>NC_087291.1:16944037-17254871 GCF_015220805.1 Pogoniulus pusillus
GGTTCTGGAGCACTCCAGGGGCAAAGTGTAACAGCACTGAGGGAGAAGAGTCCTCAGAAAATCCAAGTTTTGTCAGCTGGAAGCTCTGGACAAAGCTGTTTATGGTCTGGTTTGCTGCCAGGACTCCTGCTAGCTTTAGCTGCTCTTTCCTTCCCTTTCCCCTCTGTGTTGCACAGACCCTGCAGCTGGACACGCTGGCTGATAACCTGTCTGTAGACCCTCACACTGGGGACATCTGGACAGGATGCCACCCCAATGGCATGAAGCTCTTCTACGATGACCCTGATGATCCGCCTGGCTCTGAGGTACCTTGTGGGAGATGTCTCTGGGCTCTGCCTGTGCCACAGAGTTGCTCTGTTCAAATCTCCCTGCTCTAACTTGGAACGGTTTAGGTTGGAGGAGACCTCACAGCTCATCCAGTTCCAACTCCCTGCCATAGGCAGGGACACCTCCCACTAGAACAGATCGCTCAAGGCCTCGTCCAACCTGGTGCTGAACACCTCCAGGGAGGTTGTGGAGCACAGAATCACCCAATGTGATCAAAGATGTGATTCTGTGCTCCACAACCTCCCTGGGCAACCTGTGCCAGTGTCTCACCACCCTCAGTGAAAATTAACTCTTTCCTGACATCCAGTTTCAGTCTCCCCTCTGCCAGTTCAAACCCATTCCTCCTCCTCCTGTCATTACCAGACCTTGTCAGTAGTCCCTCTCCAGCCTTCCTGTGGCCCCCTTCAGATGCTGGATGGCCACTAAAAGGTCTCCTCAAAGCCTCTTCTCCAATCTGAAGAGCCCCAATTCTTGTAGCCTGTCCTCATAAGTTAGCTCTGCATTACACAGGGAAGTTCTTGGCCAGACTCTTTGAAGGGAAAGGCTCAGCTGGCTTCCAGCTTGTAGCTTCTGCTCTCAAGGGGAATGCCTGCACAGTGCATTCCCACTAACAAACACCTATTCAGCTCCTCAGGAGACAACTGAATCATTTCCATCCAGTATTTCAGGCATTCTGGACTCCTCAGACTGCTTTCTGTGCAGCTGTGGCTGTGCAATCAGACTTTGATGAACTGTGTTAAAAGCCTGAGCCAGCACCAAACAAAACCCAATTGACTGAGTGCAGAAACCTTGGCCCTGGCAGGATTGATCTGTGCCAGTGTGGGTCCTCAGTAGGTGACACTGGCATTCTTCTTTCCTTCTGAAAGCAACGAGGTACTGGCATCAGCCTGCTAGCAGCTGGGATCACAGGGGCCTAGCTGGTGTCTGTTTGATTTCAGCCTTGTCTAAAGCTCTTCATAAGTCACTTGCTCCACAACCTCCCTGGAGGTATTCCAGGCCAGGTTGGAAGAAGAGTCCCTGCCTATGGCGGGGTGGGGGGGGCTTGGAACTGGCTGATCTTTGTGCTCCCTTCCAGCCTAAACCACTCTATGATTCTGTGGTGCTGCTATTCCCTGCGTGGGTGGAAGCCTCTCAGCAGCTGTGTCTCTCTTCTCTCCTCCTCGGGCAGGTGCTGCACATCCAGGACATCCTCGGGGAGCGCCCGGCGGTGACCCGCGTCTATGCCGACGACGGCTCCGTGCTGCAGGGCACCTCGGTGGCAGCAGTGTACCAGGGCAAGCTGCTCATTGGCACCGTCTTCCACAGAGCTCTCTACTGTGAGCTATAGCTCGATGAGGGTAAGGTCTGCTGCACTGGAAGGAATTGGAGTCCTTCAGAACTTAGCTTCTGCCAGATTTCACTAACGAGGCTGTGCCAGCAAGGGTGAACCAGAGACATGGAAAGGGACTTTTTTTCTTGCCTTCCTCTCCAACATGAGAGTTTTGTACAACAGTAAAGGAAATGGAATTAAAGGTAAAAAACTAGGTAGTGTAGTGGGCTGGACCCTGTGTTGTTAACAAAGGAGAACTCATCTGAATTTCAACTTCAGGCTCAACTGTCGGACACTGCCTTGTCTGTTGTGACTGGATTTGTGGTTTAGGGTTCCCCCCACCCCCAGAGAGTGCTGATTTTGTAAATGAGAGTTGCTAACCACCACTGTGCTGCTTGTCACCGACCCCTGGGCCTTCCCAGGGCCTAGTGAGCTAAGGGTCCTCCTTCCAGATCTTCCTCTTGGCTTTTCCTAATGCTCCTGAAACAACAGGGAGGAGAATAAAGGTTATTTCAGGCTCACTTCTTTCTTCTTCCCCCATAAAGCCATCTCCTAACCTGACTCCACTTTAATCATTTACCTTAGAATCATAGAATCAGTCAAGTTGGAAGAGACCTCATAAGCTCATCCAGTCCAACCTATCACCCAGCCCTGTCCAATCAACTAGACCCAAACCATTCTGCTCCAGGCTTAGGGAGCTGCTGAGCAGTGTCTGTAGTGCAGTTAGAGCCTCTTCCCACACCTATTTTAATCAAGATAATAGTCTGGGTTGAGGTTTCTTGTATCTTGTTGCAGGTAGGGGCCATATTAGCAGCAAGGAAGCTTTCTGATTCAGCTGCAGGGATGCACAGGCTGGGTTAAGAGGCAGCTTAAGTGCAGAGTGGCCTAGATTCTGCCAGATGTAAATCCAGGGAAATGACAATACTGATGGGACAGCCTGTCTCCCTCTGCTTCTTCCTCACTCAGTGCTTTACTAAAATTCACATCCAAACATCTTAGGCATGTTCAGAACTGCTCTGCTGTCTGAGGTGCCTCTTACCACCACCTAGCACTGCGGTGTGAAATGGTGAAGTGTTTTCTGTACCAAAACTAAGCCAAGGCTTTCCAACACACAAACACTGACCAGCAGCAGCAGCCTCTGCAGGCTGCATTTCACTTGCATATGAACCCCCAAAGGGCCATTCTCTTTCTTTACTCTTTTTTTGGTCCTCTTGCTTCTTTACATAATTGCAGCTTGTAAGAGATCCATTTGGAGGCCTGGCAATTGGGCCAAAAGCTTGGCATTAAAATCATCTCCACAGAGCAGAAGGAAGGAAAGAACAAGCAGAGCAAGATCCAGTCTGTCCCACACAGCAACAGCTGTCCAGTGACAGGATGTTAGGGGGTGGAAGGGACATCTGGAGATCTTCCAGTCCAACCCCCCTGCAGAGCAGGACCAGAAAATCCAGCACAGGTCACACAGGAACACATCCAAACAGGGCTGGAAAGGCTCCAGAGAAGGAGACTCCACAACCTCTCTGTGCAGCCTGTGCCAGGGCTCTGGGACCCTTACAGTCAAGTTCTTCCTCATGTTGAGGTGGAACCTCCTGTGCTGCAGTTTCCATCCATTGCTCCTTATCCCTTGTCCTATCCCAGGGCACAGGTGAGCAGAACCTGTCCCTTCCTTCCTGACCCCCACCCCTCAGCTATTCATAGACATTGCTCAGATCCCCTCTCAGCCTTCTCCTCTCCAGACTAAGCAGCCCCAGGGCTCAGCCTTACCTCATCAGGCAGTGCTGCAGTCCCTTCAGCATCCTTGCAGCCCTCGCTTGGACTCTCTCAAGCAGATCCCTGTCCCTCTGGAACTTGGGAGCCCAGAACTCACCTTTTAGTACTTCTGGAATGACCCAGAAGTGGGCAGGCAAAGGGAGGACTTGCTAAGAATTGTAATAAAGATTCAGGAGCTCTCAGTTTATTGCATTCGTTGTCTAACAACAAAGAATACTCATTGGCAAGAAAGTTATTTACACTAACAAATCAACTGGAAACCACGAGGCTCTGCTGTCTGTATTTAAACTGTAAGAAAACAAAGGGCCACCAGGATGGATTCTTGTTGTGATGGCTCCCAATAACTAAATATTAACCAAAGTTGGTTGCTGGGTTTTGTTTGTTTGTGTGGTTGTTTTATTTTTAGGGGGGGGTGGGAAGGGGAGGAAAACTCAACAATCTAGAGAAGTTCATATCAACCAAGCACAAGAGAACAAGCTCAGACATGGCACTACTGTGTCTTCCATGCAGATGATCAGACACCAAGATGTACAAAGGAAAAGTTCAGGAGAACATGCACTTCATATACATTTGACCTCTTGGAAAAAATAAAGAAAAGGAAAAGGAAAGTCTTGGAAGCTCAACCACCTCTCTTCCACCATAGAAAAAGAAAGCCATGTGAGTAGCCAATCTGTACAGTGAGCACAGTGCAGTTTAGTCTGTTAGCTGCCAGGGCTTCTAGCAATGGCTGGCACCTGTCAGTGGCCAGTGAGATACCTCTGCCATGGGACTGGGAAAGAGGAAAGCAGCATGGCAAGGTCTGAGGGATTCACTCTGCACCCCCCTCCAGAGGGGCTGCTTGCTCTGCATCCCCCTTTCCTTCACATACTTTTGTACCAGCAGATTCCACTGCTGCCAGTGACAAAGCTCCCAGCAGGAGGCTCAAGCTCCTGGGTTACAGAGGTTGGACCCCATCTCGTGAGCTGTGAGCCCTCCTCACCTCTCCTCACCCTGCCAAACTCAGCAGATCTGGTTTCACAAACCTTCCAGCTCGCTCCTAACACAGCCCAAACCTCCCAAAGAAACAGGCAGCTCAAAGCACTGCTGCCAAGCCTAAGACAAGGACTTGAGAAATCACTACTTCATGCCAACAGGAGAAGTACCAGGTAGTCCTGCCAGCCCATCACAGAAAGGGACTGGAGGGCTCAATGCCATGCCTAAGGTATCACAGCTTTGGAAAATCAGTTTTATACTTGGCAAACTACAGTAAAATCCATGCAGGAGGTCAACCAAAGGGACTGTGCAACCCACACTCCACTGTGCTGAGTGGGTAGGTCGCCTTGGGTGTCACTCATAACCCTGCTGCGCAGGAGCGAGGTGCTGAAAGGGCACACGTGGAAGTCAAAGCTAGGGTTAAAAACAGACAAAAAGGTTTCCTTCCTTGAATAGTGACACTCCAGTAAAGCAATCCTGCCACCCTCCTGCCCCTTACAGCACTTCTAGAAAGACTGAATTCTCTCCAATCACTAATGCACCCAGACTCAACCAAACCCATCCACCTGCTCCCTGCACTCTGCAACCCATCTGACTGGTAAAGACTCACAGCTTGATTGAAGTGGTGCTGCTGTGTTCACAGCTCTGCTTTTCAAGTGCTTTGGGCCCTGACACCCTGAGGTTTTCAAGTGAGGGAGAGCACAGAGTGAGGGAAGTGCTATTAGAAGGGTTCTGCTTTGATGCTAGTGCAGGGACAAGGCCACACTTAGGAAGAGCAGGATCAGGTTTTACTTTTGCCTTGCCAGTACCTTCCCTCTGCAAACACACACAGCTAAGCAATCAACACAAGGCTTAATTCTTGCAGCCTGCCCCTCCATGTCAGCAGTGAAAACCAGCACAGCCTGCAGGGCAGAGGCTGTGGAGAGCTGCAGCTCAAGCTGGGCAAACCTTGCCCTTGCATTTGCAGTGCTGTGCTAGTGCCTGGGATGGTAATTCATGGCCTGTAACTGCCAGGCAAGTCTCATCTTTCTACACACCCAACATCCACCTGGGACACCACCACCACCCCTGGATGCCCAGAGAGAAACCTCTTAAAACACTGCTGCAGTGTAAACACCATTGAAACCTCAACCACCCACTGAATGCAGTTATCACCATTGTGTTTAAAACAGGTAAGTTTCCAGTTTCCCCAGATCACTTCTCTCTTACTCACATATAAACTGATGACCTCCTAAAACAGCAGAATGGTTGTTTGGAAGGGATAGTTAAAAAAAGCCTTTTCTGACAGCTTTTTTTTTCTCCTACAAAGAGCACAGAAAGCTTCAGTGCAGTGTGGAGTTCTTGTTAGCAGGTGTTTGGTTGTGGGTTGGTTGTTTTTTTACCTTGATAAAAATATCCCAAGCCTTTAGAAAGAGGAGGAAGTATCCTTTAGGGAAATGTCATTTTAAGACCTGAAGAAAATAGACATCAGAAAGGTGGCAGAAACTTGGATTTGGGAGGAAAAAGAAAGCTAAGGTTAAGTAGATCTGGTGTGTGTTCAGGTTGGAGGAAAAAGGCTCTCTCAGGCCACAAACCCTTTTGCTTGTCAAAGGAATTGATTCTCAGGATCAAAAGCAGTGGAACTATGAACACTGCACCCCAACTGCTCCACAGCTGAGCTTCAGAGGCAGATCTGAATGCCATCAAGTACGCAGCCAGAGAATCCAAGGGCAGCGGAGAATCCCCATCGAGGACAGAGCCAGAGAAGCCAAGTCCAACTAAACCAAACATTTTCTCCAGGGGAGTCCCAGCATTTGCATTTTTTCCAGGCTGGCAAAGTTTAAGTTCAGGATTCTAACCTGATCTTAAGTGACTTCTGTGTTGGTCTGAGTACATAAAGACTGCTCTGGCAGGGGAGTTGGGCTTGAGGATCTTATGAGGTCCCATCCAACCCCTACCATCTGTGATGCTGTGAAGGGCAGTGAGGTTTCTCCACTACAGATGCTGCTGTGTGGTTGGCTTTGACTACTTAGCAGGAAGCTGCTCCCTCTGGCTTCTCCCTGTGGGTGTTTGCCTGGCGTCTCTCCATTCTTCTGATGGAATCCTCAATCTTTTAACACTGCTTTTAGGAGGCAGTAACACTTTGCAATGCCAGCTCTACGCTGCTGCAGTCACAGCCAGAACTACACAGCAGGCTTTGCCACTGGCCTCATGGACCAGGAAAAGAGGAATCTCTGAAGGATGGAACATTCCCACTGCTAAGCCATCAAAACAGTCTACAGCCTAGAGCCAAAAAGTTCTGGGGTTTGTGGGAATGTTCTTTAAACACATCGATCCAACCAGTTAACAGATGGCAGCTTTGGATTGCTTTGTAACCATCACCTCCACGGCAGCACTAACAACAACGTACACAGCTCAGCCAGGGTCCCTCCTCTTCTTTAAGTGCACTCCTGCAAGAACTACATCTCTTCAGCACGCTCAAGTCCAACAACTATTTCCAACAGCTTCAGGACGGCACAGCACAAAGCTTTTACTCTCCACAGTGCTTCCTGGAGAAGGGGTCTGAAGATGTGGTGTTTTTCTTGGAGGTGGTGGGGAGGGGGAACCAAACTCAAACCCTGAAACAAAATAAGCCCAGTTGCCTGCTCAAAACAGATGGAAAAGAAAGCAAAGTGTGCTATAAGAAAGTTGCCTACACAGCGGGAGCAGAAGATTTGTACAGATCTACAGGCTGTGCTCTAGTGAGAGATTCCTCCTTGCTCAGATACCTGCAGGATAAATGTTATCCTCAGATCTCTGTGTAAACCCACAGAAGCAGTTAAGGCTTTGCCTCCTTCCTGGGTTAGCTATTGTGCAGTTAACAGAAAGAGTTCCACCTCCTGTCTCTGGCTCAGGGTGGATATTGACTCTCCAGGCTTGATCTCCAGTGTATGATCAGAAGTCACTGAACAGCTGTGTTTCCAGAGCAGTGCTGCTTCAAGGTACTGACCGAGATGAAACTTAATCCAGTTGACAAGAGTTGAGTGTCCAAACGCTGCGAAGGAGCTGAACTTCCAGTTAGAAAGTGAAGTCAATTCTTAGCAGACAGAGCACAGCTCCTTCTGTCCAGCCGTCCCCCAGTCCTGAGCGGCCACCCTGCTCAGCAGAGGGGAAGCAGTGGACCGTGCTCCTCGGCACCATGCTGCTTACTGACGTGACCTAACACACAGAGCTCAGCAGAGAGGTTTGGAAGGAAACATTTGCCACACGAACATGGACTGGCAGCTGCCAACGACACCGGAACACACCGCGGGGCTGGGTGTGAGGGAAAAGGAGCCCAGGCCAGGGAGACCTGCCCGGGCACTCTCCGTACAGCCCCGCTGCGTGTGCGCAGCCTCCTGGAGGCGGCACAGGGAAGCCGCAGGGGCAGCGGAGCGGAGCTGAGCTGCTGCTGCTGCTGCCCTGCGGCGCCGCCGCCTGCCCCCAGCGCCGCTGCCGCTCACTGCTCGCTGGCGCCCTCTGTCGCGTCTGACGAGCACTTGTCTGGCTTCTTCGACTTCCTCTGCAGCTGCTCCTGTTCCTTCTTGCGCAGCTTTTCCCTTTGCTTCTCCATCTTCTCTTGAGCTTTGCGAGCCTTCTCCAACGATGCTTTCATCTCCTTCAGCTTTTTTTTAACGACTGCTCTGTCCTGGGAAGATGTCATACCAAGAGCCTGACGTGGGGAAAGCAAAAGTGAGGAAGGCAAAGCAATTTCATGCCTCTCATCTCCACCACCTTCTTTTCATATTCCAGTAAGAACTTTTCTTAGGTAGAATAGTTTTGGTTGGAAGAGACCTCTAAGATCGTCCAGTCCAACCAGCAACCTAACACCTCTGTGGCCAAAGAAGACTAACAATGGGAGACAGACTCAGATACATAACTGCTACCTAGGGAAGGCACTTGTGTACTATTGGCCATGCCCTCCACTTCTGGATCATTAAAGAATGACATCCCATTGCCACCACCAGTGTCGATTTCATTGACCAAATGAGGCAAGCAAAGATTTAACTATCTTCCTGAAATCAGCTAAGCTGACATAGAACATAGATGGTTGGACCTGATGATCTTTTCCAGCTGAAAGGATCCTGTGATTCTAAGACTTCCCCAATTCTCACTGCCACGCTTTAGACAAAAAAATCACTCTTCTAAATCCCCCAGAGCTGGTGAAACACCAGCAAAAAATATCAGGAAGGAAAGACCACACTTGGACTCTCAGATCTGCTGAGGTCCCCCACAGCCCCTTCCTGCAATTTGTTTTGACAAAAGCAGGCTGGATTTATCATATAACCATGGAATGGGTTGGAAGAGACCTTAGAGATCATCCACTTCCACCCCCCTCGCCATGGGCAGGGACACCTTCCACTAGAGCAGTTTCCTCAGGGCCTCATCCAGCCTGGTCTTAAACACTTCCAGGGATGAGGTGTCCACAGCTTCCCAGGGCAGCCCATTCCATTTACTTCTGTGGTATCAGCTCATGTCTCCAGGATCCCACTAATCCATTTTCCAGCTGCTGCTTCTGATTTATGTCTGTTTATTGTCTTCTCTGGATCACCAGCCAGAGATGGATGAGAGGTCTGTGCACACAAACAGCACCGAACATGCTGCTGTGTCACTTATGCAAGTAAAGGCACGTTTTATACACCCAGAGTCTTCAGGAGGCAAAGGGATAACTTCAGCTTCTCACCACTGCTTCTGAACCCAAGTGTGCATGGAAACTCGAGGTGTTGCTGTGGCTTTCTGCTCTGTGTTTGCTATTCTAGTCCAGCACCACCCCAACAGGGAGTCACTGCTGCTGGCCAAAGTCTTACCTAAGTGACAGCAAAAATCAGTTATTCTTGAAGTCCAGCCAGTTACCTTGAGCTTGCTGCCATCCAGCTGCAGGAGATGCTCCCCATTGACGTTGTGAGCACTGAATTCAGACACATACTGCTCCAGGTTGAGGCTCATCAGCCAGTGGGACACCTGCTGCACACTCCACTCCTGCACCGCACGGCTCTGGCACTGGCTGTGCTTAGGAGACTGCCCCTCGTCCAGGATCTGTGACAAAGCCAGGGCAGGGTGGGTGAGGAGCAGCATTCCTCTGCACAAGCCATCAGCATCAGAGCAGAGCTGGCAGTGCCAGCTTCACACTGCAGTCAACAGCATCAGACCACTGCACCCCATCTGGTATCTAAGGATGGGTACGAGGTACCTGAGAAGTCCTCTATCGACAGACAGAAGAACAAGGAGCTGGCATTCCTCTGAACCCAAAGAGGGACTGAAATGTCCAGCTGGCACCATTCCAAGCAGGAATGTTCCCACTTCCTCTCCTTCAAACTGGAACATTTCTAAGGCATGCAATGAGTACTGCACCCCACCTCACAGGCTCATTGACAGATGTGGTTAAGCTATGAACCAAGAAATTCAGCGAGGAAAAAGCCCGCAGGAGATCACTCTGAAGATGAAGTGATGACATCGAGCAGCCAGTGAGAGTTATGCTCTCCATGGAAGACTATGAGAGGACACAGAGGAGCAGCAAGTCACACACAGCTGTCCCATGGCCCTGGCCCTGCTCTCCTCACCTCCTGCTGCTGCTGCAGTGAGCTCAAGCAGAGTAGCAGCGGGGCAGATGGGGGTGTCAGCTGATGGAGCACTCCTGTGTCCCTGCTCTGCCAGTTTATTCCACCATGGGTATGCCATGAAACAAAAGCTACTCTATCCCAGCCGTGGTCAGCAAAGCAGCTGCCTGCAGCAGCTGCCTGCTGTGAAAGCAGCTTTTAGAGAGGGCGAGATGGAGCTGGGAGCTCTCAGCGTCCCTCTGCCCAGCTCTCATGGCTCAGGAGAAGACAGTTCAAGCACCATCTTCTCCTATCACCAGCAGGAGCTCAGTGCAGCTGCTGGATTTGCTCTGGCACCAACCCTCCTCCCCCTTCCAGCACGCTGTAGAAACTGCAGTTCGCTGAAGCTTCGAAAGCTCCTGGCAGAGGGGAGAGGAGAACTGCAGGAGGAGAAGAGAGGAGCCAGCGACATCTGCATGCTGTGCTGGGACACACAGAGGGTGGTGCTGGGACACAGAGAGGGTTTGCCACACCCCAAGCACGACAGGAGGAAGGTGACTCTGCGAGCAGGGACTCCACGGCCACACGATTCAGCACAACAGCACCCCAGTGTCTCACCTCATCATCAATCATATCCAGGCTCTGAGGGAAGGAGCAACAAAGAAACGGGAAAGAAAAGCATTATAGAAAGGAAGGAGAGAGCACAGACTGGCATCTCAAAGGCCAGGCAGCACCCGGCCTGGCAAACAGAGAGCCACTCAGAACCAAAGAGGTCTCTTCATATTAGAAGTATCTCCAGAGGCAGAGAGGCTACGCTGGAAGCTCAGCACACACAGGTTGGAAGCTAAACGCCTTAAGACTCCCAGCCAAACCCTCCTGGAGTTGCTGGGATTGACACCCTAGAACCGGTAGGGTCCTTCCTGATGGCTCCAAGAGCAAAAGCTCCTTACAGGAGAAGCTGAAGAATTGGGCTCCCTCTCCATCCTTTCATTTGTGTCATCCCTTCAAATGCTCAGGGTAGACCTGCTGGAGACACCTGAGAGGAGGAGTGCTGGCAGCTATGGGAGGCTGTGAAGGCTTCCACCACACCTCTCGCTGAACACACTGCCCCAGCTGGAGGCTGCAGTTTGGCAGACAGCAGAGGACAGGGAAAATTCATTGTTATAGACCTGCTGAGGCTTGATTATTTTAGAAGTGAATAAAGCAGAGTGCTGAAAGAAGCCAAATGAAAACATCATCAGGCTTTTAATCCAGTGCTGCTGGGGCATTGTCACAATAAACCACACAATGTGAGGGGAAGGAAATGTGGTAAGAGATGGAAATGTTTCATCAAGGTAGCATTACTAGTGAGCAAGTGTAAATGATGGCTTTGCTGTTTGCAGGAACTCACAGAATGTGCAGATCTGCCTGCACCCCCTCTGCTTCTTGTCATGTTTGTCCTCCATCACCTGCACTCAGCAACCTCGCTGGGAGGGCTGGGTTTGGAGCCCCTTTGGGCAGTGGGGCTGCATGGAACAGCTCTCAGCCTGTAAATCCAGGCACAGCATGCAGGCAGGAAGAGAACAAACCTAACTAGCACTAAAGCCAAAAAAAGGACACAGATACTTCAAGTTCTCTTCTCTAGGAAAAAACTCTGGCCACACAAAAAAATCATGGAATGGTTTGGGTTGGAAGGGACCTTAAAAATCATCCAGTTCCAACTCTCTGCCACTGGCAGGGACACCTCCTACTAGAGCAGCTGGATCAAGGCCCCAGCCAACCTGCCTTTGAATGCTGCCAGGGCTGCAGCCTCCACAATGTCACTGGACAGCCTGTTCCAGTGCCTCGCCACCCTCACAGGGAACAAGCTCTGCTCATGTCTAATCTCAATCCAGCTTCTTCCAGTTTGAAGCCACCACCCCTTGTGCTGTCACTCCATGCCTCTGTAAAAAGTCCCCCTCCAGCTCTCCTGCAAGCCCCCTTCAAATCCTGCTGGGCTGCTCCAAGGTCTCCCTGGAGCCTTTACTTCTGCAGGCAGAAGAACCCCAACTCCTGCGTGAGGAGACAGCACCTCTGAGGAGACCAATCTCAGCATGTATGAGGAGACAGCACCTCTGAGGAGACCAATCTCAGTATGTATGAGGAGACAGCACCTCTGAGGAGACCAATCTCAGCACGTATGAGGAGACAGCACCTCTGAGGAGACCAATCTCAGCACGTATGAGGAGACAGCACCTCTGAGGAGACCAATCTCAGCACGTATGAGGAGACAGCACCTCTGAGGAGACCAATCTCAGCATGTATGAGGAGACAGCACCTCTGAGGACACCAATCTCAGCATGAGAACTCAAGATTGATTTCCTTTTTCCCATTCTACTCCCTAAAAAACCATCCCTTTATTATTAGAGGATTGATCAAAGAAACAAGCCCCCAGCTGCAGCCCACCTCAAACCAGTGCCAGCAGCATACCTCATCCGAAGACAGTGCCAAGGAGTGTGAGAACCCAGGGGGTTTCGGTTCTGCTCCCAGGCCACTCAGATCAGCTGAGCTGGCGCTGCTGGGACTGAAATCGTCGTTGAAGGTGAAATTCTGTGGAGAAAGCAAACGAGCCTGAGTGAACAACCAGCCTCCTCTGTGCCTCTGCAAGGGACATTGCCTTTCTGTCCTCCAGGCTGGCATGGTCCAGGAGCGATTTCCAACTGGCACAACACGCTGGAGGAGCTCAGTTTCTGGCATGAACATTTCTAGGACACGCAGTGCTTTTACCACTGCCTACTTGGCCACTTTAATGCCTCACTGGGGTCTGGAAGCAATTTCCAGACTCCCTCTTAAGATGCTGACTCTCATCCTGGAGCTCAGTTACTGCTTCCATGGGTTAATCAGCAGCATTTTACTGTCCTCCAGATACTCAGGACAAGCACAGCGCAGGCAGCAGCACCAAGAACAGGACAGAAGATTAACTGGCAGAGAGAAGTGAAACTGCTATCGAAAGCGCGAGGAGAAGGTCCTGTGAATCCATTTCTGAGTCCCAAATCATCTCCTTGGAGAAAGATCCTCCCTTTTGGCCCATGCCTTTAGAAGAAACTGCAGGTTAAAAAGAGCTTTGGGTAGTGAATGTCATTTACTGAGCTAACAACAGCTGGGTTTTGGTAAGGCAATGGCAGGCATCACCCCAAAGGGCCAGGAGCAGAGGAAGCATGCACAGGTTATTCCAGGAATACAGCACAACTACCATCAGAAAGCAACAGAGAATTAACTGACATTTCACAGCCAGGTGAGAACCAGAAGATCTGTAAGCAATTAAAGGCACCAGGATGTTGATTTACTTTGGATACACAGCTGCTGAGGCACAGCCTTTTCATCTCTAACACCTAAATGAAGACCACGTTAAATTTGCCTTTGACAAACAGAACAGAACCAAACATAGAATCATAGAACTGGTTTAGGTTGGAAGGGAGCTCAAAGCTCAGCCAGTTCCAACCCCCCCCTGCCATAGGCAGGGACACCTCCCACTAGAACAGGTCGCTCAAGGCCTCATCCAACCTGATGCTGAACACATCCAGGGAGGTTGTGGAGCACAGAATCACCCAATGGATCCCATTGGGTGATTCTGTGCTGCACAACCTCCCTGGGCAACCTGTGCCAGTGTCTCACCACCCTCACTGCAAAGAATCATTTCCTAACATCCTTTTCCTAACATAGTTTCAATCTCTCCTCTGCCAGTTCAAACCCATTCCTTGTCCTGTCATTACAAGACCTTGTCCATAGTCCCTCCCCAGCCTTCCTGTAGCCCCTTTCAACTCAGAAGTGGTAACAAACTGTGCCTTGCAAAGCTGAAGAGCAGTACAGCAATTGTTAAGAGCTTGTAAACATTACAGAGCAGATCAGAAGGGCTTTGTGACCACTCTTCTCACACCCACGCTCAGAATTCCTGTGCTGCTTCTCACAGCTCTTTACAGAGGAGAAGCAAACCTGAGCAGCTTCCTTAATAAGCAGACTTGTAGCCCCCACAGTGTTGTGGGAGCAGGAGTTCAAGAGCTCTAGCTCCTGTCATGTGAAGAACACCTTTCAGCTTTTTTAGGCACTCTGGTTTTGCTTTCACCTCTCTTTTGTGCCAAGCTTGATGATGAATTGAAGTCTTTAATGAATTTATGGATAAAGACAAGAACAGCCAATGCCTGCTAATAACTGCAATAGCAGGATAAGCCTGCACCCCAAAGCCTCATACTCACACTATCTGTGCAAGGAGTTGCCTCCTTCCCCTCCACTTGAAAATCACTTTTACACAACCTTTGCTTGGTGCTACAAAGAGCATCTGGAAGTCTCATCCCCACCTTCCTTTTTCAAAGGAATCATAGGTTCATAGAACAGTTTGGGCTGGAAAGGACCTTAAAGATCACCCAGTTCCAACCCCTTGCCATGGGCAGGGACACCTTCCACTAGCCCAAGTTGCTCAAGGCCTCATCCATCTTGGCCTTGAACAGCTCCAGGGAGGAGCCATCCACAGCCTCCCTTGGCAACCTGTTCCAGTGCCTCACCTCTAAAGAAATGAGGTAACCAATTAGCTTCCCTTTGATCTTCAGCAATTCCATCTGTGGTCTTCTTGACTGATCTGCTCTGTCAACCTTGTCACAGAATCACAGAACCTTAGAGGGTGGAAGGGACCTCCAGAGATCACTGAGACCAACCCCTCTGCCAAGGCAGGAGGTCTTGCTCTCCCTGTCAGGGCAAGCACAGCTATGAGCTTGGTGCACAGCAGAAGGAATTTATCACCAGCTCTTGGCACCGAGAGAGTAAGAAAGGCTCATGGGCACTGCCATCACACACAGGTGTTTGTAGGGGACAGAGGAATCAGAGCTCTTGTTCATACTCCTGTACATAAAGCTGAGAACCATACCTGCTGCTTTTTACCAGACCAAGACAAAAAAGTCAGCTGCTGCAAGTCAGAAGAAGAATCAGGCAGAGAAATACTTGCCAGAAGTGAAACCAAAGCAAAGTACTTTGCTGTACCTAGGGGTTATTGGAGGAGTCACCATGCTGCAACATTCATGCACATAGAAAGGAATCACACAGAGCTATTAAACTGCCCCAGTTCAGCTTTCCACTCCAAATACAGAATTAAATCCAACATCCAGCATGCATGACACACAGGTTTAATTACTGGGGGGGAGGGGGGAGAAGGCAGATGACTGACAGCAGACAGCATTTCCTCACTTGCAAACAGCTCTGCGGCAGGCAGGCAGGTCCTGCCCCCAGCAGCCCTGAAGAATGCAGGAATCACCCAGCACTGAACACACCAACCCAGCGTTTGCTCAGGGCAGCCAAATGCTCCTCTCCCCTGGCACCACTCTGCTCTCTGCTATGGCACAGCACAGCAGGGTTAGGGCACTCAAGTCACAGGCAGCGAGGCAGTGTCAAGGAGGCAGAAGGCGAATGGCACAAGGACAGAGACGTTCTGTTTGGATGAGCTGCTTCCCGTACAATGAACACCATGCACTGTTTATTGTAGTAGTCATAGATTGGCCTGCTCTTGCTTTCCAGAAATAGGAAGCCAATTATGGAACTCGACAGGGTGGGAAGAAGGTAGCTTTGATGTTCTACCTTTGCCCCTTTTTTAGCTGGACTTATGTTTTCAGAGGAAGGTTCGGTTGAGCTGCTGGGCGACGGCAGGTTGCTGGAAGAATTGGATCCCTTGCCACTCTCTCCATACCATGTGAATGGCACACAGTGTGGGAGAGAGGAGGATCTCTCTGATAAAGGTTTAGTGCTGGCTGGTCTCTGCAGCACCTCCTTGGCCATCCTGTGCAAGAGAAAGGAGCAGGAACATCTGTGAGGTTGTAAAATGGGAGAGAGCAAAACGCGTCAGAGGCAGTTTGTAGATTCACAGAATGCTTTGGGTTGGAAGGGACTTTAAAGCTCATCCAGTTCCAGCCCCCTGCCATGGGCAGGGACACCTTCCACCAACCCAGCTTGCCCTTCATCCAACCTGCCCTTGAACACCTCCAGGGAGGTTGTGGAGCACAGAACACCTCCCTGGGAAACCTGTGTCAGTGTCTAACCACCCCCACTGCAACCTGTGTCAGTGTCTAACCACCCCCACTGCAACCTGTGTCAGTGTCTAACCACCCCCACTGCAACCTCTGCCAGTGTCTCACCACCCTCACTGCAAAGAACTTCTTCCTGATCTCCAGTCTAAATCTGCCCTCCTCAAGCTTCAATCCATTCCCCCTCATCCCATCACTACAGGAGGTAGTAAACAGTCCCTCCCCAGCTCTCTTGGTACTGGAAGGCTGCTCTAAGGTCTCCCCCAAGCCTTCTCTTCTCCAGTTCATCACAGAGTGACATTCCCTGTGAGTAAAGAACTGAGGGGCAGGTAGCTGCCAGGGGCATGCCTGAAATCTCTTCCAGCAAGGGAAGAAAAAAGTGAGTTCTTTTGGCCCCTTTTCTAACTCAGGCTCCCTTGGACACCACAAAGCCAGCAAATGGAGGCAGAAGCCTCAACTCCTGGTGTTTGGATGTGGACCAGCTGCAGGTAGGAAGGTGCAGGCTGTGCTGCTGCACTTCTGAGCCCCACTGCTATCTCAGCATGATGAAACAGAGCAGACTCAGCACTGGCCCAAGTGGACTTTGGTTGCCAGAGAAGTCTGGCTTGTGGTTTTGCAGGATCAGAGAGTTGTTCTGGTTGGAAAAGGCCACTGAGTCCAACTGGCACAGGCAGAATGAATCAGGTGCATCTCTCTCCATCTGTGGAGATCTGCCTTTGGCACAACAGCTAAACACTGCTAAAGGTCTCATTATGCTGACTTTAAGGCTATGAAACATTAAAACTGTTAATATATTAAAATGAAATAGACACCTAAGAGATACTGTCAGCTTCTCTCTTTGTAGTAACAGAGACAGCACTGGATAATGTCATCAAGGCAATGGCAGCAGTTAGAAAAGGCCTAAATTATTCATTAATACCTCCTGTCAACAGCACTGGATGTGAATCAAAGCCAACGATGCAAGGTGTCTGCCTCAGCAGTGCTGCAGCTCTGATATTATTTATACCCACAGGTATAGTTTAATGTTTCAGAGCATTAAACTTCTGCTGCTCCTAGCAGCCAGCAGTAAATTGCACATAGTGAATCTCCCCTCAGCTTCTACCTTCTGGACAGCTTTGAAAGCATGACTAAGATACTCCCTAGAGCTTTGTATATGGTCAAACCCCTTCCCTGTGTGGGCACAACTGAGGTTATCAAAGGACCTCCCCACCCCTGGAAGCAGAAGAAGAGCTCTCCCTCCCTTTAGCTACATAAAGACAGATAGGTAGAGGTGTCTGACCCAGTCCTGTACTCCTCCCTCATGTTCTAATCTTGTTTGAAAGCAGGAAGAAAAATCAAGTGATGCTGCCTGAATCACCTAGCACCAGGCAGAGGAATTAATGCTTCTTAAACTGGGACCTTTTATAGAGCTAACAGTAGTGGCAGACTTAGGGAGTGGTTCAGGATTGTATTTACATGTCCTCAGAGCTATTTTTCTGGCAATGGCAAAATAATGCATGCAACATCCATCTGACAGCATTGAATATGACAGGATTCCTTCTGCATCAGTCCTTGGGCGTGAGGAAGGAATTCTTTACTATGAGTGTGGTGGAACACTCCAACAGGTTGCTCAGGGAGGTGGTGGAGATCCCATCCCTGGAGACATTCAAGGTCAGACTTGATGGAGCTCTGAGCTACCTGATCTAGTTTGGGGTGTCCCTGCTGACTGCAGAAGGAAGGGCTGGACTGGATGACCTCTAGAGGTCCCTTCTCACCCATTCCATTCCATTCCATTCCATTCCATTCCATTCTTCTCTTCCATTCCATTCCATTTCCATTCCACTCTATTCTATTTTCCATTCTATGACTCTATCTGTTCTGTTCTATTCTGTCCTAGTCTGTTCTTATTCTATCCTGTGCAGAACTTGTTCCTCACATCCAAGCTCAACCTGCTCTGCTTTCATTTCAAACCACTGCCCTCGGCCTGTCCCTGCAGGCCTTTGCAAGCAGTCCCTCTGCAGCCTGCTTGGAGCCCCCTTTAAGGCCATTATTAGGTTGCCCCAGAGCCTTCTCCAGGAGCAGGCTCCCCAGAGCCTTCTCTAACTGCAGCAGAGGCAGCAGTGGAACCAGCTGCAGCAGGTATTCTGTCACCAGCACAGAGCTGATGCCTAAGCTCCCTGAAGATCCTCTGTGGGGTACAAACATACAGAAGGATGCTGAGACAGAACTGTGCCCGTCAGTTCAGCCTGCCCAAGGGAGCAAGTCAGAGATCTGTGGTTAATTTGCTGGTTTTCTGGAGCCAGCAAAGCACACTTGTCACTGAGTCTCCACATAGTAGATTGGCAGCAAACCCCACAGGTGGCTACCCACTGGTTTTCCACCACCACGACTCTGAGTAGCACTCAAAGTTTGCTTTCTTCCAGTAGCTCTTTTACCTCAGGGTTTTTCTATTACTCTGTTTTATATCCAGACAGTTTTTTTGAGTTGCTATGTCCTGTCTACCCTCTGGACCACATTAAGTTTGCTTAGCACTGCTGACATAAAGCTGTCTTTTCATATCTGGATCCAGGTATCACTGCCTGTAGCTGTGAGCCTGTCAGACTCATCAGCATGTGAGGAGAGTGCTGCAGGAAAAATCTCCATTGGCTTTTGCAGAGGAGGTTGCTTCCTGCCATCTCAACATTCATTTAGTTACTCAGAGTCCAGATGCTGCTGATGTGGTCTCCTTGGGTCACACAAGGGACCGACAGTTCCTTCCCTGAGAGCAGCTATTGTGACCAATGCAGGCAGCATTTTCCCTGTTCCCAGCCCATGATGCTCATCTTCAGAAGCAAACCCTCCTGAAAGCCTTCCAGATGTGTCTGCTGCGAAGCTGCAGTGAACAGCTGCTGCCCAGCCTCACTCCAGGGGCTTTTTTTTTCCTAGGAGCAAACTGTTGTCAGGATTTGTGGTTCCTGGGGTTTAGTAACTGGCTGTGTGTGCATCCTGTAGGCCAGCTCTGATAACCTACTTCTGCAGATCCCATCAGTGGATGCAAGAGCAGCAGTGATGTTGTGGGATCCCAAGCATCCAAGCATGTGTAGGGTACATCTTAGTCTTCCATTATCACAGAACCAGAGAATTGTTCTGGTTGGAAAAGACCTCTGAGATCATCGAGTCCAAGCATTACCCTAAGACCTCTGTGGCCATTAAACCACGTCCCAAGGAGCCACCAGGTCCACACATTTCTTGAACACTTCCCAAGGACCAATCTGGTAACCAAGTTAGGTAATTTTTGGACTTGCTGTTCACAAACAGGTCACAAAGCCTCAGTTTGTACGCTCAAAAGGTTGTCTCAAAGCTTAACACTTATTTTTGTGAAGACAGTGGCTCTGTCCCTGCTGCCACCTGCCAGGGGGATCAGTTTTTCCCCCACTGTTTCTGACAAACCATTTCTTGCACCCTCCATTTCTTCCCCCCCCATACCTACTGCCACAGGTCACCCTAACAGCTTCTTTCTCTTTCCGCTTCTTGCCCTTGTTTGAACTCCTTCTCAAGGGAGCCCTACAAGAATATTAGAAAACATCAGGAAACATCTTGGAAATGTTACTTTTAATCCTTTTTTTTACTGACCAAACCCTCCCCCCCCCCAAAAAAAAAAAGGCATTTGGAAGAAAAAAAGGCTTACCCAAGGTCTGCAAGCTTTCGCTTTAGTTTCTCTGTATGCCCTACAGTAGGGCCAGTTGTTCTTGCTGCCTGGGCACATGTGGCACCATCTAGGACATATTTGTACATGGAAGAATGTACATCATTATTATTATTAGCAGTTGTAGTATTTTTCATGACTGCTGACTGCTATTCCACTTGCCAGAGCAGTCTGGGTACCTTAACCTGATCAGATGTGCACACATCTATACCTGTCTGAGCACACCTGAACTCTTCACATTTTAAAGATGATGGTGTGAGGAGGAATAAAAATCAAGGAATACTTTCAGGATCATCACAGGATGTCAGGGATTGGAAAAGAACCAAAGAGCTCATCGAGTCCAACTCCTCTGCCAGAGCAGGGGCATACAGTCTAGCTCAGGGCACACAGGAACACATCCAGACAGGCCTTAAAGGCTCCAGAGAAGGAGACTCCACAACCTCTCTGGGCAGCCTGTGCCAGGGCTCTGGGACCCTTCCAGGAAAGAAGTTTCCCCTTGTGTTCAGGCTGCAGCTTCCATCCATTGCTCCTGTCCTATCCCAGGGAGGAAGTGAGAAGAGCCTGGTCTGGGTCGGAAGGGACCTCCAAAGGTCATCTAGGCCAACCCCCCTCTGCAGTAAGCATCCTCCACTAGATCAGGCTGCAGAAAATGCACCTGAGGAAGCTGTGATGGAAGGAAATGGGAAGCTAACTTTGGTTGGGGTTTAATGCTGGAAGGCACAAAGGATTTCCAGGTGAATATTCCAGTGAATGCAGTTTTAACCTCAGCAGCAGCCACTTCGGTTTGCTGTTAGGGAATTCATTTGGGGGGTGTGCTTCACTTGTGAAGGACTCCTGAAAGGCCTGCCTGACCTTTGGGGCCAAGAGTACCTTGTATGAAGGACATGCTGGGTGATAGTGATCTGTTTGGCTTCAACATCTTTGTTACACAAAACATTCAACTTCAAATCAAATCATTCTCAATTAAATAAGAAAGAATTCAGAGTAGCTCAGCTCATAAATTTGCCCTCAGCTGTCAATCAGTTTCTGATCTCTCCCACAAACACTGCTGGAGCCTCAAGAGGAAACAGCCTGCACTACCTTTAAGCCCACACAAGGAATCTGAGGCTGCAAAACATCCTGTGAAACCTAGGTGGAAGCTGAGAGAGGACACACAGCAGCTGCACAATTCAGCCACAGCTTCTCTGCTTCTTAAGAAGTGCCCCCAGACACTGCAGAGGAAGCGAACTGAGGTCAGTCCCTGGTGTCCCTCACGGTGCGGTGGTGACCTGGGAGGTACAGTGACCTCTGGCTGCGAGCACTGCTGGCTTTGGGGGTTTCTTCAGAATTAACTCCAAACACCCCAGAGCTATCCCAGGACAGTCCAACCTGTGCACACAACTTTGGGCACAGCATTTGAGCAAGTTTTCCTCCAGCTAGAAAACAAAGCAGTGCTCAACTGGTTCATAAATCCTGGGCAAGCAGGGAGAGAAGCCTCCTGCAATGCCCACACTCTAACAGCCTAAGTCCTACCACACCAACCTAAGTCCTGGTGTTAAAACTGTTCTGTTCAGGGACACCTGAGCAGTGACCTCGTGTCAGAAAAGCAACCAAAAGCCAAGAGCTGTGAAGAGTGACAAAAGCAAGGTGAAGTCTCCTGAGGAGCAGTCTGTTCTCTAGGGAGGCAGAGGAGAACCTGAGGCAGTGCACATCAGCCCTGCGCTGCGCACACTCCTCTCACGGTTCCTCTCTCACCTTTAAGCCATAGTTCTCATTTAACCACCCTCAAAATGGCCAGTTTAAAGACTGGAAGTCCTAATGGCTTATCCTCTTACCAGCTATTCCCAGGCAGCTGTGGCTTGGGGGCCAGTGCTGGGCTGCTGCTTCACACAGGCAGCACCACTCACATTCCTCTGTTCACTCCCTTATTGTTACTGGCACAACTCAAATACTCATTAATGACACAATTAATAACAACACAGCCCAGCCCATTTCAGAACCCACATCAAAACCTGAGCATGTATTAACCTCTCCTAAATTCAACACAGCTTCCTGTAACTGCTTTTTGTAGGAAGCTGTGTGAAAGCCCTGGATGAGGATGAAGAAAAACCCCAAAGGCTGTAAACGAGTGGCCAATCTCTTCAGCCACACAAATCCTCAACAGGTTGGCCCTGGCAGTTCATTGCAAGCAGCCAAAGTTTGTTAGGAGCCTCTCCCAGACCTACTCCTGCAGTCCTCACAAACAATGGTTATGGTGTGGTTTAGTTCACTGAAATACAGCACAACACAAATGGTGACTGGCAGAGAGCGCAGGGGACAGAGCTGAGAAGGCTGAAGTTGTGTAGAAGGCAAATTCTGACTGCACAAGAACCTAAGCATGAGGGCTGAGTGTTCTCTGCCACCACTGCACTGCTGACTCGGGGAGCAAACTGCTGAGATGGAACTCAGCTAGGGAGAATTTAAAGAATCTGAATTAAGTGGATGGAGTTTGAGGAATCTGAATTAACTTAAGAGAATTTAGAGGATCAGTTAACTAAACAAAATTTAAAGGATCTGAATTAACTAAATAAAATTTGAAGGATCTGAACTAAGCAGAATTTGAAGAATCTGAATTTAACTAAATAGAATTTAAAGATTCTGAACTAACTCAATGGAAATTAAAGAATATTAATGAAATTAATGGAATTTAAAGAATCACAATTAACTAAAGGTAAGTTAAAGAATCAGAATTAACTGATTAGAAATTAAAGAATCAGAATTAACTAAACAGAAGTTAAAGAATCAGAATTAACTGAACAGAAGTTAAAGAATCAGAATTAACCAAACAGAAGTTAAAGAATCAAAATTAACTGAATAGAAGTTAAAGAATCAGAATTAACTAAATAGAAGCTAAAGAATCAGAATTAACTAAACAGAAGTTAAAGAATAAACCAAACAGAAGTTTAAGAATCAGAATTAATCAAACAGAGAATCAGAATTAACCAAACAGAGAATCAGAATTAACCAAACAGAAGTTAAAGAATCAGAATTAACTAAAGAGAAAAAGAATCAAAATTAACTAAATAGAAGCTAAAGAATCAGAATTAACTAAATAGAAGCTAAAGAATCAGAATTAACTAAACAGAAGCTAAAGACTCAGAATTAACTAAAGAGAAAGAGAATCAAAATTAACTAAATAGAAGCTAAAGAATCAGAATTAACTAAAGAGAAAGAGAATCAAAATTAACTAAATAGAAGCTAAAGAATCAGAATTAACTGATCAGAAGTTAAAGAATCAGAATTAACTAAACAGAAGCTAAAGAATCAGAAATAACTAAATAGAAGCTAAAGAATCAGAATTAACTAAATAGAAGCTAAAGAATCAGAATTAACTAAATAGAAGCTAAAGAATCAGAATTAACCAAACAGAAGCTAAAGAATCAGAATTAACTGAATAGAAGTTGAAGAATCAGAATTAACCAAACAGAATCAGAATTAACAGATTAGAAATTAAAAGATCAGAAGTAACTAAACAGAAGTTAAAGAATCAGAATTAACTGAATAGAAGTTAAGGGAGTTTCAAGAATCTGAACTACCTAGCTAGAATGTAAAGGATGAGAATCAAATAGGTGCCAATGTGGCCAACTCCACCAAATCACTTGAAGGCAATGTCTCCAGACGCTAACCTCTCCTTTCACTCAGACTATGCAGTCTCGCAGCAATTAAAAGCTACAATCTGCTGCTCTTGCTCTGCACTCCTCTCCCCACCCTCCCAGAGAGAAAAGCACCCAGCAGTGCAGAGAGACATAATTCAAGCCGGGGCACTGTGCTAAGCTTGTTTCTGACACAAATGCCCCATCTGGGCTTTGTAACACAAGATTCTCTTAAAGGCAGCTCCTCCCTTTTTGATCAGTTCTACGATTCACCAGCTTTTCACTTTGTACTGCAAGTTCTAAGAAAGGAAAGGAAGCAATTCCTGATCTCATTTTAAGCTTTGTCCTTTTCCTTTTATCCTCACACAAACTCCTTTGGATTTGTTTTGCCTTCCAGGTGGACAAAAGCAGCTGTGAGGTGCTGGCTTGCTAGCTGGCAAGGTTCTGCTACGCACAAGTTCCTATAGAGAGAGGTGAGCAAAATGATGCAGCAATTTATTGCCAAAACCCCAAAAAGAGAAGTCAGTCAGTACCTTTCTCCTGTACAATATTGCTGCCAGCTGGGTGATGCAGAGGAGATGCCTCGGAGCTGTGCCCGCGTTTGGAAGGAGAGGAGAGTGGAGTGTCCCCCGGGGCGGACGGGGAAAGGACACCTCCTCTGTGCTGCTGTCCTCCTTCTTGGGTCTCAGTTAAGTTGTCGAGTGAGATTGCTGCACTGCTAGCCGCGGGGGAGAGGGAGGAAGCACCAGAATCTGATGCTGGTGAGGATGCTCTCATGCATGAGGGCAGAGGTGCTTTTGAAATGTGCATGGGACTACTGTAAGTGTTGGAGGGCTGTTGGCACAAGAGATTACACAGCAGGTTATACCACTCAGTAACCAAGCAGAGCAAGGTCTACTCTGAACATGCACTTCTTTTAGTCACCATTTAGCCTTCTGCTGGTAGGAAAAGCTTTAGCAACTCAGGCCATTACCTTCTGAGAGCACACGCTGTGGTGTTTATTGGTATTTGGGTTCAGACCTTAGCCAGAACAGGACAAAACAAGGAGTGATTATCACATCAGTTTCCTTAACAGATCAACAGAGAGAGAAATGCACAATCCAGTTCCCTACAGGACTCCTCCACTCTGCACTATAAAGCACAGCCAGATCAGAAAGCTCAGGACTCCTGTTAACAAACCAGCACAACACAACCAGAAGCCCAGGCCTGCAGGCTCGGAGGAGGCTCTCCTGGACTCGCTCATCAGGCAAAGCCATTCGCAGCACACTGGCCACAGAGCAATAAGTACTGCCTGTGCTACACTGACAGGACAAAGACAGAGGAAGAAAGGACTTAGAGGGACAATCCAGCACTCCATGGGAGGCCTGGAAGAGAGGGCAGAGTCCTCACCTTTCGTTCCAGGCTGTCCTCTCCATCAGTTGAACTGATGCTATCGTACAGCCGCGTTCTGGACGGCCTCTGCCGCTTGTTCTTCACTGAAAGCTGAGCTCGAGTCTTCAGAGCCTTGGAGTCCAGCCTCTCTGTTTCTGGCACTGCTTCGTTGAACTCTGTGTGGACACAGGATTTGAAGAAGAATCTTTCACTGCTTTCCCCCAAGACAGGCCCTGCATAGGCAAAGACCTGCACTTTGCACGCTCTGCTTGTCCCTGTACCATCAGAGCTGCTAGAAGTGCACAGCAATAAACCCTTAATAACTTTAGTAACCCACAGTAACCCATGACACTTACTTCAACTTCACAGAGTCATAGAATGGCTTAGGTTGAAAGGGACCTCAGAGGTCAAAGAATGGCTTAGGTTGAAAGGGACCTCAGAGGTCACAGAATGGCTTAGGTTGAAAAGGACCTCAGAGGTCACAGAATGGCTTAGGTTGAAAAGGACCTCAGAGGTCACAGAATGGCTTATGCTGAAAGGGACCTCAGAGGTCACAGAACCATTGAATGGCTTAGGTTGGAAGCAACCTCAGAGATCATCCAACTCCAACCCTCCTGCCATGGGCAGGGACATCTCTCAGCTAGACTCAGCTGCTCGGGGCCTTATCCAATCTGGCCTTGAAAACCTCCAGGGAGGAGGCAGCCACAGCTTCCCTGGGCAGCCTATTCCAGAGTCTCAACTCTCGTACTGAAGAACTTCTTCCTCAGCTCCAGACTAACCCTGCTTTGCCTCAGCTTCAAACTATTTCCCCTTGTCCTGCAGCTGGACACCTTATGCAAAGTCTCTCTCCAGCTTTCCTGGGACTCTCTCTTGGCACTGGAAAAGTAACAACACCTCTGCATTATTCACAGTTTCTTTTCAAGTCTAAAGCATGTCCAAGCTACTCACATCAACACTGATCGTTTACATCAACATAAATCACCACAATTAAATGAAAGAGTATTCCCTGAAAATAACAGTTTCAGAACCAAGAGGAGGCCTTGGGACTTACTTTTAAAATGGTCTTAAAGCTTCAGTGATTGCTTGCTGCTACCCTTCTCAGCCAGGCTGGAGAAAGCTACAGCTAAAGGGGAAGTTAAATGTACTCAGGAGGTGCTCATGTCTACATTTGGTTGAAACAAACCTTGACTTAAGCCATCCAGGCAGGACACCTGCTTAGTGTCTAGATTTTCCACTGGATCTCCTCTAGAAACTTCTCCAAAAGATGTCTGCCTTTCAAAAATGTTGTTGTTGTTGTTGACCTGGCTCCCATTTTGCTTCATCAGCCTGAAAACTTCTGCTTCCAAGTCCTGTATCTGAAAGAAATACAACACAGTGTCACCCATAACACACACACAGAGCACCTGGGTGGGTGCAATCCCAAGCACAGCTCCAGGCTGGGTGGGGAATGGCTGAGAGCAGCCCTGAGGAACAAGCCCTGGGGGTCTGGGGTGAGGAAAAGCTCAACAGGAGCCTGCAGTGTGAGTGCAGCCCAGACACAACCCTGTGCTGGGCTGCAGCAAGAGCAATGTGGGCAGCAGGGCAAGTGAGGGGATTCTGCCCCTTGGCTCTGCTCTCCTCAGACCCCACCTGCACTCCTGGGGGCAGCTCTGGAGCCCCCAGAACAAGCAGCACATGGAAGTGTTTGAGCCAGTCCTGAGGAGGCCACCAAGATGCTCAGAGGGCTGCAGCAGCTCTGCTGTGAGGACAGGCTGAGAGAGTTGGGGCTCTGCAGCCTGGAGAGGAGAAGGCTTTGAGGAGGCCTTGGAGTGGCCTTGCAGTATCTGAAGGGGGCTCCAGGAGGGCTGGGGAGGGACTACTGACAAGGTCTGGGAATGACAGGACGAGGAGGAATGGGTTTGAACTGGCAGAGAGGAGAATACAAAGTAGACGTTAGGAAAGGATTCTTTGCAGTGAGGGTGATGAGACACTGGCACAGGTCGCCCAGGGAGGATGTGGAGCACAGAAGCACCCAGTGTGATGATCTTTGATCTTTGATCACATTGGGTGCTTCTGTGCTCCACAACCTCTCTGGAGGTGTTCAGGACCAGGCTGGATGAGGCCTTGAGTGGCCTGTTCTAGTGGGAAGCGTTTGGCTGAGCTTTGAGCTCCCTTCTAACCTAACCCATTCTATGATTTTTAGAGGTGTTAGCTCTGGTTTTTTCCAGCATACCAGACAGAGCTGCCTCAGTGTGGGAGTAAATTCTACTCACCCGAGCCTGCAAGCCTTGAACCTCCACGAGGTGAGCTTTCTCCAGGTCTTCTAGTTTCTTCCGTTCAGCTTCCTGGCGTTTGATGAAGTCAAGTTCTCTTAGGGGGAAAAAAAACAAACCACCAAACCAAAGATATATTTGCTGTCACCAAAGCAATCAGTTTCAAACAGAAAACAAACCCTTCTGATGCATCTTAAGGTAGGCATCAGAAACATCTGTCCTTAATTTATTGCCAGCCTAATAAGGAGCATAAAACTACGATTAGGACCAAACCTTAAGCAACTGCTTAGCCTGAGTGACTGTGCTAAGTGAAGAAGTGAAAATGGGAAGAGGGATTGATGTGAAGAGAAATAATTGATCTGAAGAGAAACAATCTCAGTTGTTCTGGCTGATAGTCAAAGCAGTGAGATCAAACTCAATTCTTCATCACTTGTAGAAACAAACTTAGCTTGGGCTGTGTTCTGCGGTAGGAAACGGAGGAGTTCTTGCAAGGGCTTGTAGTGAGAGGGAATGGATTGAAGCTTGAGGAGAGCAAATTTAGACTGGAGATTAAGAAGAAATTCTTTGCAGTGAGGTGATGAGACACTGGCACAGGTTGCCCAGGGAGGTTGTGGAGCACAGAATCACCAAATGTGGCACCACTACACTGCTGCCACTAACTATTGCTTCACATATTTCATTGAGTCATTAAATAAAGTCATAGAATCACAGAATCAACCAGGTTGGAAGAGACCTCCAAGATCAGCCAGTCCAACCTAGCACCCAGCCCTCAGCCCTGAGATCAGCCTCCTCTCCTGCAGGCTGCACACCCCCAGCTCCCTCAGCCTCTCCTCACAGGGCTCTGCTCCAGGCCCCTCCCCAGCCTTGCTGCCCTTCTCCAAACACCTTCCAGCACCTCAACACCTCTCTCGAATTGAGAGGCCCAGACTTGGACACAGGACTCAAGGGGTGGCCTGAGCAGTGCTGAGCACAGGGACAGAAGAACCTCCCTTGTCCTGCTGCCCACACTGCTCCTGAGCCAGCCCAGGATGCCATTGGCTCTGCTGCCCAACTGGACACTGCTGCCTCCTCTGCAGCTCCTTTCTGCCAGCACCCCCAGGTACCTTTCTTCCTGGCTGCTCTCAGCCACTCTGTCTCCAGCCTGTAGTGCTGCTTGGGGTTGTTGTGGCCAAAGTGTAGAACCCTGCACTTGGCCTTGTTAAATCTCATCCCATTGGCCTCTGCCCACCCATCCAGCCTGGCCAGGTCCCTCTGCAGGGCTCTCCTACCTTCCAACAGATCCACAGCTGCTCCTAGCTTGGTGTCATCTGCACACTTACTGATGCAGGACTCAATCTCCTGGTCCAGATCATCAATAAAGATATTAAACAGGACTGTGCCCAGCACTGATCCCTGGGGCACACCACTAGTGCCAGCTGCATGTGGCACCATTCACAGAGTTCACCATACAGGTGTTTACTGGTGGGTTTCTTACTCCAAAATACACAACAGACATTTCCCATCCAGCCACTAAGCCATTTGCTGAGGCTGGTGTAGCTGCTTACTTTTGCTGAAAGTCCTTGATCAGTTTCTTTGCCTTGTTGTATTTCTTCTCCAGCGCCTGGTACTGGCTCTGTGTCTCCTTGAGGTGCTCATTCACTGTGTGACACAGGGTCTGTGCCTCAATCCAGTAGCTCTCTAATTTCATCATCCTTTCCTTATTCTCCTCAATGTTCTGCTGGAGTTGGGTCTTCTCCAGTTCCCACCTCACCTTCTCATTCTCGGCAGCCTGCAGCTGAACAAAAGAGCAGAGGTGAACTCAGTAAAAAACTGCTAAGTGCTGCCCAGCAGTTGAGGATTAATTCAGAGGAGGTGCACGGTGGAAATCAGTGAATGAGTAACTGTGTGAGCAGTGAAAAGAACGTTGTAGGTCCATGAAAACAGGCGGATTCTTCCTCACCAAACAAAGCAGAGCCTCTGCCCTGTGTTCGCGGGCTGAAGGAATGTCCCTAGTGGAGTATTCCAACTGCGGGGTTAATCTGCCAGCACTGGGGCTGCCTTTTGCTCTGTGCTCAGGTTGCTCAGGTATTGCAAAGCATTTATCAAGGCTCAGAAAACAAACAGTGGAATTTCTTATTCTGAGGAGCAATCTGATTTCCAGGTTCTGTATTTGATTTAAAAGGAACTTAGAAACCACTAAGGGAAAAAAAACAAACCCAAAACAACTGCATCTAAAGTAACTCCCTGGGGAGGGGTTTAACCCAAACTAGAAACTCTACTGAGTTGTTCTCCCCACGTCTTGCTTTATGCCATCATCTTTGTCCCACAGAGAAGCTGGAGCATAACCCAGAATTTCAATTTGGGTTGTAACCTCAAATCTTTTTTCCATTCAAGCAAGCACAAATGTTTGGATCCAATGCTGAAACTACCCCAGCACTGTGCCAGGGAGAACCTAGGATTAATCTGTCACTGCTGGTTCCTCTAAACTTGCTTGTAAGGAGTTAATAGCAAAAGGAAAGTTTGCTCTTGCTGTTGAAGATTCAAGAAGAGGAAGAATTCTGCTCAACATAGCAGCACTGCTCAACTCTAAAACCAGTGCAGTTCCATTGCTGGTTTCACTATTTGGCACCAGTGAAGCCCAACGACTTTTTCCAAGTCAGGGCTTGGAATGCAAGGCTTCCTCCAAGGAATCCAGGGCTTGGAATGCAAGGCTTCCTCCAAGGAATCCAGGGCTTCCAATCCAGGCTTCCTCGAAGAAGTTTACTGCTGAGTTTATAATCTTAGCTCCTTTGCTCTACTTCTTTTTGTTAGGTGTTTCTGGTAGATTTTAGGCTCCCTGCTTCCCAGTCGCAGCTAGCTGCAGGTTTCAGTGTTTGCTGCAGGATGAGGGTAGGGATGCTCAGCAGCTTCTTTATGTTAGGTCTCAGAATGCAGGACACAAATGAAACCAAACAAAACCGACGCCTTAGCACCCCTCTTTACTTCTCATTTAGCAGAGTCCAGGCAGCTCTGCTGGATTCCTGTTTAGCAGAGTCTAGGCAACTCTCCTGGATTCCTGTTTAGCAGAGTCCAGGCAGCTCTGCTGGATGATAGAGAGGCAGAGAGAAGAACCTGTCTGCAGCTTTATTAGTAGTAACACCTGAACTAGGCACATTTTCTTCAGCTGTAACCACAACACCAGGTAAAAAAATCCAGCAGCAAGAGGCACAGGAAGCCTCGTCCTGCAAATGCATTTGCAGAGATGAATGCTCACTCCCACACATCAAGGCAGTGGGGCTGGGCACAATCCCAAGGCATTGCCCCTGTGTCTCTCTTTGCCAGCCTGCAACTGGAAAGCAGCGCAAGGAGAGATTCCTGAATGCCTTCAGTAAGGCAGGAGCTGCCCTCACGGCACAGACCTGCACTTTGCAGTTGCTTTCAACAATAACATTTGACAATCACGATGCAAAACACAGGGCTGGAGAGAACTAACCACCTGAAATCTGTTCCTGAGGTACAACTTTCTCCTTTTGATCTCCTGCTCCGTAAGGAGGATGTCATTATAAAAGCTGCTATTACTCAATGGCCCAAGTCTCAGCTGGCTGCCCAGCAAGCTTATCTCAGTGCAGAAAAAGGCACAATTCCTCTCTTGCCCTTTCACCCTAACTAGCTACTGACTGGCAGAGAAGGTTCTCTGTTAAACTGGGAAGCTTCTTCCTGTCTAGCATATCACAGCTCACAGGATGTTAGGAGTTGGAAGGGACCCAAAAAGATCATCCAGTCCAACCCCCCTGCCAAAGCAGGACCGCACAATCTAGCCCAGGGCACACAGGAACACATCCAGACAGTGCTGGAGAGGCTCCAGAGAAGGAGACTCCACAGCCTCTCTGGGCAGGCTGTGCCAGTGCTCTGGGACCCTTACAGGAAAGAAGTTCCCCCTTGTGTTGAGGCAGAACTGCTTTTGCTGCAACTTACACCCACTGCTCCTTGTGCTATCTCAGGGAGCAGTAAGCAGAGCCTGTCCCCCCACTCCTGGCCAGCCCTCAGATACTTACAAACATTTATCAAATCCCCTCTCAGTCTTCTCTTCTTCAGTCTAAACAGCCCCAGGTCCCTCAGCCTCTCCTCATCAGGCAGTGCTCCAGTCCCCTCATCATCCTCACACCCTCCACTGGACTCCCTCCAGCAGATCCCTGTCCCTCTTAAACTGGGGAGCCCAAATCTGAACACAGTATTCAAGATGAGGTCTCACCAGGGCAGAATAGAGGGGCAGGAGAACCTCCCTTGATCTGCTGGACACACTCTTCCTAATACACCCCAGGATCCCACTGGCCTTCTTGGCCACCAGGGCACAGTGCTGTGCCATGGGTAACTTGTTAGCCACCAGCACCCCCAGGTCCCTCTCCACAGGGCTGCTCTCCAGCAGTCACCTCCCATCCTGGACTGGGGCAGTTTATTATTGCTCCCCAGGTGCAGGACTCTGCACTTGTCCTTGTTGAACCTCATCTGGTTCCTCTGTGCCCAGCTCTGTCTGTCCAGGTCTCTGTGGATGGCAGCACAGCCTGCAGCTGTGCCAGCCAAGCCTCCCAGCTTGGTGTCAGCAGCAAACCTGCATGCTAAGACAGTTGCAATGATATGAAACTGCACCTTTTCTTCTGTATATAAAAAGTAAGTTCTCTTAAACACCTTTCCATTAATTATGGGGGGCTCAATTATGTAGGAAAAAAGGAATGCAGCCTAAATAGGATATATTAACATCACTGGTAAATAAAACCCTACTAACTAAAACAGGGTCTTTTAGTTGGTAAATAAACCCTATTAACTAAAATTGGGTATTTTAGCTGGTAAATAAACCCCTACTAAGTAAAACAGGGTATTTTAGCTGGTAAATAAACCACTACTAACAAAAATAAGGTATTTCAGCTGGTAAATAAACCACTACTAACAAAAATAAGGTATTTTAGCTGGTAAATAAATCCTTACTAACTAAAATAGGGTATTTTAGCTGGCAAATAAACCCTACTAACTAAAATAGGGTATTTTAGCTGGTAAATAAAACCTTACTAACTAAAATAGGGTATTTTAGCTGGTAAATAAAACCTTACTAACTAAAATAGGGTATTTTAGCTGGCAAATAAACCCTACTAACTAAGATAGGGTATTTTAGCTGGTAAATAAAACCCTACTAACTAAAACAGGGCATTTTAGCTGGTAAATAAAAACACTGCTAACTTAAAGACTGAAATATTCAAACCAAGTAGAACTTGAAAGCCAGAGAAGCTGCATCAGAATTGTGAACCTGGCAATCTGCCATTTAGTCATTCTGATCCCCTCCCCCCCAAAAATGTACCTTCAGCTGGAGCTAGGCAAGTTGGCAGCTCCTCTTAATAGCACCACTTAAGATTTGACTTGAAACTTCGAAGGGAGCACATCCAGCAAGAGGAGATTTAGCTGAGCCATTGTGCTTCTTAATCACCCTTTCATAAGGCTGTTGACTTCTCCACCCACACAGATACACCTCTTCAGCTCTGCTTTTTTTGCACCAGAGGAGCCAAACCCAGCGTGTATTAACCAGATATTGCTTCTTACCTTGGTCTTCAGCTTCTGAATCTCAGCTTCTGTAACTGCGTGTTTGATTTGCAACTAAAACGGAAAAGACAAAACAAACGAGTGAAAGTCAGAGCATTTTGCACGCCTGTGCTGCAAGTCGAATACCTCATTACCGAGCAGAAGGCCTTCCCGAGTGCTGCAGTGCAGTAGATTGTAAATTAAAATGTCTAGCTTGCAAAATGACTCAGTCTGTGCAACCTAATTAAAGATAGGATGCTGGCTAACCACTCATCATTTCACATCAGAACATCCAATCTGTTTAGCAAAACCAAATGTCTGGTGCTTTGGAGGGAAGGGGGGAGGAAAAAAAAGGGGAAGGGAAAAAGAAAGATGTTATCCTGCTGGGCTCTGCTGTGATCTGAGCGTGGAACACGTCCCAGCGCTGCCAGGGAGTCCCACTGCGCTGATTAAAGCAGGCACGGCACAAAAAGCAAATATGGAAAGAAGGGATTTAACAACTCCAGAAGTCAGGGAAACCTTCAGGGAAGATTCCACACGTTTATTTCAAGCGAGGGCCAGAAGAAAACCAGCTCCCCCTAAATACAAAGGTAAAGCGATGCTCTTTCTCCCCCGTGAGCCGTAGCGGCTCTGCTCAAGCCGCCGGAGCTCGATCGAGGGCAGTCCCGCAGGGAAACGGCACCGCAGCGAACCAAACGACTGCGGGGAGGTGAGCGGTGTGCTGCAGGCTGCAGTGCCAAACGACTGCGAGGAGGTGAGCAGTGTGCTGCAGGCTGCAGTGGCAAACCACTGCGAGGAGGTGAGCGGTGTGCTGCAGGCTGCAGTGCCAAACCACTGCGGGGAGGTGAGCGGTGTGCTGCAGGCTGCAGTGCCAAACCACTGCGGGGAGGTGAGCGGTGTGCTGCAGGCTGCAGTGGCAAACCACTGCGAGGAGGTGAGCGGTGTGCTGCAGGCTGCAGTGCCAAACCACTGCGAGGAGGTGAGCAGTGTGCTGCAGGCTGCAGTGCCAAACGACTGCGAGGAGCAGAGAGGGAACGATGGAGTTACTCTAATGAGCATTTGCAAGAGATTACTTGGAGCTTCTGAGCTCCCTCACTCCAGCCTCTCACCTGCAGCTTTCAGAGACTGACACCTGATTTTTTTCTCACCATTCCATTTGTGCTGGCAGTGAAAAATCACATGAGAACCATCTCAAGATGCTGTGGTGCTTAGGCAGTGCTCAGGCCTTCATTTAGTTCTGCCAGCTCGTTGTTTTGGAGTGAGACAAGAACGAGGGGAAGGAAGGACGAGCTACACTTTGCCCCTTTGCAGAGTTCAGAATGACATCAAAAACCCTTAGGCCACCTGCTTGCAGACCATTCCTAGCCCTTCTAAAAGCCCCCAAACCCACCAGCAGCTCATTATTCCAGGCAGACAGACCCCACCTTTTGGGATAAATGACAATCTGCCCGGGGTACAGCTGGTCTGAGCTGTTATTTTCATGCTCTCTTTTATTCAGTTACCCAAAATGAGTACTGAGCACCCAGCCAGATCATTGAATCAATACATGGTACAGCAGCTCTCACTGAGGCAGAAGGAAAAAAGACTTTCTTACTGAGTATCTGTAGCTGACATCTCATCCCCCCCTTTTTTTTTCCCCTCAAAGAACTATCTCTGCTTGCAGAAGAGATGAAAAACACTGCCACATTTACCAGCTAGACTGAACAACAGGCAAGGTCACTTGTCTGGCAAGCAAATTTGGACTGCATCATTAACAATCTTGAAGTCAATTTACTAATAAGGGAGCAAAAATCTCTTACTCCAAGTCCCACATAACGCCAGGAATTCTTGGCAGGTAACTGCTTTGCATTTTTATGTCTCCTAAGCCAACACAAAACTGTGAAGGGCTTCATTTGAACAAAGGCATTCTGAGTACTTTTTGGCACTTTTCCTTTTCAACGAGGTCTTGAAAAGCTGATTAATTTTCTCCAGAACAATGGAACTTTTTCATCAAAAGCTATAGACAGAAAATGGATTGAATTCACCTCTCAATGAATTCATTCATTGGCTTCATCTGCAGAGAAGGTACAAGGGGATGAAAAGGTAGCAAATGGTAAAGCAGTCAGAGCACACTAGGAAAGGAATCATAGAATCAGCCAGCTTGGAAGGGACCTCCAAGATTCTCCAGCCCAATCTAGCACCCAAGGGAATCTAACAGTCTCCATTAACAGAAACTGGAGTCATTATATCTATTTTGCATGTTTATAGTATATATATTATTGTATATAATCACTTCTATTATTTAATACATAATTTTACACGTCTATTTTGGAATCATGGAAGGGTAGAGGTTGGAAGGGACCTCTAGAGATCATCCAGTCCAACTCCCCTGCCAAAATAGGGTCATCTAGGGTAGGTCACACAGAAACACATCCAGATGGGGCTTGAAAGTCTCCAGAGAAGGAGACTCCACAACCCCTTTGGGCAGACTGCTCCAGCACTCTCACATCGAAGTTGATGTGGCAGCTCCTAGGATCTAGTTGGTGCCCACTGCCCCTGTCACAGGACAGCACTGAAAAAAAGCCTGGCCCCTTCTTCCTGACACCCACCCTTCAGCTACTGGTAACCATGCACCAGACAGATCTCTGAGATGAGGGACAGGACTGAGCTGTGAGCACAACAGGAGGGAGGGAAAGCAGCTGAAGATTTTTGCATGCCTGTATGTATTCTGCACCACTACACTGCTGCCACTAACTATTGCTTCACATATTTCATTGAGTCATTAAAGTCATAGAATCACAGAATCAACCAGGTTGGAAGAGACCTCCAAGATCAGCCAGTCCAACCTAGCACCCAGCCCTCAGCCCTGAGATCAGCCTCCTCTGCTGCAGGCTGCACCCCCCCAGCTCCCTCAGCCTCTCCTCACAGGGCTCTGCTCCAGGCCCCTCACAGCTTTGGCGCCCTCCTGTGGACACCTTTCAGTATTGCAACATCTCTCTTGAATTGAGGAGCCCAGAACTGGACACAGCACTCAAGGGGTGGCCTGAGCAGTGCTGAGCACAGGGGCAGAAGAACTTCCCTTGTCCTGCTGCCCACACTGCTCCTGAGCCAGCCCAGGATGCCATTGGCTCTGCTGCCCACCTGGGCACTGCTGCCTCATCTTCAGCTCCTCTCTCCCAGCACCCCCAGCTGCCTCTCTGCCTGGCTGCTCTCAGCTGCTCTGTCCCCAGCCTGCAGCCTGTAGTGCCACAAGCTGTCCTTTCTCCCTACAGATTTTGTCCCTCTTCAGTCACCACAGCTAAAACAAAGCTTCCAGCTCTTTCCCTCAAAGCAGTTAAGGAATCTCAGTCCCAATTTCCCTGTTTTACAGCCAGGGAAAGCAAACCAGCAGAAGTAGAGTGATTCACCCAGCAGTGCCCATCCCTCCCCTGACTCTCATCCCAAATGCAAGGCACTTCAGCTAAGGCTGCTCTCAAAACACACCAGCAGATATTTTTTTTTCATGGCAAAGAGTGAATTCAACTAATTAGGTCAAACTCTTATGCTTAAAGATTATGTCCAACCCCCTTGTTTAATACTTTCATTAATCTCTGGAGTAAGAACAAGAGAGAACAGTTATTCTTTAAACACAATGCCAGAAAAACACTGTGTGGGCCTGTGCAGCGTGATTGTGAACAAGTCCTCCAGTGTTGAAGGAATTCAGGGCAAATACCAAGAAAAATACATGTACTCACTCTGGCAGCCAACAAAATGCAGCTGTGTGCTGTTAGATACAACCAGGGAAACAAAAGTGGAGTGCTTGTAACAGTGGTGCTGCCTGGGATAGAGGAGAAGAGTCCACTCTGGTGCAGGAGCAACTGAGTGCTTCTTCTCAGGCACTCATCTGCACTTCAACTCAAGGACCCCCAAGAGGAGAGCTTCAGCTGAGCTCCTCTGCACCAGTGTTTTGAGGGCATTACAGCAAATAGCTTCAAAGCAGTTGGGACACAGTCAAGTGTGGCAATAGGCCAATGTGCTCAAGCAGAGTTTGGCAGGTAATGCACCCAAAGGTCAGCGCCTTGCTCGTGGCCGCATCGCTGCCTGGTGTGGCCTGGGTGTGCTGGCACAAGCAGAATGGCAGCAACTTCCCTCTGCCTTAGAAAAACTGGCACTGTTTATGATGAAAGCAGAGCCTGGGATTTAGGAATCTGGAGGGAGAAAATCATTTAAGTGCACTAAAAAGCTTTCAGAAAATGATGATGAATAACAGGAACCACCCAAAGGCTGAAAGGGCATCAGCAGCAAGGGGAAAGATTGGTTGCTCATTGATTGCTTTCCATACATTATTCTCACCAGGGAGTAATAACAACATATATTGATAGGAGATGAAGTATCTGGTTTGAGTAGACAAAGGAAGAAGGATAAAAGCAGAGCCTTTGTGTTAAAAAACTCATTTCTGGACCCAGATTCTGCTGCTCAGACCTCCTCTGAGGTTCTGGCTACTTTCAGCCCTTCCATCTTCCTGTCTTTAACAAGAAAACTGTTCTTTATTGGCATCACTCAGCCCTTTGCTGTGGGCTTAGATAAACCCAACTGTCCAATGTGTTTAACTGCAGCAGCTTTCAGGAAAGCTCAGAACTAAAGCACAGCCTAAAATCCAGGAGAAAAGCCTCCCAGCACTTTGGGAAGTTAAGTTACATGAAGTCAGTGACTGCAGTGAACACCATTGACTCGAGATCCAGTTAGCACTGGTGGCTGCTGTACAAACACTGCAACCACACAGCTTGGTAAAACAGCACTTTGCAATGTGCCTACTTCCCCAGCAGAGCTGTCCTGGTCCTTCTAAACCTGTAGCCAAACATAAGACACTGCTGAGATGTTCATAGAATCAAGCAGGTTGGAAGAGACCTCCAAGCTCAGCCAGCCCAACCTAGCACCCAGCCCTGGCCAACCAACCAGACCATGGCACTAAGTGCCCCAGCCAGGCTTGGCTTCAACACCTCCAGGCACAGCCACTCCACCACCTCCCTGTGCAGCCCATTCCAATGCCAATCACTCTCTCTGCCAACAACTTCCTCCTAACTCTCCAACAGCTCCACACTTGCTCTTAGCTTGGTGTCATCTGCAAGTTCACTGCTGCTGGACTCAATCCCCTGGTCCAGATCATCAGTGAAGACACTGAACAGTTGTTGCATTTGCTGTAGGGTTTTCCTCAACACTTTTGATTGAAATCTTAGCACACAAAAAGAAAATAAAACAACCAACAAAAAAAAGCCCACCCCAAAAGGCAGTAATGAATTAACCTGCTTTTTGTCTTCCTGGGCTAAAGTACAAACTAAGTGCTGAGGCTCTGCTGCAAACTCCAGGTGTAAATTAGCCTCCCTCCACGCAGCAGCCACCTGAAAGCTGCTGCTAAAGGAGCTCTGAGGAACAGCCTCACTTCTTTTCAGCACAACTTCTGCAGGGGTTCAAAAGCAGTGAGTGTACAAACAGTCAGAAATCAGCTTTGCCATCTAAGCCCAGTGAGGTGTTTTTGATCTGCCACTTACCTCTTTGAATTTGTGAGCCAGCTTGTTGGTGTCCACGTCGCTGGGGGAGAACATGTCATCGTTCTCAGGGAGGTCGAACACTTCGATGGCCATGTCACCTCCTGGAAGGACAGGTCCCATGTCTTCATCTTCTTCATCTGTAGCATATTCCCCTGTCTTAATTTTACAGCATTTAAGAAATTCCAGTTATCCTCCTGTTATTAGGCAGAGGCTGTTCAAAGAGCAACAAAGCTGCTCTGCGGACGCAGAATCCCACAAAGCAGCTTCTCTTTTCTCTTTAGCTCCACTACTTAACAAGTTCTACCAGGCAAACTGCAACTCCACAGCAGCATTTCAGAACAGTAAGAGAGAGGAGAAAATGTTGTCTTAAGCACAAAGAATTTAGTGCTTTTAGTCTTTTGTAAAGCTCTCTACTTAAGGAAGTCGTTCTCCAGTGATATCCTCCGTGCTGCATTTGACACTCCATTGGCTTTGCTCTGCGACAACTGCTTCATGGCAGAAAAGTCACAGCCACACAGGGAGGCAAGAGCAGGAAAAAGAGCTTGAGGGTCAGGGACAAGTTCAGAGGCTAAAACTGGAGTTTAGTGATTTGCACCCTGAACAAGGAGCTGCTCCAAGCTACAAACAGAAAATGCAGGTGGCCCTTGGGCTGCTAAACTGTGACACGTCAGCGACTTGCTGACAAAACAGCACTTAAACAACTCTAAATCAGCATTCCAAGGTCAAACAAAACTATAGCACTGAAAAGGACTGCAATGTTCAGTTCACCTGGGGTGATTCTGTGCTCCACAACCTCCCTGGGCAACCTGTGCCAGTGTCTCACCACCCTCACTGCAAAGAACCCTTTCCTAACATCCACTTTCAATCTCCCCTCCTCGTCCTGTCATTCCCAGACCTTGTCAGTAGTCCCTCCCCAGCCCTCCTCTAGCCCACTTCAGATCCTGGAAGGCCACTCCAAGGTCTCCTCAAAGCCTTCTCCTCTCCAGGCTGCAGAGCCCCAACTCTCTCAGCCTGTCCTCACAGCAGAGCTCCTGCAGCCCTCTGAGCATCTTGGTGGCCTCCTCTGGACTGGCTCCAACACTTCCATGTCCTGCTTGTGCTGGGGGCTCCAGAACTGCCCCCAGGACTGCAGGTGGGGTCTGAGGAGAGCAGAGCCAAGGGGCAGAATCCCCTCCCTTGCCCTGTACCCACACTGCTCTTGCTGCAGCCCAGCACAGGGTTGTGTCTGGGCTGCACTCACACTGCAGGCTCCTGTTGAGCTTTTCCTCACTCCATTTCTTTTCATCAACCAATTTCTTCATGAAAAAAAACCCAAACCCCAAACAACCTGGCAGGCCCTGCAGCACTGGCAAAGAAATCTATGAAGCATGCAAAGAGGAGGCAGAAACAGGATGGTTAAGGAGCAAACTCATGCCCAGTACATGTCAGCCCCCACCCCTGGCCCAGGTCCACAAGTGTTTTAAGGGAATATACTCATTTAGTGCTGAATCCTCATTATGGTAGAACAGACCAGAGGAGTTTAGTTAAAGCTGATCTCTCCCGAGTATTAAAGTAGAAAGAAGCTCTGCATACATAAAGAATTACACACACAGAGAGTCATTTGGGTTGGAAAAGACCTCTAAGCCCATCCAGTCCAACCACTCTCTAACTCTACCAAGGCTGAGGCTAAACCATGGCCCTCAGCACCACAGCTCTGCCTCTTGGCAACGTCTCCAGGGATGTGGATCCACCTCCCTGGGCAGCCTATAACCCTTTCAGTCATGAAATTTCTTCTCATCACCAACTTAAACCTCCTCTGGGTTTCTTCCAGTATCTCAGACTTGATGTGGCCCTGGGCAGCCTGATCTAGCTGGAGCTGTCCCTGCTTAGTGCACAGGGGTTGGACAACATGGCCTTTGAGGCTGGAAACCTGATGCAATCTGTGAAGCTGTGAATCCAACCTAAACCTCCCCCGGTACAACTTGAGTTATCTCCTGTCATTCTGGCACTAGGGAGAAGAGACCAACACCCACACACACCAGCTAGATTAGGGAAAAAACAAGAGCAGGCAATATTCTACTGGCCTTAGGAGCTGAGATGTTTGAAGAGAGACATCAGGCAGCTTTACAGTGAGCACAAAGGAAAAGGCTGCTCGAAATTGTAGCTAATGAGAGTGGATGGGCACAGCCATTCCTGCTGCAATTACTGCAGAGAGCAGGCAGCAGAGCCCAGCAGGGCAGCTTGCTCAGGTAAACAAAGCAGCAGGATGACACCAACACATTACAGAGCACAGAGATAAATGAGACTTTTGCTCTTGTCTTCCCAAGAGAGGGGTCTGATCTTGTCACCACATCAAACACACACTACAGCTTCAAAAGAACCAAGCTGATCTGTGCCATAAGCTGCACGAAACATGCTTGCCTGTCAGAAACTGTCTCTGCTGACTTCTGCTCCACCTCAAACCAAGAGAAGGCTGCTCAGAGCCAGTGCCACAGAGCTGGACTGGGGAAGTCAATGTTTCACAAGGCATGGAGCAAAGGTATTTTTGTTTGGAAATAACAGAGCTGTTGCAGGGGCTGCCTGAGGTTGCTTCTGATGCAGTTTTTCCTGGCTGACAACAACAACAAATTATTTTATTTCCTCCACAAGCACTGAAAACTTCCATGCTCCTGAAGGAAAGCTTTCATAGAATCACAGAACCAAGCAGGTTGGAAGAGAGCTCCAAGCTCAGCCAGCCCAACCTAGCACCCAGCCCTAGACAATCAACCAGACCATGGCACTAAGTGCCCCAGCCAGGCTTGGCTTCAACACCTCCAGCCACAGCCACTCCATCCTTTCCCCTGGGCAGCCCATTCCAATGCCAATCACTCTCTCTGACAACAACTTCCTCCTAACATCCATTCTGAACCTGATCTGGCACAGCTTGAGGCTGTGTCCCCTTCTTCTGTTGCTGGATGCCTGGCAGCAGAGCCCAACCCCACCTGCCCTGAGCCTCCTCTGCTGCAGGCTGCACCCCCCCAGCTCCCTCAGCCTCTCCTCACAGGGCTCTGCTCCAGGCCCCTCACAGCTTTGGCGCCCTCCTGTGGACACCTTCCAGTACTGCAACATCTCTCTTGAATTGAGGAGCCCAGAACTGGACACAGCACTCAAGGGGTGTCCTGAGCAGTGTGGAGCACAGAGGCAGAAGAACCTCCCTTGTCCTGCTGCCCACACTGCTCCTGAGCCAGCCCAGGATGCCATTGGCTCTGCTGCCCACCTGGGCACACTGCTGCCTCCTCTTCAGCTCCTCTCTCCCAGTACCCCCAGTTACCTCTCTGCCTGGCTGCTCTCAGCCACTCTGTCCCCAGCCTGTAGTGCTGCTTTGGATTTCTCAGTCTGCAATGGTGAGCAAGACTCACTCATGCAATTGAAAGATCCCTTTCTCAGTTCAGCCCCACCTAAGGCTTGAGCTTAGCCCACCAGCAGCAGCAGCTCTGGCCATCAGCCATCCCGTTCTGCTCCATGCTATCACAGCTAATAGCATGCAATGATCTTCATGAACATCAGCTGCAATTTCCCACTTCCAAAAGGGGAAATTTGTTACTCAGGTTCCTCAACTGCCTTCTCATGCCTTGAAACAGATCTGCTGCTCCCAAGCAGAAAGCAGCAGCAGTCAGGACCACGCAGGGCATTTGTACAGTAAATGATGTTCCCTTCAGGATTACTCATGTAGTAAATGATCTATCTTTTGGAGAAGTGGTGTGATTCTTCCCCACCAAGTCTGTGTCACGGAACACTGCTGCAAGGCAATGGCCTGAGAAGGCAGAGCAGGCTGCCAAGAGTCTCTTTAATTTGGCATGACCCAAGCCCAGTGCACCCTGCCTGGGAGAAGTCACAGAATGGTTTAGGTTGGAAGGGACCTCAAGGTTCATCCAGTTCCAACCCTCTGCATAGGCATGGACACCTCCCACTGGAACAGCTCACTCAAAGCCTCATCCAACCTGGCCTTGAACACCTCCAGGGAGGTTGTGATCAAAGATCATATTGGGTGATTCTGTGCTCCACAACCTCCCTGGAGGTGTTCAAGGCCAGGTTGGATGAGGCCTTGAGCAACCTGTTCTAGTGGGAGCCTATGACAGGAGGCTGGAACTGGATGATCCTTGAGCTCCCTTCCAACCTAAAGCACTCTATGATGCTATGATTTATAGGTCAGCAGGTAAGCTTTTATTTATTTATAGCAGTTAAATATGCACTTATGACATCCTCAACCATATTCAAATGCTTTTGTTTGTAGTGCCAGTGCACATCAAAGCAAGTGAAAGCCTCGATGGAGCTAGACAGGATTTTCCCTCAGTCTTTTGGGACATTTCTGACTGCTCTGACCTACTGCTAGTTTAAAGCAGGTTTCAAAATCCAATTCTACCCCAATGTTTTTTCTCTCTGTCTCTTTTCAGAAGCATTCTCTCAGTACCTAGAGGGAATCTGAAGTGAGACAGACGCACGGCAGGAATTCTCTGTCTCCCCTTCTCTATCGCCTCCTTCCACAAATAAAATGTAAAGCCTGGCTCAGGACTAATCCCTGGAGTCTGGCATTTCAAATGGTGTTATCCAAGATGATGTGACTGCAGGCAGCATGCCTGGGCTGTGTGGAAGTGCTCTGCTACAACAACTGCCTTCTACCTTCACCCAGCAGCTGATTTAGAGGCTAACACAGACAGCAGCATTTCAGAAGTCTCATTCATCTTCCCAACTATCACAGAAACACAGAATGGGAGGAGTTGGAAGTGACCTCTAGTCCAAGCTCCTACCAGATCACTTCCCTCTCCCCACTGCCCACACTTCTCTTGCTACAGCCCAGGCTCTGGCTGCTCTCTGGGCTGCCAGAGCACACTGCTGGCTCATACCGAACTTCTCATCCACCAGCAACTCCCAGTCCCTCTCCTCAGGGCTGCTCTCAAGCCAGTCACTGCCCAGCCTCTATTGGTGCTTGAGGTTGCACAGACCAAGGGAGAGAACACTGAGAAGCATCAAGCAGTGAGCCGCTGGCCAGCCTTACCTCATCGTCGTCAGCATCGTACTGCGCATAGTGCTGCTCCAGCAGCTCTCTCTGGCGGCGCTCCTGCTCCAGCGTCTGGCTGATCAGCTGCGCCACCTCGCTCACCTGCCCTGGCTTCTCTCGGCCGATGACAAACCTGACCAGAACAGCAGGGAAAACAAAGGTGACTCCTCTTGCTGTGCTCAAGCCCTCGGTGCTCGGGCGTGCCTCGCAGCGACGGGCAGCTGCTGCCTTCTGCTTCAAAGGCTGCCACTGGAATGGGCTGCCCGCCGAGGTGGTGCAGTCACCATGCCTGCAGGTGTTTAAAAGGAGGCTGCATGAGGCACTAAGTGCCATGGGTTAGTTGATTAGAAGGTGTTGGGTGACAGGCTGGACTCGATGATCTTAAAGGTCTTTTCCAACCTGGTTGATTCTGTGCACTCTCTGGATGGCATCTGGGCAGGGCTAGGAGGCTTTGGACCACAACAGCACTTCCAGAGGGGTGGGGAAAAAAGAAGTGATGACTGAAGCCTTCACTCCAGATTTCAGTGCAAAAGGTTCTCTGAGTTTGAACTTTACAGACACAGACTTAGAGCAGAGCACTTCTAAAAAGACTGCTGATTGCTTCCACTCCCTCCAGAGCAAGGTTGAGAAGCCTGCAGAAGAGCTGATGCAGAGTAAGAGCACAGACACACTTCTGGCAGGCTGTAATGGCAGGGACATGCCACAGAGAAACTTCTTTCTCCCTATTTATCTGGCAGGTCACAGAATCACAGACGGGTAGGGGCTGGAAAGGACTTCTGAAGCTCATTGAGTCCAACCCTCCTTCTCAAGCAGGGTCACTCAGTGTAAACCACACAGTGACACATCCAGGAGGGGTCTGAATGCCTTCAGAGAAGGAAAACTCCCCAACCTCTCTGGGCAGGCTGCTCCAGTGCTCTGCTACCCTTAAACCAAGCTTTCAGACTTGGCTTCCTCCCGTCTAGAGCAGAGAACCCACTTGCAGGTTTTTCAGTTTGACAGGCACTGTTCAACTGAACCCATTCTATGATTCTATTTCCCCTCATTTTAAGCCACATGTAAATCTTTCTTTGATTTGATGAACTTGTGTTGCTAAGGAGCACTTTCCTCCAGCATCAGCTGCTGCTGAAGGTTGGGAGCACTCTTCTCTAGCTTCACAAAAGCCAAGAGAAGTGTTCCTCTTGGTTGAGACTTACAAGGCTGCTTCCCAATCTTGCTTTCAGCAGTTCAGACTTGGCTTGGATGGTAATTTTTTTTCAGCACTGTAATTAGATCTTGTGCTATTTGTAGCATTTATGACAAACACCCATTAAACAGTACCAGCACACTGTAAACTACTGAGAAAAACACAATTTAAAGATGTCAGGCTGCAGGAGTATTTTCCTAGCAGGTTAGAAAGACAATTAAGTAATTGCAGGTGAAAAAAAGTCTTTTGCAGAGCTGAAAAGCACCATCAGGTGACAGAGACACTGCATAAGGTAAAGCATTTGTTTCCACAACAGCTGGCTCACAGAATCTCAGAATCCCAGCATGGGGGGGAGGTTGGAAGGCACCTGGGGAGATCATCCAGTCCAACCCAGGGTCACCCAGAGCAGGATCACATCCAGGTGCTTTGCAGTGTCTCCAGAGAAGGAGATTTTGCAACCTCTCTGGGCAGGCTGCTCCAGGACTCTGCCTCTCTCAAAGTGAGTAATATTTTCCTCAGGTTTAAGTGCAAATGAGGAATGGATTATTGGAATGAGAGGTAGAATTGTGCATTTTATCTCAAGGAAGAAAATGATTTCCACTAGTGCTGCCTATCACTATTAAAAGCCCTTTGGGAGCTGGCACCTCTGTGGTGCCAACTTCCCCTGAGCGGATGACCCTGAATCCTTTTCCTGTGCCAAGCCATTTGTCAGTCTCTGTGAAGCCAGGCAGCACAGAAAACAACACAAGGTGCAGTTCAACAGCATCAGCACACCAGGAAGGTAAGAAAGGTGAGAAGGAGTCCATCTGAAATGGTGACACAAGGTGGCCTGAAAATAATGTGCCAAGAAGTGTCTTAGTTGAAAAGCATTTACAGAAAACACAGCAGAGAGCAGGAGAAAGCCAAGGACACACCAGCAGGCACTTGAATCCAGAGCAAAGCAGAGTCTGGCACTCACAGCCTGCTATTACAGAATGGGACACTGGTTCTCAGTCATGACAGAGACCTTGGGCTTGGAAGCAAAAGAATGTTTCCTCCTGGCCCCAGAAGTTCATCTGTTCTGCAGGCTGACTCATCCTCAGATCCTGTTTCCTCTGAAGGTGAATTTGAGAGCCAAGTATGGCACAGATTAACCCAACCATGTTTGCAGTCTCAGCTGGGAAGAACAATGAACTTTTGATATTCCCACACAAAGTACAAAAGGACTCAGCACAGATCTGCTACACATTTACCTCCTCTAATGCAAAAACAAATTGAAGGACAATGTGGAAAAGAAGTTCTGCTCCAAGCAAACATTTTAAGCAACAGCATCCGTGAGTAGTAAAGAGAGCATCAGGTTTGTGAAGGTGAGGGAGAGAAGCAGTGTAGTAAACTATGGAACCACACAAAGGGTGCAGATAGAGAATCACAGAATGAACTGGGTTGGAAAAGACCTCTAAAGGTCATCCAGTCCAACCCCTCTGCACTCAGCAGGAACGTCCCCAGCTAAAGCAGACTGCTCAGAGCCCCATCAGGCCTGACCCTGAATGTCTCCAGGGATGGGGCCTCTGCCACCTCCCTGGGCAATCTGCTGCAGTGTTCCATCACCCTCCTAGCAAAGCACTTCTGCCTGATGTCCAGCATGTTATTCCCTCCTGCCCTCTGCCTGGTAATTCCCCTCCCCTAGCAAACAGGAGGCTCAAAACATTGGAGACAAATGCTTTGTGTACACTGAACATCTCAAAGTGACAACCCTGGTACCTCCTGATTGTTAGGAGTCATTTTGACACCTCAGACTCGAATGCAGATGAACAAATCAAGGTAAGGCCATTTCCAAGTTTAGGCAAGAAAGGAAAACCTTACCAAATTAACTTTTCTTATGCCAAAGCCTCTCACAGTGTACACTGAAGTGACTTGCAAGGCTTGAATCATACATCAGAGTGAAGATCCTCAATGATACCTGCAGCTGTCAGATGATACACGAATAAAAGCCTCAAAGCACTGACAGGAGATTAAAGCAAATGTTTTCCAAACAGAGAGAGGCAAGGAATGGTTTGTTTTCCTACAATCCACTGCTTGAAAGTGAGACATTTCCAGGCTCTGAGTATGACTGTTTAGGAGCATTCAAGCTGTGACTGATGTCATTTCCAGACAGAGAACTGTGCACCTGTGAAATGAAATACAACCTGGCCTACAATGACAGCTGTTACAAACTGAAGCCAACCTTTGGGCACCTCACCTCCAGGAGCTTCACACCACCACCCCGCACATGTTTACTTCTAGCTGAGATAAGCTCTGAGTTCACAGAATTAAGTATCACAGAATGGTTTGGGTTGCAAGGAACCTTAAAGATCACAGAATGGTTTGGGTTAGAAGGGAGCTTAGAGATCACAGAATGGTTTGGGTTGGGAGGGACCTTAAAAATCACAGAATGGTTTGGGTTGGGAGGGACCTTAAAGATCATAGAATGGTTTGGGTTGGGAGGGACCTTAAAGATCACAGAATGGTTTGGGTTGGGAGGGACCTTAAAGATCATAGAATGGTTTGGGTTGGGAGGGACCTTAAAGATCATAGAATGGTTTGGGTTGGGAGGGACCTTAAAGATCATAGAATGGTTTAGAATGGTTTGGGTTGGAAGAGACCTTAAAAATCACAGAATGGTTTGGGTTGGGAGGGACCTTAAAGATCATAGAATGGTTTGGGTTGGGAGGGACCTTAAAGATCATAGAATGGTTTGGGTTGGGAGGAACCTTAAAGATCATAGAAGGGTTTAGAATGGTTTGGGTTGGAAGAGACCTTAAAAATCACAGAATGGTTTGGGTTGGGAGGGACCTTAAAGATCATAGAATGGTTTGGGTTGGGAGGAACCTTAAAGATCATAGAATGGTTTGGGTTGGGAGGAACCTTTAAGATGAAAGAATCACAGAATGATTTGGGTTGAAAGAGATCTTAAAGATCATCGAGTCCCAACCCTCCCTGCTGTGGGCAGGGACACTTTCTGCTAGATCATGTTGCTCAAGGCCCCATCAAACCTGTCTTTGAACTCGTCCAGAGAGGGGGCATCCACATCCTCCCTGGGCAATCTGTTCCAGTGTCTCACCACCACCACTGTAAAGATTTTTTTCCTGATATCCATCCTAAATCTGCCTTCTTCCAGCTCCAGTGAGGGTGGTGAGGCACTGGAACAGGTTGCCCGGGGAGGCTGTGGATGCCTCATTCCTGGAGGTGTTCATGGCTAGACAGAATGAGGCCTTGAGCAGCCTGGGCTAGTGGAAGGTGTCCCTACCCATGTCAGGGGGGTCGGAAGTAGATGACCTTTAAGGTCCCTTCCAACCCATTCTGTGACTCCATCTCCCCAGGCAGTCAGCCCAGCACAGAAGGCTATCGGATCAGCCAACCACGATATCCCCTTGGTGAATCCATGCTGACTACTCCTGGTAAGCTTCTTTTCTTCCCTGTGCTTAGATCAGCTGGTTCCAACCCCCTGCCACAGGGAGAGACACCTTCCACTAGCACAGCTCGCTCAGAGCCCCATCCAGCCTGGCCTAGTGAACACATCCCTTAAAGGCTGTGACCAACAAATACCTCCGTCCGAAGCCACGAAGCAGAGGCGGTGATTAAAACGCTGAGCATGGAGCAGCTCTTTCCACCCAGAATGGCTTTTGATACAACAACTACCACGATCTGAAGTGTTGAAATATGAAAAAGAGACATAAGGTTGTGATTCACTGACCAGAAAATGAGTCACTGAACCATAACATGCACACTTCAACCAAGTGGGTAATTACAGATTTCTCATCGCTCTGCCTCAACAAAATTAAGCACATTCATTGCAGCCCTCATTAATTAGTCTCCAGGGCCAGAAGTATTGTAACAAAGAACTATCAATTCTATCAGCAGTGAGAGATTTAAGAAGCTGGTTATGTTTCTGGAGATGAGACAAATGAGGGTTTTAAAGCCTTGAAGCCTCATCACTAAAGTGTTCCACGGAACTATTAGGGGCAGCAGCTGCACAACGAACCCCAGCGACTCGGCAACGCTGTCCTGCGAGCCACTGCTCTGCTACAGCTCTGGCCAGGGCTGGCTGTTCCTGGTGACCACAGAAAAGAAAGAAAGAGGAGAGAAGATGACAGAGAAGCAGAGCATGAACTGGCCTTGGTATTCAGCATCAGGCAGGATCCAGCAGCTGTGGAATATTTACTTTGGTTCTGGTTAAAAAACAAACAGGCACAAGGCTAGGAATCTACTCTGCATCTGATGAATAAGATGGAGAGATGGGCACTTGACAGGTGGAGCACTGGCTGGAGAGGGAACTGGCTGGATGGTTGCACTCACAGAGCTGTGGTTAGCTGCTCCATGGTCAGGTGGAGACCAGTGGCAAGTGGTGTCCCTCAGAGTTTGTGGCTAGGCCCAATGCTGTTCAACATCTTTGTCACCAACATGTACACTGGCATCGAGTGCACCCTCAGCAAGTCTGCTGATGAGACCAAGCTGTGTGGTGTGCTGGACTCACTTGAAGGGCAGGAATGGCATCCAGAAGGATCCTGACAGGCTTGAAAAGTGAGCCCATGCAAACTGCATGAGGTTCAACAAGTCAAAGTCAAGGTCCTGCAGCTAGGTAGGGCAAATCCCAGGCACAAATGCAGGATGGGTACACAGTGGGTTGAGAGTAGCCCTGAAGAAAGACACTTGAGGACATTGATTGATGAGAAGTTCCTCATGAGCCAGCAGTGCCCTCATGCAGCCCAGAGGGCTGCCATGTGCTGGGCTGCAGCCAGAGGAGTGTAGGCAGCAGGACAAGAAAGGGCATTCTGCCTCTTGGCTCTGCTCTGCTCAGACCTCACCTCCAATTCTGCCTCCAGATCTGCTGTCCCCAGCAGAAGGAGGACACAGAGCTACTGGAATGAGGCCAGAGGAGGCCACAAAGATGATCCAAAGTTTGCAGCAGCTCTGCTGTGAGGACAGGCTGAGGGAGCTGGGGGTGTGCAGCCTGGAGAAGAGAAGACTCTGGAGGTACCTCAGAGCTGTCTGACAGTGCCTGAAGGGATCCTATAAGGAAGGCTGCAGAGGGACTTTCTGTAAGGGTGCCCAGCAATAGGACAAGGAGGAATGGATTGAAGCTGAGGCAGAGCAGGGTCAGACTAGAGATTAGGAAGAAGTTCTTCAGTAAGAGGCTGGTGAGACTCTGGAATAGGCTGCCCAGGGAGGCTGTGGCTGCCTCCTCCCTAGGGGTGTTCAAGGCCAGGCTGAATGATGCCTTGAGCAGCTGAGTCTTCACAGTCAGCTTCCCTTCAGGTATTGGAATGCAGCTCTAAGGTCCTCCCAGAGTCTCCTCTCCTAAAGGCTGAACAACCCCAGCTCCCTCAGCCTGTCCTGACAGCAGAGGTGTTGCATCTGGGGGAGTTTTACAGATGGCTGTTAAATGTGGTTTTCCTTTGAGCTTCCAAGCACAAAGCTGCTTCTGCTACCATTTATCCAATTTATTTCAAGATGTCTTCAATTACCTCCTCTGGCTGCTTCCATTAGGATAATAGTCAGATAATTAATACAAAGTGCTAAAGTGGTGTGAACCCTGTAAGAAGGAGGTTTTATTTAGTTACAGCACTGCAAGCTGGATCTTGTTGGGTTTTCATGAACAAGATCAAGCTGCCCTGGTAGATGGAAGCCTCAACTGCTGACTGGCTGTAAGGAATTCACAATCTATCAGCTTCCATTACACTTCTTCAGATAAAATCATCACAACCTTCAGAATCAGAAAGACTCTTGGAGTGACTCAGTAATTTAGGCTGGAAGCTCTGGTCCACCCCAAGGCCCTCCACAGTTCAAAGCAGGCCCAGCTCTGTCATTGCATCTCTCTAATGAAGGGATATGACCTGCTCCAGTGGTTGAGAAACTTCACCCAGTCACAACTTTCCTCTTTGCAAAAGACTTCTAAGATCATCGAGTTCAACCATCAACCCAACACCACCATGCCCACTAAACCACAGAATCACAGAATCAGAGAATCAAGCAGGTTGGAAGAGAGCTCCAAGCTCAGCCAGTCCAACCTAGCACCCAGCCCTGGCCAATCAACCAGACCATGGCACTAAGTGCCCCAGCCAGGCTTGGCTTCAACACCTCCAGCCACAGAGATTCCACCACCTCCCTGGGCAGCCCATTCCAATGCCAATCACTCTCTCTGCCAACAACTTCTTCCTCACATCCAGCCTAGACCTCCTTTGGCACAGCTTGAGACTCTGTCCTCTTGTTCTGCTGCTGGGTGCCTGGCAGCAGAGCCCAACCCCACCTGGCTACAGCCTCCCTGCAGGTAGCTGCAGACAGCAATGAGCTCTGCCCTGAGCCTCCTCTGCTGCAGGCTGCATACCCCCAGCTCCCTCAGCCTCTCCTCACAGGGCTCTGCTCCAGGACCCTACCCAGCCTTGCTGCCCTTCTCTCAACACCTTCCAGCACCTCAACATCTCTCCTGAATTGAGTGTCCCAGAACTGGACACAGCACTCAAGGTATGGCCTGAGCAGTGCTGAGCACAGGGGCAGAAGAACCTCCCTTCATTTGCCCTTGCTGGACTTCATCATGTTTCTGCCAGCTCACTTCTCCAGCCTGCCAAGGTCCTGTCTGCCAACCCTGTCCTGTCAGCTGCTCTACCCACTTGCTAAAGCTGCCTTCTCTCTTATGTCTGTCAGTCCCCAACAGCCAGGAATAAGCAATCTTTAAAGGTATTTATCAGCTGTAGAGGAGAGGGACTGACGGTGGCTGGTAGAAGATAATCTCATGAACAAAGTCTGTCTGGAGATTGGTGATGGCAGTGACCCAAAACTAACCTGAGCCAGTCTACAACTCTGCCTGGAGACCAAGAGCCAAAGGACCATGAGCAGCAGACAAAAGGGTCAGTGACTGAATGAGGTTACCTAAAGCCATGTAAGGAACAGCTGAGAGGGCAGGCTGTGTCGTGCCTAGTGCAGGGTGCTGGTATGCAAACCCTTAGTCAGACAGCCTGCAGCAGACCCCAACAGCATTCCCTTTGCTGCCTCAGTCTCTATTCTCACCCATAAGCCTTCAACCTGCTCATGGCTGCTCTCACAGACTCCAGGTCTTCCTCAGCAGCATCTCTGGTGGCATTTGTATTGAAGGCAAAAATGAAGCAGCAGAAGAGCCTCTGCAGGCTCTCCACAGCATTCTGGATACAAGCCCCTGAGAAGCTGCACTCCCTTCACCACTAAACAGGTATTGAGCCAGATGATGTGGAAGCCATGTAGAAAACCCACACATCAACGTTAATGCACTTAGATTAATTAACCCCACAGAAGTCAATTCGACTCCAGGGCCTCCCTGGCACATTAGCTTTGCTCAGGAGCACTTCAAAAGCAGCCAAGGGATTCAGCATTTTGGCACCTCTTCATGTTCTTCTGGGCCTTAGGTTGCTCTGCTCTTCTGAGAGCACAGGCAGAGGATCTCTTCCATCTCTCCCTGGCAGAGCAATGCTTGCAAGAAAGGTCTCTGTGAGTACAGGATGATCACTTCATCAGCATTCCCCACAGCACCACACAGCTCTTAGGGGAATGGTCAGCTCCAAAACCCACACTGGTAACCTGTGCTTTCACACACCTGAGTGCAAGTGAAGCTCCTGAGCCAGCTCCCTTCCAAAGGTGCAAGTGGCAGCTGGCAATGCTTCCAAAACCTACCTGTATTTTGAGGTGAGACCTCAGAATGGGTGGAAAGGACCTCAAAAGACCATCCAGTCCAACCCCTCTGCCAAAGCAGGATTACCTAAGGCAGGTCACATAGGAACACATCCAGGTGGGTTTGGAATGTCTCCAGAGAAGGAGACTCCACAACCTCTCTGGGCAGCCTGCTCCAGGGCTCTGGCACCCTCACAGGGAAAAAGTTCCTCCTTCTGTTCCTGTGGCACCTCCTCTGCTTCAGTGCCTTTTGTCCTGTCCTTGGACATCCCTGAGCACAGCCTGGCTCTGTCTTCCCAACACTGCCCTGCACATCCTTATCAACAGCAATGAGAGCAGCCCTCAGGCTCCTTCAGCCTGTCCTCACAAGAGATGTTCCACTGCCTGCAGCAGCTTTGTGCCTCTGTGATGGACTCTTGCAAGCAGTTCCCTGAGACCCTTCTTGAAGTCAAAGGCCCAAAACTAAACAGAATATTGCAATTATATACAAATAGTAGGATGAAGTTGAGCCAGCAGTGCCCAGGTGGGCAGCAGAGCCAATGGCATCCTGGGCTGGCTCAGGAGCAGTGTGGGCAGCAGGACAAGGGAGGTTCTTGTGTCCCTGTGCTCAGCACTGCTCAGGCCACCCCTGGAGTGCTGTGTCCAGTTCTGGGACACTCAATTCAGGAGAGATGTTGCAGTACTGGAAGGTGTCCACAGGAGGGCGACAAAGCTGTGAGGGGCCTGGAGCAGAGCCCTGTGAGGAGAGGCTGAGGGAGCTGGGGGGGTGCAGCCTGCAGCAGAGGAGGCTCAGGGCAGAGCTCATTGCTGTCTGCAGCTGCCTGCAGGGAGGCTGTAGCCAGGTGGGGTTGGGCTCTGCTGCCAGGCACCCAGCAACAGAAGAAGGGGACACAGCCTCAAGTTGTGCCAGGAGAGGTCTAGGCTGGATGTTAGGAGGAAGTTGTTGGCAGAGAGAGTGATTGGCATTGGAATGGGCTGCCCAGGGGAAGTGATGGAGTCTCTGTGCCTGGAGGTGTTGAAGCCAAGCCTGGCTGGGGCACTTAGTGCCATGGTCTGGTTGATTGGCCAGGGCTGGGTGCTCGGTTGGGCTGGCTGAGCTTGGAGGTCTCTTCCAACCTGCTTGGTTCTATGACTCTATGAAGTGCAGCCTCACCAGGGCAGAGCAGAGTGGGAGCAGAACCTCCACTGCCCTGCTGGTCATATCCCTTCTAATACAGCCCAGAATGCCCAGAAAGAGCCTACAGATGGGTTAGCAGCAAGGTATTGAGTTCAGACTATGTGGATCATTAGGGAGATCCAGATCCTAAGCCTAGCCAAGGTGGACCACCCCTAGAGTCTAAATGCTCCCACAGCACTGTCCTCACGGCTTGACAAGTTATCCTGCAAGGATGAAGGGTAGGACACGTTAGTCAAGGTACACTAAAACTGGGTGAGATCTTCCACAACACAGGAACTGGGACTTTGAAAGGATAAAAAAGAAGAAAGAAATTGCTAAATAAACATTTCTGATGATAGCTGAGTTGCAAGGGTAGATCCACCTGCAAACTAAACCTAAACCTGCAACCCTAACCTTCTGGTTAGATCCAACCAACTTGAGGGTGAAGTGATTCACAACCTGACAAGTTGCTCCTTTTTCCCAGGGAAAGGAAAGCAGCTCCTAATGAAATCCAGCCCTGCTGAACCTTATTCATTCCCATGACACTGAATTTGAAAAGCAATGCTCTGGATAGTTAGCAAAATGGCCCAAATCTTCCAAATGAAGCTTTCTCTATGGATTTCACACTCAAACACACCACTTCCTATCCAAATCTGCAAATATTTCCAGACAGAACTTGCCACAAAATTCAAATTAGCAAGATCTCAGAACTGAGAAGCTATGTTTATGCCAGGAAATGAAAGAGTGCCAGGGAATGCTCCCAAGCACTAGGAACTGATCATCTACACTATGAAATCACCAAGGCAGTCTCTGGAACCTTCAAGTTAACTAATATGCTACCAAATAATACTCCCAGCCAGGGATTTAGCAAAGGCTAGGAGTTAGCTTGGATGTTCCCAACAGTTCTTTCAGATCTGGCCACCCTGCTCTGAGAGGTAAAAGAAGTGTGACTGTGAGCACCGACCAGGCTGGTGCCAGCTGGCCTCTGTGCTGCAGACCAATCCAAGGCACAGTTTGTGTCCTGCAACAGGCACAGCCAAGGAATATAAACCAGCAAAGCAGTGGTTGAATGCAGTCTTACCTCACTGGTGCTGAAGGGTCACAGCACTGGTGGGTAATCTGGTGAGATCCCACCTGGAGTACTGCACCCAGTTCTGGAGCGCCTATTAGAGGGATATGGATGTGCTGGAGTGTGCCCAGAGAAGGGCCAGGAGGAGGCTCAGAGGGCTGACTTCATCTGCCCTCTACACACTGCATCAGCCACCTTTCCAGATGTTAAGATGTTAAACAAGACTAACAGCAGGAAAGCAAACAATATTTTCTGAGCCTCCACATTTTCCATTAAAAAATCAGCTGAAGACAGGGTGAGGCATTGGCTGAAGAAGGAATAAATGACTCATCAAGCTGGTGCTGACTAAAAAGCAAGCATCTGCACTCTTCTCCCTTTAGCTGCTCCTTCTACAAGAGTTAGCTAAAAGAAAAGTTGAAACTCCACTGTTGGCTGAAGCTGCATTCTCACTAGAGTAAGAGAGAAAGAAATTAGGCTGTGAACTGGGAGCAGGAGCTGAGACAAAACTCTGCTTTGAATTAGAACTGTCCAGAGTTAGGAACCCCCAAAAATGGTAATAAATGATTAATCACAGAATTGTCAGGGTTAGAAGTGACCTCAAGGATCTAGTTCCAACCCCTCCTGCTATGAGCAGGGACATTTTCCACTAGATCAGGTTGCTGAGAGCCACATCTAGCCTGACCTTAAAGACATCCAGGGCTGAGGCTTCCACCACCTCTTTGGGCAACCCATTCATTAGCCCAGAGAACAGTTAACAGTGGAAAGCCCCAGGGACTGATGCTCACACTGTTATTGTTAGAACCCAACCCTTGATCTAGCAGATTAATTAAACATGACAAAATTTGCCAACCAATTATTTGGATCCTTTATTAAGGTGGGAAGACTTTGATGTGTTGCAGAGGGCTTGAATTAAACAAGAATTGGTAAAGTGGTTGGGAGGTTAAAATGAATGCAGAGAGTGATGTTGAAGGTGAAACCAAAGGAGTTTTGCACAGGTTCCCTGAAAACTCAACCACTGAGTCAGAAAGCAGCAAGAGAGCATCCGCTCAGCGCCTAGCAACGGCTTGGAAAGCAGAGAAAATGCTCAGTCACATCCAGGAGACAGGATATGGAAGGAGGACACTGAATGTGAAATTGGCCTCTCTGGTAAAACACTCAATTTGGTTAGCTCCCTTAAAAGCAACCTTGCAGAGGAAAGCCAGAATGACAAAAGGCTACATGCAGAACTGGGTTTCTCTGATGCCTCTCTCTCATGCAAGTCTCCTTTGACTCATCAATGCAGCAAGTCTGCCCAGGGCCATGTCCTCCTTTCCTGGGATCCTGCCTTTCCCAGAGCAGTGTGGGCAAGAGTATTTGTGAGGCAGAGAAGTGCAGTCCCCACGGAAAGGTTCTGTACTTGACCTTGGAGGGACAGAGCTTAGGTAAGCATGCTAAGAGGACAAAGCTTTCTCTGGAGAACAGCTGCATTTTCTCTGCTGTGCACAAGGGAAAACAGGCTCCCTGGAGGTGGACAGCTCTCCAAATGAGCCTTCTCTGGAGAGGGCACTGGGTTCCATCTGAACCTGAGGAAGAATTTTTTCCCAGTGAGGGTGACAGAGCACTGGAACAGGCTGCCCAGGGGGGTTGTGGAGTCTCCCTCTCTGGAGATATTCAAGAACCATCTGGATGCCTTCCAGGGTGACCTGCTCTGGGTGATCCAGCTCTGGCAGTGGGGCTGGGCCAGATGATCTACAACTACCTGCAGGGAGGTTGTAGCCAGGTGGGGTTGGTCTCTGCTGCCAGGCAACCAGCAACAGAAGAAGGGGACACAGTCTCAAGCTGTGCCAGGGCAGGTTCAGGCTGGATGTTAGGAGGAAGTTGTTGGCAGAGAGTGATTGGCACTGGAATGGGCTGCCCAGGGAGGTGGTGGAGTTTTTGTGCCTGGAGGTGCTGAAGCCAAGCCTGGCTGGGGCACTTAGTGCCATGGTCTGGTTGACTGGCTAGAGCTGGGTGCTAGGTTGGACTGGCTGAGCTTGGAGCTCTCTTCCAACCTGGGTGATTCTATGAGTCTATGATCTTTCAAGGTCCCTTCCAGCCCCTGACATTCTATGATTCTATGATCCCCTGGCAGCCTTTTATTATGGCGATGAACAGGGGGAAGGAGTGGGGTCAGGGAGGCTCCACACAAGCATCCTCAAAGGCCTTCAGGTCTGCTATTCAGCAGCACAAGGCAGGGGGAGAATGCAAGCAAAACAGCAGAGGAGCTCCCTGACAGGATGGGATTCCCACTGCCAAGCTGCCTCCTTATCTTAGCTCTCATGATTGTCGAAGCTGAGGGATTACATCCTAAATGGGGTCAGAAGAAGCAGAGAACAATTAGTGATATTAGTCTGGCACTGCCCTCTGCCTGAGCCATTAATCTCAGAGCAGGGGCAAGGCTCCACAGCACTGAAACCCAGCACACAGTTCAAAGCAAAATCCCTCTGCAAATAACCAGATTCAGATATCCACTCAGGAGAGAGCACTAAACTGAGCAGTTAGGCAAAATCATAAAGACCTGATATTTAGAGCAAGTGAAGTAGCACTCCTGGGTGTATTTGCCAGACTAGAGTCACAGGGACACTAATTCCCATCCCTTGAAGCAGAAGCTGATTGCCTGTTGAGATCATGAAAGAATTCCCTCTCCTTTCTTTCCCTGCATCTGATGGGTGCTGATTATCTTCTACAAACATCATCAAAAAGAAGAACTGAATTTGTCATCCCTGGGTTGGGTCACTGACCTTCCACTGTGGTCTGGCAAGTTTCTGACCAGTGCAGCACTTGGAAGAAGGTATGAAAGAATTCCAGATGTTTCTATCTGCTCTTTGTCCCCACCTCTCACCCTCACCTAGAGTGGTTCAAAAGGTAAGAGCCACATCTTTGTTCCTACTGCTTCTTCACTGTGTCAGCTACAGACAGCCTGGATACATTTTTTTTTCTGGCTGAAAACACTGCAAAAATCTATTCTAGGTCAATGACTTCCACTGTCAGGATCATTCAAAGTGTTCAGGAGGCTGGATGGAGGAAAACAAATCACTAAGTATTGGTATTAAGCAAGCTGCCTGAAGAGGCATTGACTGCATTGATGGCAAAGAATCAGGAAGCAGCTTTAATGCCATTCTGATCACCAAGGTCCTTTCTTTGCAACTGACCTCACACAGTCTAAACCCTGCTCCAAAAGCCAGCCTGTACTTTGGCTAGGTTAAGGACAAAGGGATTGGCTCTGGCATGCTGGGGGTGGGGGGGTCTGAGTGTGAGGCAGAGCCAGTGAATCCCACCCAAACCTCTGCACAGGACAGCAGGCAGAAGAAAGGTGCCCGTGGTTTATGCTGCCCTCACACAGGCACAGCTCTGAGCTACTGAACAGCAGACAGGCAGGGCTGCTTTGGGCTGGGACTGAGTTTGTTCTCCGCCTAGCAGCTGATGTAGAGCAGGGGTTTGGATCTGGGACAAAACCAGCTTTGATACCACAGGGATGGCTTAGTTACTGCCAAGCAGTGCTCAGGTATGGTCAAGGTCTCCCCTGCTCCTCATGCCAGGGGATGCAGCCTGGGGGTGCACAAGAAGTTGGGAGGAGACACAGTTGAGGTAGTTGAACTCAAGTGATCAAAGTCTGGAGAAGAGAAGGCTCCAGAAAGAACTTACAGAGGCCTTTCAGTACCCAAAGGGAGCCTACAAGAAAGCTGGGGAGGGAGTTTTTACAAGGGCTTGTAGTGACAGGATGAGAGGCAATGGCTTTGAGTTGAAAGAGGGCAGATTTAGACTGGAGATTAGGAAGAAACAGATGACAGTGAGGGGAGGGAGACACTGGCACAGGTTGCCCAGGGAGGTTGTGGAGCACAGAATCACCCAATGTGATCTTTGATCACAACCTCCCTGGAGGCGTTCAAGGCCAGGCTGGATGAGGCTTGGAGCAAGTTGGGCAAGGTCACAGATGCCTCTCCCCTGGAAATGCTCAAGGCCAGGCCGGAAGGTGTCCCTACTGATGGCTGGGTGGTTGGAACTAGATGACCTTTAAGATCCCTTCCAACCCAAGCCATTCCTGAATCTGTGACATTCCAGACCATGCAATGCTCTGCTCACCACATAAAGCTGGGGAAGAGGAAGGAAGGAGGAGATGTAGGCAGTAAGGGTGTTTGCCTCAGCTGCCAGGTGCAGTTGAACCATGACACATGCAGCTAGGTATCATAGCATCATTAAGTCTGGAAGAGACTGCCAAATCCAACCACCAACCCAACACCACCATGCCCTGAAGTGCCATATCTACAGACTTTTTGGACACCTTCAGGAATATCTGCTGTAAAAGGGGATTGGTGAAGTTGCCTTGCCTTGAATTAGAGGAGGTGTGAGACTGTGCCGTGCCCACAGGCTCAGGGTTCAGCTGGGACACCCACTGCAGCCGTGGCAGAAGGTTATTGATTTAGCAACAGCCTTTTCCACTGCTCCTGCCTCCCATGGCTCATTAATGGCAGCTACTGAGGGAACGGTGCACTCAAAGGTCAGCAGCTCCACTCTCTGCTCTGCCACCAGGCAGGAGCTGATGGCTGGGGGCAAGCGAGGGATTTTGCCCTAAAAGATCTTCTTACGCTGTCCCTATGGATCTGGAGCAGTTCAAGTGCAGAGGTGAGCACTGTCTGCCAAAGAGGGTGGAGACAAGGGATTTCTCCACCCCAGCTCTAACACAGGTCTCAAGTGGGAAAGAGGATGTCAGCAAACACTTGCTCTCTCCACGAGGCAAGCAGCAGGCAGGGCTCTCCTGCCATACAGCAGAAGAAAAAGGCAGAAAGACAAAACCACATCTGCGTGCTCTCGTCTCTCAAGTCACACATATTAGCTCTCACCTCCCTTACAAGCATGTGATTAAACCTCCTCTGAAGTCAAACCAGTGAGCATCCTGAAATCTTTTGCCTCTACAAGCCAGCTTTCTGGAACCCCTTCTGATTCTGCCTGAATCCCACACAGTTCAGCAGTGCCAGCAGAGCCTCAGACAACCCAGCGCCGCAGGACCTGAGCAGAAGCCAGGCAGGAGCCTGTGGCACACAATTCTCAGCCATCTCCTCAAGTCCCTCTCTCAGCCTGGCACAGCTCAGGATACAAATCACACACTTCTCAGCTGGCCTGTATAAAGCAGAAGGAGTCTGATGGTTTGTTGGGTTTTTTTCCCCATGAAGCTTTAAGTGAAACAAATGGACCAAACCCTACCTCTTCTTTTTCCTTTAATGAACATCCTCATTAGCCTAAGGATGCTGCTACCCACACAGTGAGCCCATAGAGCATAGAATCAAGCAGGGTGGAAGAGACCTCCAAGTTCATCCAGCCCAACCTAGCACCCAGCCCTGGCCAACCAACCAGGCCATGACACTAAGTGCCCCAGCCAGGCTTGGCTTCAACACCTCCAGGCACGGCAACTCCACCACCTCCCTGGGCAGCCCATTCCAATGCCAATCACTCTCTCTGGCAAGAATCAGAGAATCATAGAATCAGGCAGGTTGGAAGAGACTTCCAAGCTCATCCAGTCCAACCTAGCACCCAGCCCTACCCAATCGACCAGACCATGGCACTTCCTCCTCACATCCAGCCTAGACCTGCCCTGGCACAGCTTGAGACTGTGTCCCCTTCTTCTGTTGCTGGCTGCCTGGCAGCAGAGCCCAACCCCACGTGGCTACAGCCTCCCTGCAGGCAGCTGCAGGCAGCAATGAGCTCTGCCCTGAGCCTCCTCTGCTGCAGGCTGCACCCCCCCAGCTCCCTCAGCCTCTCCTCACAGGGCTCTGCTCCAGGCCCCTCACAGCTTTGGCGCCCTCCTGTGGACACCTTCCAGCACCTCAACATCTCTCTTGAATTGAGTGGCCCAGAACTGGACACAGCACTCAAGGTGTGGCCTGAGCAGTGCTGAGCACAGGGGCAGAAGAACCTCCCTTGTCCTGCTGCCCACACTGCTCCTGAGCCAGCCCAGGATGCCATTGGCTCTGCTGCCCACCTGGGCACTGCTGCCTCCTCTTCAGCTCCTCTCTCCCAGCACCCCCAGCTCCCTCTCTGCCTGGCTGCTCTCAGCCACTCTGTCCCCAGCCTGTAGTGCTGCTTGGGGTTGTTGTGGCCGAAGTTCAGAACCCTGCACTTGGCCTTGTTCAGTCTCATCCCAGATCCTTATGGATCTGCCTCACTTAATCACATTCTAACATTCCTTTGTTTTGTAATTCCTGTTGTAGTTATTTTTCATCTGGCATTATTTTATGAGGGCTGTTCAATCTAATGCCCTGGGACATCTCTCCCATGAGAGCTCAGTATCTTAAGATCACTTACAAAGCAAAATGCAGAGGCTCAGACATCTCTCCTTGATGAATGAGACCTGTCAGAAGCCAACAATCCCTGTGCACAGGGCACACTTGACAATGTGACCTCAGCAACAGCAAAGAAACACTTTTTAGACTCCACTATTTGTGATAAAAGGGTTTAGATGGCAGCTCAGCCTGGCTGCAATTTACTCCCTGAGAGAAGACCTTGGGAGCATTCCATCTGAAAATTGCTTTATGTTTCTTGCTACCAAGATCTGTGGGGACTGGAACATCTCCCTTCTGAGGGAGGACTGAGAGAATTGGGGCTTTCTAGTCTGGGAAAGAGCAGACTGAGTGGAGGGATCTCATCAGTGCTGATCAATACTTAAGGGAGAGGTGTCAGGAAGATGGGACCAGGCTTATTTTCATTGCTTCCCAGTGACAGGAGAAGGGATAACAGGCAGAAATCTGAACACAGAAAGCTCCATCTAAGCAAGAGAAGGAACCTCTTCATTTTGAGCCTGGAACAGGTTGCCCAGAGAGGTGGTGGAGTCTCCATCTCTGGAGACATTTCAAACCTGCCTGGACATGCTCCTGTGTGTCCTTCTCCAGGTGACCCTGCCTTGGCAGTGGGGTTAGACTCAATGATCTCCAGAGGTCACTTCCAACTCCGTCCACCCTGTGTTTCTGTGATCTCCAGAGGTCACTTCCAACTCCTTCCACCCTGTGATTCTGTGATCTCCAGGTCACTTCCAACTCCTTCCACCCTGTGATTCTGTGATCTCCAGGTCACTTCCAACTCCTTCCACCCTGTGATTCTGTGATCTCCAGAGGTCCCTTCCAACTCCTTCCACCCTGTGATTCTGTGATCTCCAGGTCACTTCCAACTCCTTCCACCCTGTGATTCTGTGATCTCCAGGTCACTTCCAACTCCTTCCACCCTGTGATTCTGTGATCTCCAGAAGTCCCTTCCAACTCCTTCAACTCTGTGATTCTCTCTCCTCCAAATCCATGCCTCCCATCATGGAAACAAGCCCTGCATTCTGGAACATATGCAGTGATAATGACTTGAACTAAGCCAACTGTAAATGTTTTATGGGAGCACTTTGGGTTTCCTTTTTGGGGGCCTAAACCATCACACACAAAATGCCCATTTTTTTTGTGTCCTGAGCCACAGGAAGGTATTTCTCTCTCTCTCATAAGGATCTTCTCACTGAAGGCCCCAACTAACAAACCTAATAGAAGTCTCCTCTCATTTTTAGAGTTAACTCAGCAGGACCCCTCACAGCATGCATGAGCCATGGTGGGTACAGCACTGATGTAACTCAAACTGTAAACTTTACACCAAAACACAGTCACCTGTCATTACACCACCATTTCCAGGAACTTTTCTCCTAAACAACCTCTCTCAAACAAAACCTTGATCGACTACCCCCAAGATTCTCTGCAGAACCACATCCCAGCCTTACTCCTCAGCACCGTGTGGGAACAGCTGTGTAATTAGAATGGAACTGTGCACAGCAGCATCTAGCACCAGCATCTGGGGGGAGGGTGGGGGGGGGGGGTCTGCACATTATTACCACCACTAGTTTAGTCATGGTTCAAAAGAAGTCAGCCCTCAAAACTCATTAATTAAAGAATTGAGTTGTATTCCCTAAGAGGGGAGGAGTTGGAAAGAGAAGCAAAAGGGTTGAGCACAGAATGGTTGCTGCTTTGCAGCATGTCAGAGATATTTGGGGATTAAATCTTCAGTGAAATGAATAAGCTGTAAACTGTATTCTGTTTGATAAGCTATTAAAGACATCAGTGGGAGTGCAGAGGGGTTTAAATGGCAAAGCAGTTAATTTCTAGGGAGACACTGCTCTTACTCATTTATCAACGTTTGCCAGCCTTGCTCTGACACTGGTTCAGAACTTGACTTGCAGCCTCTGCCACATTTTCTGGCCTAGAAATTATTGTATGGATTTTTAAAGGGATGCCTTTTAGTGAATCATAGAATGGGCTGTGTTGGAAGGGACCTCCAAAGGTCATCCACACCAACCCCCTCTGCAGTCAGCAGGGACATCCTCAAATCAGGTTGCCCAGAGCCCTGCCAATCCTCACTTTACCTCCAGGGATGGGGACTCACCTACCTCCCTGGGCAGCCTGTGACAGTGCTCCAGCAGCCTCCTACTGCACAACTTGTTCCTCACCTCCAGTCTCAATCTGCTCTGCTCTCATTTCAAACCACTGCCCTTGTCCTGTCCCTGCAGGCCTTTGCAAACAGTCCCTCTGCAGCCTGCCTGGAGCCCCTTCAGGTCCTGGCAGGCTGCTGTTAGGTCTTCCTGGAGCCTTCTCTTCTCCAGGCTGCACACACCCAGCTCCCTCAGCCTGTCCTTTTAGCAGAGGTTCTCCAACCCTCTGGGCATTTTCGTGGCCCTCATTGTTCCATCAGGTGAAACACAGCATTGGGACAGAGGAAAACTCAGAGGTGGTGGAGGGACTCAGGCAGCTCAGTGAGTTAATTGTGGGATATTACTCTCCTGATTCAGTAGCTGTTAACACTGCTGTATCAAGTACTCTCTTCTCTGTGCTGAGTGGCAGCTGAGAGCAGCAGAGTGCTATCTACCTCACTCCTCCAGCCCTGGGTCAATAATGCAGCCACTCTCCCCAGTAGAAAAGCAGAAAGGAGATCGTTGGCAGCAGGGTTTCCTACTGCTCAACACCCATGACCTTCATCACTCCAGCTAACACAGACAATTAGGAGATTTAAAGGTGAGGAGCTGAATGCTGTGTGCAATTTCAGCTTGATTCATAAAATCATGGACTGGTCTGAGTTGGAAGAGATCTCCAAAGGCCATCTACCCCAATGCCTCTGCAGTGAGCAGGGACATCCTCCACTAGAGCAGGTTGCTCAGATCCTTGTCAAGCCTAACCTTGAAAATCTCCAGGGATGGGCTCTCGGCTACCTCCCTGTGGCAGTGTTCCAGCACCCTCACGGTGCAGAGCTTGTTCCTAACATCCAATCTAAATCTCCTCTTTCATTTCAAACCATTGCCCCTCATCCTGTCACTACAGGCCCCTGTAAACAGTCCCTCTGCAGCCTTCTTGCAGGTCCCTTTCAGTGGTCTTGTTTTAAAAATCTAAGCCATAATACAAATCTCTAACACCAGAGCTCATCCCTGTCTTGGGATGAAAGCAGAGAAGGCACAGAGGCCAAAACCAGATGCCACCTGAGCACACTGGCAGCACACCTGAGAGAGCAGCCAGGCAACCTTAGGTAATCAAGCACAACTCCTTTTGGTCTCCAGTACTCACCTGACTTTGCCTTTCGTGTTCCTAAGAACTGTGGCAGCAAAATTTTGGGTAACACCAACCAGACTGATGCCATCAACTTCCACAATTTGGTCATTCACTTGGATCCTTTGGGAATGAGAAAAGAAGAAACACAAAGAGAGAGAATTAATTGTGTGAATTCTTGGTCAGCTTGCAGCAAAGCTTAGCACAGAAGAGATGTTTCCAGTTTGATTTTCAGCAAAGACTTTAAACAAACACTCAGGCATAAAATGACTGAGGTAAACATGAAAAATGCATCATTCCTTGCATGCAGACAGCTCATACATCCAGCTTCATTACATTAAACTCATTCATCCATCCAGTTTCCCATTACAATTAATAGCATCGATCAGCCAGTTGCTCTCCCTGCCTCCAAAGGCAGCAACACAAAACTCTTGCATTTGGCATATGACTTAAATTAAAAGAGATACTCAAACAGCTCTTGTGTCATTCTTTCCTAAGCCAAGCTTGAACAAAACAGCCTAAGACACAGCTCTGGTATTTTCCTGCTAATGGGATAAAAATGTGCTTTTTAACTCAAACAACCTGCTCATCTGGGGAGAAAAGAGTTTGTGCATCAGACTTCACCGTGACATACTCCCTTAAAGTATGCCATCAGGCTTGCTCCAACAAGGATCAATTCCCAGTCTAAGTGTGATCTTCCTGCTCACAGGAGGAGCTTGCACTGGTTTAAGGAGGGTTCCCTTTGAGAGCAAACACTTGTTTACAGCTGATGCAGGAAAAGCTAGGCAAAATGAAGAAAGTGCTGCTTTTATCTGCAGCAAGCACTGCTGTGAAATCCCTGCAGCAGGCAATGGACCCATCTGGATCACAAATGCTTGGGAGGAGGACTGACTGCTATACCAAAATGCCCTCTAGAAATGCAGCAAGTCCTGTCACTTCAAGAACTAAGAATCTACACATCCATGTGTCTTCCTCATATATAAACACCCAAATGTACCAAACAACCTGCAGCTGTTGTCATTCACTGCCTGCAGCAGGGGGATGGAACTGGATGATCCTTGAGGTCCCTTCCAGCCAAAACCATTCTATGATTCTATGGTTCAGGTTAGAGAATTCAAAAGGAAGTCTCCTGTCTGTTGCTGCTTACCTTCTACACTGCCCAGACCACACTACTCTCACAGCCAAACTCTCCTAGCTCTCCTCTTCCTTGGGTATCTCCTCTCCACCCCCACTCACACTGCTGCTCTGTACCTGCACCCTACCCCTAACCCCCTGAAACAAGCCACCACAGGCACCATCTGGGCCAAGATACTCTCAGAGCCATGTTCTCTGGGCAGCCTTCTCTCCACAAGGAGCTGTAGACCTCCTCTGGCTCCCAGACCTGTTTCCAACCATGAATGAAAAAATTAGGCTGAGGTTGGCAAAGCCTGAATTGGAGCTGTTTAACTCCTTTTAGCATTAATGAAAGTGGTAATTCTTCTGACAGCTCTTCCAGTGCTCCTGACTCAAGTCTTTGCCTGTATGAAGCAGCACTTCCACAAAGCAGCGACTACAGAAGCAAACCAACTCAAGTTGAGCAACCTGCTTGTGCCGTTACTGCTGTCTGCTGAACTGCTGAACTGAACCTGTGCAGAGACAATGTTTAGAGTCTTTTTCCAGTTAAGAGCTGTGCAATGTTTCAAAACTGTTGTTCTCTGTTATCAAAATAGTTTCAATTGCGAGTGACTCATCACCACAAAAGCCTCAGAGCAGCAGCTATGAATTCACCCAGAAGATTTTGGTTTCCATATTCACTCTGCTCCCCAGAAACCAGCAGTGCCCTTGAGCAGCACAGCAGGCAGCTGTGTGCTGGGCTGCAGCCAGAGGAGTGTGGGCAGCAGGGAGAGAAATGGGATTCTGCCCCTTGGCTCTGCTCTGCTCAGACCTCACCTCAAATCCTGCCTCCAGTTCTGCTGTCCCCAGCAGAAGGAGGACACAGAGCTGTGGAGTGAGGCCAGAGGAGGCCACAAAGATGATCCAAAGTTTGCAGCAGCTCTGCTGCAAGGACAGGCTGAGGGAGCTGGGGGTGTGCAGCCTGGAGAAGAGAAGACTCTGGGGGGACCTTACAGCTGCCTGCCAATAGCTGAGGGGATCCTACAGGAAGGCTGCAGAACAACTTTTTGTAAGGGTGTCCAGCAACAGGACAAGGAGGAATGGTTTGAAGCTGAGGCAGAGCAGGGTCAGATTGGATCTTAGGAAGAAGTTCTTCAGTACCAGGGTGGTGAGGCTGGATTACCCAAGGAGGTTCTGGCTGCCTCCTCCCTGGGGCTTTTCAAGGCAGCTGATTTCAGCTGAGAGGTGGGGAGCTTGGAGTAGAAGATCTCTAAGGTGCCTTCCAACCCCAAGCGTTCTGTGAGTAAGCCAGGGGTGCTCAGTCACTGAGAAACCCTTTTGGGCAGATTCTGGGTTCCATTCCCTGGGGCTTTCAATAAAAGATGGAAGTTATCCTTCAGACATTGTAGTTTCAGAAGAGCCTAGCTGAAGATTGCTGTGAGGTTCCTCAGACTATCTGATGCAGCTGCTGAAATCTACTTTCCTTTGCTGTGTGTTGCTATCAATGTTAATGATTGAGTAGGCTTCTCAAAGCTAATAGGACCCTTTACAGTTGATGCACTTTATTGCAGAACTGGCTGCTGCTAACTGAGAGGATGACATATCCCTTTCCCAAGTGAATGATCAATCAGGTTCTCAAAGAGAAAATCAGAGGGCTATTTCTCAGCTGGCTGAACAGGCAGTTGAAACCCAACACAAAATCTGAATGGTCAAAGGAAGATGCAATTCTGTTCAGCTGACAAGCTCCTTTCAGATGCCAACCAGGGAAATGAAAGAAGAGATTTGTGAGTGAACATTAATATCTGTAGCCCAAAGATGTGGATATTGACAGGAAGAGGAAATACAGATCATCACAGAGCAACGTGAGTGACTGATTAGCAGCCAGAGAGCTTCACACAATGCCAGACACAGCAACACAGAATGGCTGAGAGATCAAATCCTCCAACCTCCCTGCCACAGGAAGGGACAGCTCTCAGCTACACTTGGTTGCCCAAGGCCTCAGTCATGAGCTTAATGCCTTCTGGCTGAGCTCAAGCATAGCTTTCAGAAAAACCTTCACTTGAATTTAAAGCAATGGGTGAAATCCTGAGGTGTCAGCTGCTTTACTTTCCTTCAGCACTTTTAAGCCTGTGATAAATCAGTATTTGGCTTTCAATCTGCTCTGTCAGTGCCAAAGAGCTGTAGAGATACCTGTGAGCCCACTCTGGAAGACAGTTTGCTTCAGTAGTTTCAGAGCAGTGCTATGAAACTTTGCAAGCCCCTGCCATGTGGAGCCTCCTGATTTCATTTGTGTGGTTTTCCACAGCAGAACAACCTTTTCTCTTGCCTGCCTGAAACCCTACAGGCATTCACCAAGAAGGAACAGGTTACTGCAATCTATTTTTCAGAAGAGAGAACCTTTTAGAGCTGATTCCTACTCCATCTCCCTGTGATTGTGTTTGGCATTATTTATAACTACTATAACAAATCACAAAGGGCTAAGAATAGAAGAAGAGGATGCACAGAAGTAGATTCAGTTGTTAATGTGTCAGATAAGGAATATTTTACTGGCATCCTAATTTACAAATGGCATGAACTGGAACAAACACAAGAATCATATGTGTTGGAAGACCTGAAGGGAGGCTGTAGCCAGGTGGGGTTGGGCTCTGCTGCCAGGCAAGCAGCAATAGAACAAGGGGACACAGCCTCAAGCTGTGCCAGGGCAGGTCTAGGCTGGATGTGAGGAGGAAGTTGTTGGCAGAGAGAGTGACTGGCATTGGAATGGGCTGCCCAGGGAGGTGCTGAAGCCAAGCCTGGCTGAGGCACTTAGTGCCATGGTCTGGTTGATTGATCAGGGCTGGGTGCTGGGTTGGACTGGATGAGTCTGGAGGTCTTCCAACCTGCTTGATTCTGTGATTCTGTGTCTGAGGACACTTTCCCTTATGAAACTGTTTCACAGTGAAGTGCCCTTTCTTAGCTTCTCATGAGAAACACTGGCCTGATTGTGGCAGGCACTGTGTAATACACAGGGAAGTCTGTCCCACATGCTAGGAAATATTTATTGTACATTGAAAAGGAATTCCTTAATCTGCACACACTAAGCAAGCAATTCCAGAAGGATTCAGGTTACAGCTGAGAATTGTGTGTGTGAGACTACAAACAGCAATTCATTTCTGTAGTGGGCAAGATTTACAGTGCAGCTTCCTATTCCAACTGATTAATGTGCTTTCAGTGCTGCAGGGGTGAGAACTGAGCTCTGCATCAGAAAGCTAAGCACAGTCAGAAACAGAAACCTGTGTTAGGAAAATTGAAAGGAGATGTATTTAAGCATGAGGATACACACAGCACTTTGCTAATCAAATGTGGAGCAGAACTCTTGTTCAGAGGTGCTAAAAGCTGCTTGGAAAGCAGGAGAACCCCTTGGAGCCCAACACCTTTAAGCTACTGCTAGAGCTGATACTCGGTTTGGCATGCCCAGCTTCGCTGACACCGACAGCTGGGGTTCAGTAGCCCCCAGCACACACCTGAGGCAAAGCTGCTCTGCCTGAAGAGTTTAACCTCTGTGCACCAAGTGCCTGCTCATGATCATGGCAGGTGTGTGGACTTTACCAGGGACATCTCTGACTTTTAGAGCTCTGAGTTATCACAACACACATCAGGAGGGCTGGGCTGGATGAGCTTTCAGGTCTTTTCCAACTGGATGTTTTCTGTGGTTCAACAAACACCTCCTGATGGAAACTGGAACTCACAGTAGCTCCTGCTGGGCAAAACTGCAAACACTGAGGCTAGTTTACCTGCCATCTCTTTCTGCTGCCCCACCTTCAGTTACTGTCTTGACAAAAATTCCCAGTTTTTCCAGGCCTGCATCTGCTCCAACTCCCATTCCAATGATGCTTATGCCAAGTCCATCCTCATCTGTGAAAAGACAAGTGTAAGCAGAAACTCCTTACATCTGATTTGCACACTTACTTCCCAACTAAACATTGATGCTTTGGTTCCTCTTCATTTTCTATGCCAGTACCATTGATTGGCTTCCTTCTGGAATCAATGGAAGGGCCTGCACCTGGGTGGGTGCAATCCCAAGCACAAGTCCAGGCTGGGTGGGGAATGGCTGAGAGCAGCCCTGAGGAACAGGACCTGGGGGTCTGGGGTGAGGAAAAGCTCCACAGGAGCCTTCAGTGTGAGTGCAGCCCAGACAGCAACCCTGTGCTGGGCTGCAGCAAGAGCAGTGTGGGTACAGGGCAAGGGAGGGGATTCTGCCCCTTGGCTTTGCTCTCCTCAGACCCCACCTGCAGTCCTGGGTGCAGTTCTGCAGCCCCCAGCACAAGCAGGACATGGAAGTGTTGGAGCCAGTCCAGAGGAGGCCACCAAGATTCTCAGAGGGCTGCAGCAGCTCTGCTATGAGGACAGGCTGAGAGAATTGGGGCTCTGCAGCCTGGAGAGGAGAAGGCTTGGAGGAGCCTTTGGAGTGGCCTTCCAGTATCTGAAGGGGGCTACAGGAGGGCTGGGGAGGCACTGCTGACAAGGTCTGGGAATGACAGAGGAGGAGCAATGGGTTTGAACTGGCAGAGGGGAGATTCAAACCAGGTGTTAGGAAAGGGTTCTTTGCAGTGAGGGTGGTGAGACACTGGCACAGGTTGCCCAGGGAGGTTGTGGCTGCTCCCTCCCTGGAGGTGTTCAGGACCAGGCTGGATGAGGCCTTGAGTAACCTGTTCTAGTGGGAGATGTCCCTGCCTATGGCAGGGGGTTGGAACTGGCTGAGCTTTGAGCTGCCTTCCAACCTAAACCATTGTAGATTCTATGATCCTAAATCAAATCTATTCTACTACCATTTTAATTGCACACCAAACCCTTCACCCTTATAAGTAGCTTAGAATAACAAACAAGGTTGGACTTGATGATCTTAAAGGTCTTTTCCAACTGAAACAATTTCTTATTCTGTGAACACATTGCACAAAAGGCTGTGTAAAACCATGGCTTAATGGAGTGCCCCCAAACAACTGTCTTAGGGAAGTAAAGAGCTCCACAGACCCCATACCTTTTTCTAGCTCAACTGGGAACAGCTCCAGCTTCTCCACACGCTTCTCCAGCTCATACTCAGCTGATGCAGCCACTGGGTCAACTTCATCGTTTCTCCTATCATAGTCTTCATTGGAGTATGTATTGAAAACCTGTGAGAACAGAGCAAAATCACTCAACTACCCACTCCAACAGAGAATTCCTCCTTAGGAAAATCATAGGTTGTGTAATCAGTGCTTTTTCATTCAAGTTGCCAAAGTCAACTGAGTAGAAATGATTGATTTCTTGGTTGCTTGTCATTATAAATGCAGAAGAGGAGCTTGAATGACTAAGTTATTCTATATGTGCATTTAAAAGACTTAATTCAACTCATTAATAATGCACTTTGTGGCTGAGGAGAATCTCGTGAGGTTCAGCAAGGCAAAGTAGAAGATCCTGCACCTAGGTCAGGGCAATCCTAGATATCAACACAGGCTGGGGGATGATGAAATTGAGAGCAGCCCTGCAGGAAAGGACTTGGGGTGCTGGTGGATGAGAAGCTGACATGAGCCAGCAGTGGGCACTTGCAGAAGGCCAATGGCAGCCTGGGCTGCATCTGAAGCAGCGTGGCCAAAGGTGGAGAGAGAGGATTTTGCCCATTTGCTCTGCTGAGACCTCATCTGCAGTGCTGGGTCCAGCCCTGGAGCCCTTAACACAGGAAGGACATGGACCTGATGGAGTGGGTTCAGGGGAAGCCATGAAAATGATCATGGGGCTGGAGCAGCTCTGCTGTGAGGACAGGCCAAGGGAGCTGGGGGTGTGCAGCCTGCAGAAGAGAAGGCTCCAGGCAGACCTAACAGCAGCCTGCCAGGACCTGAAGGGGCTGCAAGCAGGCTGCAGAGGGACTGTTTGCAAAGGCCTGCAGGGACAGGACCAGGGCAGTGGTTTGAAAAGAGAGCAGAGCAGATTGAGGCTGGGTGTGAGGAACAAGCTCTGCACCAGGAGGCTGCTGGAGCACTGCCTGTGAGTATCACTAGAGATTCTGTTCCACATGAGGTATGTACTTTTTAAGCAGAGCAATATACACAGCCCTGGGTATTTTTGACTCTAACCAGGTGTACCAGTTCAGCTCAGCTCTAAAGCTGTCATTTATCATTGCCTGCAGTAACCTGATTATTTATGCTACTTTCTATCGTACTTCCAACATGAGCACAGCCTTCAACCAGAGACTATTTAGACCTTCAGGAATTTTCCTCCAGGAAAAGCAGGTTTTCTCATTGTAGAGGTCAGAGTTTGGCAGCCTGGTTCACTGAACTGCCCACATTTAACAGCACTGAAAGAAAATACATTGGTGGAACAGGAGAACAGTTGGACTCCATGATCTTAAAGGTCTTCTGCTTGCAAGTCTCTCTACAGCCTACCTTCAGGGAGGAGGAGAAGCTCTGAAAATGCCTGAAATAGGTGACATGTCTTTTTTGAAGAGTCTTTTCTCTGTGATGTGGTCCCTTCACTGCAGTCAAAGGGAGTGAGTCAGTGAGGAGGAGCCACCACAGGCTTCCTCCAGCTCCCCTGGCTTCACGCTCCCCTACAGCCTGCGTGGGCAGCAGCTGTCACCAGCGCTTCGGCAGGGAAGCACCAGGGAGACAAAGCCTCCCGAGAAGCAATTGCAGGGGTGAGACACAGATGGGAATCAGACAGTTGCAATATTGACAGGATGTGATGGTCTAACAGCAAACCCAAGCCTGGGGGTTCCCTCAGAAAGCTCTGCAGGAGAAAGGTCTGTTTCAGGCAGCTGTAACTCCGGCTAAAGGAGCTGCATAGATGAGTTTGGTTTCTGAAATACCAGAAGTATCTGAGCTCTGGGCTTCTCCATCCCACAGAAACCTCTTCTGACACACAACAGAGAGCCAGGAGTGACTGCTGCCATGCACAACTGACCTCTTCAATCGCCTGATGGACACCAGAAAATACTCACTCCAGACACTGCTGCTGACATTGCCAAGCAGTGCTCCCTTTCCACAGACTCTGGAACGTGAGAGCTCTGCAGGTGCTGGGAGCTGACTTCAATGAAGCATTTAAGGAAACCAAACCACTGGAGGTGCAGCCTGCCTCACCACTGCTGCCAACAGCAGTTCAAACCCAAGAGGAGACAGAGGGTGTCCTGCAGCTCAAGAACGAGATAGACTAAGTGACAACAAACTGCTGCAAGAGGGAATTGATTGTAGGCTCTAACTCTGACCACCAAAACTCTGCACTTGCAGGATGTGAACTTGCCTGTGCTGCACCCATTTAGGGTCCAAAACCTGTTGGAAACAAGTGGGACTGTAACCCTGTCCCACCACCTCTTCATCCTTTTTAAGGGAGCCTCCTTCCCTGGAGAGATTCCAAACCCACCTGGACACCGCAATGCTGCACAACCTGCTGTGGGGTGACCCTAGCAGGGAGGCTGGAGCAGATGATCTTCAGAGGTCCCTTCCAACCCTTCTGTGCCTGTGTGATTCTGTGACTAGAACTTCACTCCTGTCTCAGGACAAAGCAAAAGCATGTGCCCACACCTTGAGAGCCTCTCCACCCAGAGAACAAAGCAGCAGATGCAAGAAGATGTTGCTAGCCACACTGCACAGCAACAAATAGATCACTGAAACAGCAACAGGAGCATTTAAGAAGAAAATTTGCTTCCAATGTGACAGCTGATCTATTTTATCAGCCTTTTGGCAAGCCCCTCTATTGCCAAGGTAACAAACCAGCATGCCCAAGAACCCATTGTATCTTTGAGCAGCAAAATAAGCATGCGAAGGAGAACATCTGTAGTGAGCTGGGTTTGACAAATTAATTGTACCACAGCAGAGCCTCGAGTCTGGACCTCTGGTGTCTAAATAAGCAATGGAGAGCATGAGGCAGAGCTGCAGTTCCAGGATGCAGCCATTTCTTCCCAGATCTGCTGCAGTATTTCTCCCAGAGCCTTGCATGGCTGCCAATCGACATCGTAAGTGAGGCTGCTATTTTCCTCCTGCTTTCAAGAATGTGACACATGAGCTGGCCAAGAGTAAATGCTGCTTCTGGTACCAATTAGTACAGCCTGCCATACAGTAGCAGTGTCACCATTAATCAACACGTCTGTGTTCCTTCTCCCAGCAGCCTCTCTCCCTCTCCCTCAGCCTACAGATGTCCAAACACGGAGTGAAAATCACTGAATGGGACCTCCAAAGGTCACCAAGCCCAACCCCCTCTGCAGCCAAGCCTCACCTTGAATATCGACAGGGCTGGGGCCTCAACCACCTCCCTGGACAACCTGTTCCAGTGTTCCACTACCCTCATGGTAAAGAACTTGCTCCTAACATCCAATCTAAATCTACTGCCACGAACCTAAAAATGCCACAACTCTTCTCAGAAGCAAACATCTAAAGCAAATACTACTCTTTAAACATTACTACCATTTACTTCTCTAGAGAGACTAAAGGTTCAACTGGAGTGGAAGGGTTCTTCAAAGGTCACCTTGTCCAACCTCCCCTGCAGGCAGCAGGGACACCTTCAACTAATCAGGCTGCCTGGGGTCACATCAAGTCTGATCTTGAATGCCTCCAGGGACAGAGCCTCAACCGCCCCCCTGGACAACCTGTTCCAGCAGTTCACCACTCCCTGTGCAAAGAACTTCCTCATGTCCAACCTACCTCTGCTCTGCTCCAGTTTCAAACCACTGCCTCTCATCCTATGGCTACAAGCCCCTGCACATTCACTAGAAATGAACCTATGAACCCAAAGTTTCAGGAGCAATTCCTCCTGTTCAATCACAGACATCAGAACTCTCCCTATGGGGAGAGGCTGAGGGAGCTGGGATTGGTTAGCCTGGAGAAGAGGAGGCTCAGGGCAGACCTTATTGCTGTCTGCAACTACCTGAGGGGTGGTTGTGGCCAGGAGGAGGTTGCTCTCTTCTCTCAGGTGGCCAGCACCAGAACGAGAGGACACAGCCTCAGGCTATGCCAGGGGAAATTTAGGCTGGAGGTGAGGAGAAAGTTCTTCACTGAGAGAGTCATTGGACACTGGAATGGGCTGCCCGGGGAGGTGGTGGAGTCGCCGTCCCTGGAGCTGTTCAAGGCAGGATTGGACGTGGCACTTGGTGCCATGGTCTGGCCTTGAGCTCTGTGGTAAAGGGTTGGACTTGATGATCTGTGAGGTCTCTTCCAACCTTGGTGATACTGTGATACTGTGTGATACTTTAAAGGGAAAAAGAGTGGCACAAAAATATTATAGGCATTAATTTAGAAGGATTTGCTGGATAAGTAGAAAGGGTGAACCCACATTTTTTTGGATGCTCTGTACAGTTATAAGATGGGATGAGAGAAACTTGCACTGGGGGAGGTTTAGGTTAAATATTAGGAAAGATTTGTTGTCTCAGGGACCAGAACAGCCTGCACAGGGAGGTGGTGGAGTTCCCATCCCTGGAGGTGTTCAAGAAACCTGTGGCCATGGCACTTGAGAGCATGGTGGTGTTGGGTTGAGAGTTGGACCTGATGAGCTTAAGAGATCTTTTCCAACCTTAATGATTCTAATTCCATTAAAAAATAAAAATGAAGTTATCCTGTAGCAATAATTCATCCAACTCTGGTTTCACTGTGGACTTATGACCTGTGCCACAAACCGAACAAAAATAAAGGCATCTGTCACAGCTGCACTCTAAAAAGTACACATCACCACCTACCCTGCTTCTTACAGCAAGGAGGGCATCGGAGGTGGAAGGGTTAGGTGGCAACAGTCTGATATGGTGCCCAATTTTCCCAGCATCACATCATCAATACAAATCCTGCCCTGCTTTTTCGAGGTGCTAAGCTGCAACTGCCCCAAAGCTTTCTGATGACTCTCTCACACCTTGTCTCACTGCTAGCAGCCATTTGGCACCAACTGGCAACTTACTGGTGCAGCCAGGACTGAGCGAGCCAGGGAGGAGGATCTCCAGTGCCAGAAACCAGCAGACTTTATAGCTCTGCCTCAGACCATGGCAGAAGAAGCAAAATGCACCCTTCCATGTCAGACTTCAGTGGGAGCCTTTCTGAATCTCTGTCACCATCCTCTCCTAACTATGTTCACCTAAAAAGCTTGGGTTTCATTTTTCAGTAAGAAGCTCCTAATGAATTCCTTAACTGAGAGCAGGTTCCTAAATAGAGCCAGCCCCACGATTTCAGGTGACTGTGGGAAATCCCAGCACATTCTGCTCAGCAAAACTCAGAGATGTGTTAAACCCTTCCTTTGCAGAGTGCCAGCACACAGACTACTCACTACTTAGGTGCTGAGGCACAGCTGAAGTATGACACCAGGTATTAGCAGCCTTCTCTACAGGACAAACCCAAGCCCCCAATTTAAGGTGGCAGACGTTACAAAGGGGTTTTGCTTAGTTTGTAGCTCAAGCAGGTTATTTCTCTACCTCTCCTACAATGCCTGTGATTCCAGGGGACCCACAGCCCTTGGTAGCCTGTTGCCACACTCACATGCAGCTGACAGCAAAGAGATCAATGAATGGGGTGCTGCACTAATTCGGTCGGAGCCTTGCACCCGCTCCCACCAAACCCCAGCCCGCTAATGCTGCTGCTTGGAGATAGAAATGGACAAACAAGCAGGGGCTAAGAGGATTAAGGACAAAGCTTCTGTAATACAGCAAAAGGGCTGCTGTGTTTTGTAAACATCTTTCCCAAACAGAAAGTGCAGCACAGCATTGCCAGCGCCGGATCGCGACTCAATTACTTGCTATTGTAGACCTCCCAATCCTTTAATTGCACCTGCAGGCAGAGCTCATTTGGGCTGCTGCCTTTCTCCTAATGATGGTTTCACATTCGCACTCGGCAGCACAATGAATTGCGTCCTAGTAAGATGTCAAAGTGCCTGGAGTAAGCAGAAGAATGCTGATGCATTAAGCATTCATAGCCAGTGGATTGCATTACAGTTAATCACGGCAGCGCTTCGGGAGTCACACACTCTGTGCCTCCAGAGGAGTTCAGCCTCCCTAGTGTGGTACCTGGGGTAACAAGAGACTGCAACACAAGCCAGGAAGAGGGGTTCCCTGCTCACAGAGCCACAGGATGGCTTTCACACGATGTGAGGGGTTGGAAGGGAGCTCGGGAGGTCATCAAGTCCAGCCTCCCCTGCCAGAGCAGGACCACAGAATCTAGCGCAGGTCACACAGGAACATATTCAGACAGGGCTGGAAAGGCTCCAGAGAGGGAGACTCCACAGCCTCTCTGGGCAGCCTGTGCCAGGGCTCTGGGACCCTTACAAGAAAGAAGTTCTGCCTCATGTTGAGGTGGAACTTCCTGGGCTGTAGTTTATACCATTTGCCCTTGTTTTGGTTGGAAGCAACATTTAAGATCATTGAGTCCAACTACCCTCTAACTCTACCAAGGCTGGTGCTCAGCACCACAGCTCTGCCTCTTTCAAACACCTCCAGGGATGAGGATTCAACCACTTCCCTGGCAGCCTGTGCCAGGCTTTGAGAACCCTTTCAGTCAAGAAGTTTGGACCTTGCTGATGCAGTCTGAGGCCATTACCTCATTACCACAGGCTCATAGAATGAAGACTCATAGAATGCTTTGGGTTGGAAGGGACCTTAAAGATCATCTAGTTCCAAGCCCACCCCTGCTACGGGCAGGGACACTTTTCACTACCCCAGGTTGTTCAAGGCCTCTTCCAGCCTGGCCTTGAACACCTCCAGGAAGGGGGCATCTATGACCTCCCTGGGCAACCTGTGCCAGTGTCTCATCAACCTCACTGAGAAGAATTTATTCCTAATCTCCAGTCTAAATCTGCCCTCATCAAGCTCCAATCCATTCCCTCTCAGTGTTACTCCATCACTTGTTACCAGGGAGAAGAGACTGACACCCCCCTCACTTCAGTCTCCTTTCAGAGGGTTGTAGAGAGCAATGACTGCTCCATTCAGCCTCTTCTTCTCCAGACTAAACACCCCCAGCTGCTCCTCACCAGCCCTGTTCTCCAGACCCTTCCCCAGCTTCGTGGCCCTTCTCTGCATCCGCTTCAGCACCTCAATGCCCTTCTTGCAGTGAGGGCAACCCTGAGTGCATAACTGGTTCAAAGGCAGCAGCTCTAAATGCAATTTAATCTATGGTATTAAGGGAGCAAGAAACAGAAGGTTACAGCTGTGTGCAGGCAGAATACCCGAATGAACAAAGGGAAAGAAGGATCAGGGAGCTAAGCTGGCATTAATGAGTAATGCTAGCTCGGGATGAGACTACAGCAGTAATGCCACAAAGTGGGGATTCCAGATAAACACATTTAAAGTGACTCAATTCAGCACTGGCTTTTGGACTTTTTTCAACTCCAACATTTGCTATGACATCAGGCACAAAGTCTGACATTACTCTCTTGAAATCAATAGCAAAATTGACTTTATTAACCCCCATGAAGAAGAGGTGGGAGGCTGTATCAGGATTGTTTTCCACTCTACCCTGTGAATTGGAGGCAAGCTAAAAAGCACAGAAGCCACAAAGAAGTTTCCTTTACAGATTTCTGCTTTTTTGGTGCCCAAATTTACTGCACAAATGCAGGTTTTATTGATGTTTCCTCTCCATCACTCTGGGATGGGACTGGAAATTCTGAAGGTCCAAATGCAAAGCGTAGCACCCAGTGCTTTCCACCCTCAGAGCTCCAGAGAGCCCAGTTCATGGGCACCCCAGGTTTTGGTATGACTTCCCTGTCCCATCACCAGACTTCTCAGACACTGAGGTGAGGCTGAGTGGTGCTGCTTGTAGAGCTGTTATTGCTGTACCTCAGAAAAGCAAAGCAAAAGACATTTGTTGGCCCCATCAATGCCATCTCCTTATGTTGAAGAGTGAACATGAACCTTCTGCACCGACAACTGATAGGAGAGGCCTGAGTGCTGTCATTCAAGAAGCTACTGAGAGAAGTTACAGGAGAAAACTCAATGAAGAGTGGGAAGATGCAGCTTTTTTCTTTGCTCTCTATCTCAGAAAGGTTTCAGCCTAGCTGCTGGGGGAACTGGGCAAGCAGCCTCTGTGACTCTGCTTTCTTTTTTCTTTCCCTAAAGAGCTTCACTGTTCTGGGCTTGACCAAGCACCTCCCTCTGCACTGGATCATAGAACTGTTTCAGCTGGAAAAGACCTCTAAGATCACTGAGTCCAAGCACTGACCCAACACCACCATGCCCACTAAGCCATGTTCCAGAGTGCCATGGCCACACGTTCCTCAAACACCTCCAGGGATGGGGACTCCACCACCTCCCTGGGCAGCCTGTTCCAATCCCTTGCAGCAAAGACATTTTCCCTTATCTCCAACCTAACCCTCCCCTGGCAGAGTTTCAGGCCATCTCCTCTCCTTCTGTCACCTGGTAGCAGAGGAGAAGAGACCAACCCCCACCTCACTCCAACCTCCTCTCAGGGAGCTGCAGAGAGCAAGGAGCTGCCTGTCCTTGCCAGCCCCAGCATGCAAGGCTGCATTTGAGCAGAGTGGCGAGGGGACACCACGTCCATACATATCCACTATGGATATGAAGACTGCTGTGGGCTGCACTGTTGTCCCTACCACACAGCAGCAGCAGTGCTGGCCATGGAATCAGACACATGGTCAGCAAACTCCCAGACCTTTTCCTGACTTGAGTCCTTTGAGCTTTCTGTCTTCCTGATGCAACATCTTGACCTGCTTTAGAGATTACTGAAGCTCAAGACCACCTCTGTAAAGGAGACTAAAAGACGAGGCGTAGGCTCCTGCCCAGACTGGCCCAAATGGAGGAGGACAAAGTGCAGAGATGAAGAGCTGCAAAAGCTCCAGAAGAGCTTTTCTGTGTGTTGTGTGAGCAGAGCAGGGCCATGCAGCTGAAGCATGCAGCACACAGCTGGTGTGGCTGTCCCTGGCAGGGACTGTGTGCTGGTTACAAACAGCTGCACATCTCTTTTCAAAGGAAAACAGACAGCAGTCAGGGGAAGCTGGAGATGTTCCAGCTAACAAATTGCACGGGCTATAATCTGTGTGTGACGGGCTAGGAACCCAACAGGGTAAAGCCCTTCAATCATCTTACCCCGATTTTAATGCCTGCCTCAGCCTAATATGATGAATCAAGAGAATACTCCCAAATACCTCTACAAAGCTCTGACGTTTCTAAGGCAGTGTTCAGTGCCTGAAGAAACTGGCAAGGCTGTGACTGTTGCCTAAAGGGAGAGCTGTGAATGAACGAGCAGAGGAAGGCAGCAAACTAATCTCACAAAACTTGCTTAAAATACATCCACACATCTAACCTCAGCTGTGTTTAAGGATCTCTAACTGAACAGATGACAGGCTGGGAGAGTTGGGGGTGTTCAGCTTGGGAAGAGAAGGCTCCAGGGAGACCTTAGAGCAGCCTTGCAGTACCTGAAAGAGGCTACAGGAAGGCTGGGGAGAGGCTGTTTAGAAGGGTCTGCAGCAACAGGATTGAGTGGCAGTGGTTTGGAACTGGGGCAGGGGAGATTTAGGTTGGACGTGAGGAGGAAGACCTTTCCTGTAAGAGTGGTGGGAGCTGGAACAGGTTGTACAGGGATGTGGTAGAGGCTCCATCACTGGAGACATTTAGGTTGAAACTTGGTGGAGCTCTTGAGCAACCAGATCTAGTCAGAGATGTGACTGGAGTATACCTGCAGTCCTGTGTGCAGCTCTGGAGCCCCCAGCACAAGCAGGACATGGAAGTGTTGGAGCCAGTCCAGAGGAGGCCACCAAGATGCTGAGAGGGCTGCAGCAGCTCTGCTGTGAGGACAGGCTGAGAGAGTTGGGGCTCTGCAGCATGGAGAGGAGAAGGCTTGGAGGAGACCTTGGAGTGATCTTCCAGTATCTGAAGGGGGCTCCAGGAGGGCTGGGGAGGGACTATTGACAAGGTCTGGTAATGACAGGACAAGGGATAATGGGTTTGAACTGCAGAGGGGAGAGATTCAAACCAGGTGTTAGGAAAAGGTTCTTTGCAGTGAGGGTGGTGAGTCCCTGGCACAGGTTGCATCTGCAGGGGATGCTGAACTAGATGACCCTTGGAGGCTCCTTCCAGCCCAACAAGTTCTATGATTCTAGGAGACAAAAGAGAAGGGGAAGATGCAACAGACTGGGCAGATGTGATGCTACCACACAACTGATTTGTAAAATATCCTCTTCACTCCATATGGATTTTCCATCAGGGCAATCCCAGGCTCATATGAAATTTAAATGAGATTCAGGTGTTTGACTGTGCACTGCTGAATTGCTGCTATCTGCAGTCCTTGGGGCTCTGAATTACTCAGGAAAATAAAGAAACTGGGCCAAATATAGTAATGAGAGTGTAAGGAAAGCTTCAGACCATCCCTTTTTTATCTTATCCAAGGCACTTTTGTACTCTCCTACTAATGTAAGCACCCTGAAACAAGCTCAGTCCCCTGCAAACCCATTAACAAGCAAGCTAAGCTGAAATGCACTCAGAGCTGCTTTCCAAACCAGTCACAGAGACATCTCCAATTCATTCCCACACAATCAATATCAGGCCAGTACCCAGTGGCTGAGAGTGCCTATTATCCTGACCTAAAAAACCCCTTGTTCCTGTTCAGGAATATGCTGAACTGGAAAACTTTTGAGGCTTTCCCAAAGGTTCATCACTTTTTAAGACAAGAAAACTACCCCAAAAGGTTCTCAGGCAGGGCAGAGACAGAGATCATCACATGGTATGAGTTACAAGGGCTTGCAGAGATAGGATGAGAGGGAATGGATTGATTCCAGTGAGGGTGGTAAGACACTGGCACAGGTTGCCCAGGGAGGTGTTCAAGACCAGACTGGATGAGGCTTTGAATGACCTGTTCTAGTGGGAGATATCTCTGTCTATGGCAGGAGGTTGGAACTGGATGAGCTTTGAGGTCCCTTCCAACCCAAACCAAATCCATGAATCTTTTTAGGGAATGGTTTCCAGCAAGTATAATCAGGCTCTGCTTGCTCATGAACTTCCCAACTGGTACTATATGTAAGGGAAAGAAAAGGTTAAGAGGGAACTGATGCTTGGGGAAGGGTGGGGGGAAGAAGGCTGACAGACAAACCATCAACCCTAACCCACCACGGCCATCTCCTCACCTAGAGTCAGCACAAACCCACTTCCAGGCCTTTTCTCTTTCCCTTCTGTTTCAAACCCTTCCCTCTCAAAGACATAAGAAGCACAAGTTAATATTCATTTCATGCACTGCAGAACAGATGCTGCTTCTGTTCTTCACTTATCCAGACAACCTCTTAATTAAATGTCTGCATACAGCACCCTGGGCATGGGATTTGTATTTCAATCACATATTCCTCCACTTTATCAATGCTGGTGCTAAAACATGGCCCTCAGCACCACGGGCATCCTGAGAATCACAGAATGGTCTGGGTTGGAAGGGACACTCAAGATCACCTACTTCCACCTCCCTTACCATGGGCAGGGACACCTTCCACCAGAGCAGGTTGCTCAAGACCTCATCCAACCTGGCCCTGAACGCCTCCACGGAGGGAGCATTCATGACCTCCCTGTGCAATCTGTTCCACCCTCACTGGAAAGAACTTCTTCCTAATCTCCAGTCTAAATCTGCTCTCCTTAAGCTTCAATCCATTCCCTCATGTCCTGTCACAGCAACTCCTTGTGAAAAGTCCCTCTGCAGCCTTCTTGTAGCTCCCCTCAGGTACTGCAAGGTTCTCTCTGGAGCCTTCTTTTCTCCAGGCTGAACAACCTCAACTGTCTCAGCCTGTCCCCACAGGGGAAATGCTCCAGCCCTCCAATCACCTTCTGGCTCTCCTCTTGACCCACTCCAGCAGCTCCATTGTCCTTCCTGTGCTGGGGACACCAGACCTGGCCTCAGCACCCCAGCTATCAAACCACTCCATTTTATCAAGGCAAATATTTTTTCAAGGCACAGTTACACATTTCTAAGTTAGAGTAAAAATAGGTCCAACATTTTATGTGGTGCAGAGGAGATTTACCTAGCTTCCACATGAAAACATCATTTAGAGCTCTAGTATCCATCCCTCAACATGCTTGTGTGGAGTAAAACATTGGGTAAACCTCCCCTGGCAGATTTTCATTGAAGAGGGCTGCAGAATTAAGTTAAAGTTGCACTGCCTGTATCCTTTCCTAAAGCATCAGACATCAGCTAACCCCATTACCTCCTAATGCACTGACTGATTTATTTGGCATGCTAAAAGCATCCCTTCAGTCACCCAAGGAGGCTCCTGTGGCAAGCTGTGACATAGTTTCATGGCACTGCCAAACTTATGGCTGTGATTTGATCATAGAATAGAACTAAGCAGGTTGGAAGAGACCTCCAAACTCATCCAGACCAACCCAGCACCCAGCCCTGGCCAAGCAACCAGACCATGGCACTAAGTGCCCCAGCCAGGCTTGGCTTCAACACCTCCAGCCACAGCAACTCCACCACCTCCCTGGGCAGCCCATTCCAATGCCAATCACTCTCTCTGACAACAACTTCCTCCTAACATCCAGCCTAGACCTCCCCTGCCACAGCTTGGGGCTGTGTCCTCTTCTTATGTCACTGGATGCCTGGCAGCAGAGCCCAACCCCACCTGGCTACATCCTCCCTGCAGGCAGCTGCAGACAGCAATGAGCTCTGCCCTGAGCCTCCTCTGCTGCAGGCTGCACCCCCCCAGCTCCCTCAGCCTCTCCTCACAGGGCTCTGCTCCAGGACCCTCCCCAGCCTTGCTGCCCTTCTCTCAACACCTTCCAGCACCTCAACATCTCTCTGCAATGGAGGAGCCCAGAACTGGACACAGCACTCAAGGGGTGTCCTGAGCAGTGCTGAGCACAGGGCCAGAAGAACCTCCCTTGTCCTGCTGCCCACACTGCTCTTGAGCCAGCCCAGGATGGCATTGGTTGAGCACTCAGCTCTCTTACACTGCAACCCACTGCAGAGCACATCTATTAGGTGGAAAAGGGGAAAAAAACTACATTAGCATCCTGAAACTTAAAAACATCAGAACAAGTCAAGTGCATGCTGAACCCAGGGAAAGATTCACCCCCCCAGGAGAGTTCAGTGTTCTGTAAGGATGTTTACTTTTTGTGCTTTTAGGTTTTACACATTTATGTATGATGTGTAAATATGAAACAGTTGTACATTGGTATTTACCACTCCAATAATTGGCTGCCTAACATCTGTCACATAGAAAAAGCATTACTAACTTCCAAAGTGAAGGAAAATCTGGATAAGACACTAATAAATTAGCAGTGTGGCTTAAAAACAACAATAAAGATGTTCTCTTCCTCCTCCTCCTCCTCCTCAGGGGCTTTTCTGAGTTGTTGTGGTTTGAGGTTTAAAACTTAGGAAGTGAGCATTTGAAGAGCCTCCCAGAATCAGAGACTAGGAGGGGTTGGAAGGGACCTTTGAACCTAACCCACTCCATGATTAGCATCTAGTCCAACGCCCTGCTAAAGCAGGGTCACCCAGAGTAAATCCTACAGGAACACATCGAGGTGGGGTTGGAATGCTTCCAGAGACAGAGGCTGACCTGTCTGCCTGGGCAGCCTGTTCCACGAATGCCCACAGAGACTCCAGGATGGAGATGCATGGTCCCCCTGCAAGCAGCAAGGTGCAATCCCAGCCACCCAAAAGGGCCTCTGCTAGTGCCATCCCATCCCTCCCACGGGTGGGATTACAGCTGAACCACCTGATGGCTGACAGCAGGCAAGGGCAGCCCTCACCACCACCTTCAGCTGCTTTGCAGGAGGGATTAGAGAGGGATTGGAGCTCCCAAGCTAAAGATGAGAGGCCACAGGCACAAGTCTGCATGTGGGAATTGTCTTCTAAAGACATGAGGAACATCAGGATGATCAAATGTGAGCACAGGGTGTCCAGAACGACTGCAGAGTCCCCCTCTGGTTTTGGGGAGATGCCAAATCAGACTGGACAGAGCTCTGAGCTAACTGGTCTGCCTCCACCTGCTCTGAGCCAGGAGCTGGATAAGAGGATGTCCTGGGGCTGGATAAGAGGACGTCCTGGGGCTGGATAAGAGGACGTCCTGGGGCTGTTCAACCAGGGAGAGCTTAGAGCAGCCTTCCAGGACCTGAGGGGAGCCTACCAGAAGGCTGCAGAGGGATTTTTTACAAAGGCCTGTTGTGGTAGGACAAGAGGGAATGGATTTGAGCTCAAGGAGGGCAGATTCAGACTGGAGATTAGGAAGAAGTTCTTTCCAGTGATGGTGGTGAGACACTGGCATAGGTTGCCCAGGGAGGCTGTGGATGTCACTTCCCTGGAGGTTTTCAAGGCCAGGCTGGGAGGGGCTTTGAGCAAGCTGGGCTAGTAGAAGGTGTCCCTGCCCACAGCAGGGAGTTGGAACTGGATGATCTTTAAGGACCCTTCCAAGTTGAGCCATTCCAGGATGCAGGCAAAGAACATCCAAGGTTACAGGCAGCACGCTGCCCAGAAGACTGACTCGATTAATGCTAAGGAAAGCAAATGGTGTTTGCATCCTGTGATCTAATGAGAGTCACACTACCAGCAGCCTGTCCTTAGGCTGAAGTGAAGCCATGTGTTGAGTGAAAGCCTATGATATATCAGGAAAGGCTTAATCCAGTCTCCCCTGACCTGTTGAGTACCTAAGTGGCTTAGCAACGTAGCTCTTCCCACAGGCGCAGTATTAAATATCCTGTCTGGGTGCAGCTCTCACTGCACTTCCCTTACACACAGGAATCTAAAGATTGCTAATGATCTGTAATCCAGCTAAAAACAGAAAGAAGTGGCTAATCTCTTTGGGAGGTGCTCCTCTAACCATTAACAGAGAGTGGATTGCAAAACCATGAAGACTGAAAGCTCAGTGACAGGTCAGGTGCTGAAGGCGTTGTCTGCTTTGCCTTCCTTCCCGAGACACAGGCCAGTGCCACACTGCTACTGATTCATTAGCACAAGTTCTGGGTGACAACTTCAAGCAAGAAGTTATCCAAGCTATAGATCAAGTTTTGCCAACAAATGGAAAGGACTTTCATTTGTTCCTGGTCTTTACATTGAGGGAGGGCAGCACAGAACCATAGAATCAAGCAGGTTGGAAGAGACCTCCAAGCTCAGCCAGTCCAACCTAGCACCCAGCCCTTTCCAGTCAACCAGACCATGGCACCAAGTGCCTCATCCAGGCTTTGCTTCAACACCTCCAGGCACAGTGACTCCACCACCTCCCTGGGCAGCCCATTCCAATGCCAATCACCCTCTCTGTGAAGAACTTGCTCCTAACATCCAGCCTATACTTCCCCTTGCACAGCTTGAGACTGTGTCCCCTTCTTCTGTTGCTGATGAGAATTCAGGACTCTCAATTACCCAATATGGGTATTCCCTTAGCCCTCTCTTGCCCCTGGCTGTTTGGAAGAGCAGGGATATGTGAGCTCGTGGGTTACAGCAGTAATTTTTCTTACCCTTCTGCAGTCTCCTAACCTGTATTCTCCATTCTCAGTGCTCAGAGAAACACTGTGCCTTGCCAAACGTCAGCATGGCTTAGGGTGAGAGGAAACAGCCTCAGGTTGTACCAAGAGAGGTTTAGGCTGCAGATTAGACTCCTCTTCTTCACTGAAAGGGTTCTCAAACCCTAAAACAGGCTCCCCAGAGAGGTGGTTGAGTCCCCATCCCTGGAGGTGTTTCAGAGAGGCAGAGATGTGGTGCTGAGTGCCATGGTTTAGTTAAGAGTTAGAGAATATTTGGCCTTTTCCTACCCAAACGGGAACAATTCACTGAGATGCCAGTGTGGATTGCCACTTCCATCCTAGGGCTGGTACTCACACAAGAGCTGAGATCCCAGGCTGTATCTCCAGTAGTGCAGAACTATCCCAGGCAACTTCACACCAGAGATGACAGCCTGCCAGGGCTCACACCCATAGGCCAGCCCTGCTCACTTCCTAAGGCAGATACAACCCCATTGTGCCTGCAGGCACTAGAGGCTGCGGCCACTTAAAGAAAGCAAAGAGACAGCACAAGTGGAGCAGGTTGCCCAGGGAGGTTGTGGATGACCCCTCCCCGGAGGTGTTCAGGACCAGGCTGGATGAGGCCCTGAGCCACCTGATCTAGTAGGAAGTGTCCCTGCCCATGGCAGGGGTGGGTTGGAACCGTACAATCTGTAAGGTCCCTTCCAACCCAAACCATTCTATGACTCCACAACTTGTTCTAATACAAAGAGATGGCAAAAAAACCCCAAACCAAATGCAATGGATGTTCACTAAAGTTAACACCATGAGACACAATGAGAACTGAACACAGGCAGCAGGAAGAGCTGCCATAAACCCTGACCTTGAACTGAATCTTACCAATACACTAAAGCCAACTTCCAGTCCATTATTTAATGCTTGGATGTCTCTAAAGGCCTTTTCAGCCTCTACAATGGTCTACTGTAGCTGTCACATGGTAATCAGATCTGTTGAGTATGCAGGAACTTGCTCCCTTTCAAAATGTTATGGGGCTTACAAAGGATTTTATTCATTAGGCAGATTAGTAGCTTGGTCTTTGAACCCTCTCCATCCTTCACACACTGTGCTGAGTACCAGCTCAGTGCTGCCCGGAGGACAGCAGAGAAGGGCTTCAGAAACTTGTCTGTGAGAAGAAATGCAGGCTTAGATGAATTACATCCCTAGGAATGCTACCTGAAAAACAACTACTGAGCCAACATCGCTGTCTCCACTACCAGAACAGAAAAAGCATGCAAATAAATCAGCAAGCAAACATGATTCTCTTCAATCTTACAACAGAAAAGCCAGACAAATGCATTCCCAGTAATCATACCAGAGGAAGACGATGATGGTTTGGGTCAGAAGGGACCTCCAAAGCTCATCCAGCCCAACCCCCTCTGCAGTCAGCAGGGGCATAGAATGGTTTAGGTTGGAAGAGACCTCAAAGCTCAGCCAACCCCTTGCCATGGGCAGGGACACCTCCCACTAGAACAGGTTGCTCAAAGTCTCATTCAACCTGGTGCTGAGCACCTCCAGGGAGGTTGTGGAGCACAGAATCACCCAATGTGATCAAAGGTGTCCCTGCCCACAGCAGGGGGCTAGAGCAGATCACCTCTGAGCTGCCTTCCAATCTAAGCCCTTCTGTGGTTCTATGAACCTGCAAGAAAGTAAGCAAGGCTGCACTCACACTCTGCTGGTACTTACTCATCACAGGCATAGAATGGGTTGGGTTGGAAGGGACCTTGAAGATCATCTGGTTCCAAACCCCTGCCATGGGCAGGGACATCTTCCACTAGCCCAGCTTGCTCAAGGCAGCACCCAACCTGGCCTCGAGCACCTCCAGGATGGGGGCATCCACAACCTCCTTGGGCACCCTGTTCCAGTGTCTCACCACCCTCACTGGGAAGAATTTCTTCCTAATCTCTAAATCTGCCCTCCTTGAGCTTCAATCCATTCCCTCCTGCCTCTGTATAAAGAACCCTCTGCAGCCCTCTTGCAGGCTGTTCCTGTTGCTTTTGTAGGGGTTGTTAACGCTGCTTTCTTCTAGAGCTGTGAGAGAGCTGTGATTAAAACTACCAGAGAAATGCCTTGCTGGCTTTAGGTTTATAAATGCCATTTAAGGCATTCTGCAAATAAAATGTTTAAGATCACATTTAAGCCCCACTAGAGGAGGCAAACATCATCAATTTTGCATTTATTCCAGTATGGAGTTTTATCTGTTATGATAAAGAGTCTGGAACAGTGTGCAGAGGCTGTAGATAAACATCCCTCACTGCAAGCTGCCTAAAGTGCCTCCACACTTGGAAGTTCAAATGCTTCTCTGTATACTTAAAAGCACAGAACCTGATGCTATTTGGAACTTCCTTAATGCTTTTAAGATGTTACCTTTATTTATTCCACATCCCAGCCCAAATAAATGAACAGTAGCATTAGAATAAGCTTGAGAAATGGCATCCTAAGGCTATGCTTTCACAGGAATGCTTTAGTACCTGAAACTGCAGGATTAATTCCACTCCCCCATCCCCTCACCCCCAGCTCTTTCCTCTATCAGCAGCATTATTATTCTGATTTTCCTTCTAGGAATAGAATCATAGAATCAGTCAGGGTTGGAAGGGACCACAAGGATCAGCCAGTTCCAGTCCCCCTACCATGGGCAGGGACATCTCACACTACATCAGGCTGGCCAGAGCCTCAGCCAGCCTGCCCTTAAACACCTCCAGGGATGAGGCTTGCATCACCTACCTGAGCAACCCCTTCCAGGCTCTCAGCACCCTCATGCTGAACAACTTCTTCCTAACATCCAGGATGAATCTACCCATTTCTATCTCTGTTCCATTCCCCCCAGTCCTATCACCACCTGACACCCTAAAAAGTCCCTCCCCAGCTTTCTTGTAGCCCCCTTCAGATACTGAAAGGCCACAATAAGGTCACCTCAGAGCCTTCTCCTCTCCAGGCTGAATATCTTCAACTCCCTCAGTGTCTCCTCATGCCAGAGTAGCTCCAGCCCTCTGCTCATCCATTTAGGGAGGCCTAGGAGGACTCTTTTAAATGAAATAATACAATTTCCAGTCTTGAAAAAGCATCAAAAGGTAACAAGACCAAAAAAAAACTTAAAGCATTACTCTAAACTGGTTGGTTCCAAATTTAACAGAATGCCATCTGGGGCTTCATTCAATTCATCCCTCCTATAGTCCAGATTCAAGACAACAAAAGAGAGACCAAGTACATCATCAGTCTGGCAGAATCTTCCTGACTGACATCAGCACAACCATGCTAAAGACTTGGCTCAGTTCTTACAACAGGAGGTACCTTCTAAATGACAGATCCCATCTAAAATGAACAGAGCCTGGCCAGACAGAAAACATCTTGCTGATCTGCCACTCAGCTGCAGATGGCCAAAGAACAGCAGCTACCCTCCCAAGAACAGATACCCTCACCCAGGATACTGCACCCAGCTATGGGGCCCCTAACACAAGAAGGGCAGAAAGAGGAGGCCACGAAGATGATCAGAGTGCTACAGCACCTCTCCTATAGGCACAGGCTGAGGGAGCTGGGGGTGTCCAGCCTGCAGAAGAGAAGGCTCCAGGCAGGCCTCAAAGCAGTCCCTGAAGGCGACCTACAGTAAGGCTGGAGAAGGGCTTGTAGCAATAGGAAGAGAGGGAATGGATTAAAACTAGAGCTGAGTGGATTTGGGTTGGACACAAGGAAGAAGCACAGTGAGAGTGGTAAAATCTTGGAATAGGCTGCCCAGTGCCTGGAGACATTCAAGGGCAGACTCAGTGTGGCCCTGGGCAGCCTGCTCTAATTGGAGGTGTCCCTGCTGACTGCAGAGGGGTTGGACAAGATGACCTTTGAGGGTCCTTCCCATGCCAATGCCATCTGTGAATCTGTGACACACATGAAGGAATGAAAAGCAAAATTGCAAGCCTAACACTGGAAAACTATTAGAGGTCTGCACTCCATCATTTCTGTGGTGGCTTTGCCAGACACAGCTTGTGCTGTGGCCAAAAATTGCCGTTATTTGCCCCAAAAAGTGAACAAAAGAATTTAACATGGACTTATCATAGAATCATAGCATCAGTCAGGGTTGGAAGGGACCACAAGGATCAGCCAGTTCCAACCCCCCTGCCATGGGCAGGGACACCTCACACTACATCAGGCTGGCCAGAGCCTCATCCAGCCTGCCCTTAAACGCCTCCAGGAATGAAGCTTCCACCATTCCCTGGGGAACCCCTTCCAGGCTCTCAGCACCCTCATGCTGAACAACTTCTTCCTAACATCCAGGATGAATCTCCCCATTTCTATCTCTGTTCCATTCCCCCCACTCCTATCACTACCTGACAGCCTAAAGAGTCCCTCCCCAGCTTTCTTGTGGCCCCCTTCAGACACTGAAAGGCCACAATAAGGTCACCTTGGAGCCTTCTCCTCTCCAGACTGCACAGCCCCAGCTTCCTCAGTCTCTCCTCACAGCAGAGCAGCTCCAGCCCTCTGCTCATCCTCATGGCCCTTCTCTGGAGACTTCTAAGATATTTTGTCCAGTTAGAAATATCCTCCCTGGCAGAGAGGAGGGAGGGCAGCCTGAGGTGCTACACTGCTCAGCCAGGCTGAGCACAAGCTCTCCTGTGATGGTTTGAACATCTGGAAGGCAAAGGAGAGCCTGCATGGTCTCATTTCCTCTTCTGAGGGACAATGGTGAGCTCTGCCCTCCAGGACTCGCACTCAAAGCCCGGATGTAAGCAGCAGTCAAGGGACTTTAAATCCCATTCAGCGAACAGAAAACAATGGCACTGTGGCTTCCAGCAGGAGTGGAGCAGCGAGCGACTGAGAGGGGCCCTGGTTTGACTTCACCCTACCTGCACATGGAGCACCAGCAGCGCTGGGCTGGAAACTCCCCAGAGACATTCCCTCCTGGCTGCCAAGGGAGCAGGGGGCTGGGATGCGGGAGCGGAAGAGCTGCTGGCTACAGGAGGCAGAGAAAAGTCCTCCTGCAAGAGAGCTGGGGAAGCCCGAGCCAGACAAAAACACTCTGAAGGACATTTTCTCCTCCAAGACGAAGGCAGCTTCCGTCCCAGGGCAGTGGGAGACCTCCCGGGACAGAAAGGTTGCTTCCTTTCTGCTCTGGCATCTTAATCTGCATGCTCTGACAGAGACCCTGGCTTCGGGAGGCTTCTCTCCCTTCAGCACGGGGAAATAAAGGACGTCCATCGACTGCTCCCCAGGCCCCCTAGCAGGCAGCGCACCCCAGAGCCAGCTGGGCACAGGCTGGCAGCCTGCACGGCAAAGCAACCCTCCCTGGTGTATGGAGCTGCTAAACCTTGTCCTTTCCTGGCAGATAATGCTTCCTGTGCTCATACTGAACAACTTCCTCCTAACATCCAGGCTCAATCTACCCATTTCTATCTCTGCTCCATTCCTCCCAGTCCTGTCACTACCTTACAGCCTAAAAAGTCCCTCCCCAGGTTTCCTGCAGCCCACTTCAGATACTGAAAAGCCACAAGAAGGTCACCTGGGAGCCTTCTCCCCTCCAGACTGCACATCCCCAACTCCCTCAGTCTCTCTCCTCATAGCAGAGGTGCTCCAGCCCTCTGAGCATCCTCATGGCCCTTCTCTGAAGACTTCAGTGACAACTGAACTCAGAGCAACAGCTACTTTTGTTCCACCAGAGTTGCATTAGTGACTACTCTGCAGCTGAGTTATGTCAGTAGAGTGCTCCAGCTTATCAAAGTCTGATGACTCTCCTGAGCACAGCAGAACTCAAGTAGCTGAGAAATGTCTTACTCTAGTCACTGCTTTCCCTACCCAACCTCCTGCCAAAATGTTTGTTGTTTAAAGCCAGAATAGTCAGGCAGTAAACAGAATGACAGAACAACAGGGGCTGGAAGAGACCCGTGGAGATCCACCAACACCCCACCAAGCAGGCTGGCAGACACGTCTAAAAGCACAGAGGCAGCCTACTGCTGAAGGATCAGCTGGATCACAGAATCACAGGGTGTGAGGGGTTGGAAAGGACCTCTGGAGATCCAATCCAACCCCTCTGCCAGAGCAGGCTCACCTAGAGTAGGTCACACAGGAAGGCATCCAGGTGAATCCTGAAAGTCTCCAGAGGAGATCCACAACCTCTCTGGGCAGCCTGCTCCAGGGCTCTGCCACCCTCACAGGGAAAGAGTTTTAACTCATGTTCCCATGGAACCTCCTCCACTCCAGCTTGCCCTCACTGCCCTTGTCCTGTCACTGGACATCCCTGAGCAGAGCCTGGCTCTGTCCTTCCCACACTGCCTCGCACATCTTCATCAGCATGACTGAGGGCAGCCCTCAGGCTCCAATCTCCAGCTCCCTCAGCCTGGCCTCACAGGGACATCTTCCACTGCCTGCAGCAGCACCTTTGTAGCTCTGTGCTGGACTCTTTCGAGCAGTTCCCTGTCCCTCCTGAACTGAGGCTGCACACCTCACATTTTCTTTCCTTCTATTGTTAGACACTGGGAGGAAAAAGAAGCAGAAAGAGACACCCGAGGAGGCTGAGGGGTGCAAGTGGTCTTGCAAGGCAGATTAAAAAGGCACAAGGGAAGTGCAATGCACAGGAGAAGGAAGCAAAGCGGCAAAGACACCTCCAAAGCTTTCACAAGGAACTCACATTTAAGGAGACAACAACAGAGCCAAGCCACCAGGTATAAACACTTAGCTGGAAAAAGCCAATCATAGGATCACAGAATGACTGAGCTATGACTGCCAAAACAAAACCAGGACAGCAAACCTCCGGCAGGGAAGGCGAAGGGGCTCTACAAACAGGAGTGATTATACCAACAAGCAACTTCCAGACTGTAAATACTGAACAAAGACAAATAATAATCAATCCTTTGTGGCAGCTGTCACTAGATTACAGCAATCACATTAGTGCTGCAGTGACTCAGGAGCCAAGCTACAAACAGCAAAATGCTCTCTCCTTCCTCCCCCCCCCCCCCCGCCCAGTGTTTTAATTAACGTAGCAGGTTTGGGTGCTGCTTAAGTCCAGCCCTAAATTAATTACAACTCTGAGCTGTGTGTGTGCTCCAGTGCAGGCAAATCTCATCCCTCCCATTATGTCAATGAAATAGCAGGGGCACGCTTGGAGGCTAATTTAGAAAATCAATTTCCAGCACTAAATAGATTGAACTGTTTTGGGGGAGTTTATTTCCCATACAATGGATCTTCAAGATCCTATGCAGCTGGATTTGGCTCTGCAGGTAAGCTATTTATTTCCCCAAGCAGACAGGGTTGGGTTTTTTTACCCCAGTCTGAAAAGATTACATTCATTTTACACAGATTTGTTTGCTCTTCCTTAAAATCATAAAACCATAGAATCATCCAGGTTGGAAGAGAGCTCCAAGCTCATCCAGTCCAACCTAGCACCCAGCCCTGGCCAAGCAACCAGACCATGGCACTAAGTGCCCCAGCCAGGCTTGGCTTCAACACCTCCAGGCACAGCGACTCCACCACCTCCCTGGGCAGCCCATTCCAATGCCAATCACTCTCTCTGCCAACAACTTCCTCCTCACATCCAGCCTAGACCTGTCCTGGCACAACTTCACACTGTGTCCCCTTCTTCTGTTGCTGGCTGCCTGGCAGAACAGCCCAACCCCACCTGGCTACAGCCTCCCTTCAGGGAGCTACAGACAGCAATGAGCTCTGCCCTGAGCCTCCTCTGCTGCAGGCTGCACCCCCCCAGCTCCCTCAGCCTCTCCTCACAGGGCTGTGCTCCAGGCCCCTCCCCAGCCTTGCTGCTCTTCCCTGGACATCTTCCAGCACCTCAGCATCTCTCTTGAATGGAGGAGCCCAGAACTGGACACAGCACTCAAGGTGTGGCAGTTGCCACACAGCTGGTAACGCAGGCCGAAAGCCCATGTGCCATGAGCCCTGCTGCTGCTCCTGAAAGGCTTGGTTTACAAGCTCATTGCCACAGGATGCACTGAAACCCCACGTTGTGAAGTGTGCCTTGCTGCTCAAGTCAAATTTCATTGCAAAAGCAGCTGGAAAACTTATTGTGACAATTGACTGAAGGCAATCAAAACTCCAGCACAAAATACCACCCCCCCCAGTATTTTTCTTCTCCTTCCTGTACATCCTGTCTTTGGCTTCTGCTCCAGTGCTTCTGAGAAGTGGGAGTTCTTGCAGCAAAGCAAACCTGGACTCTGCCTGTAGAAAACAGACAAATAGGTAGCTTCAGTGTTCCTCCCCCCCACCCCCCAATGGCTTCGTGGGGCTCATGGAAAGACTGTGAAGAAAACATCCATCTTCTGAGACTGAAAAACTTGGTTAGACAGAAAGAAGTTGTCCAGAGGAACTACCCTAATGTCTTCAGTTCCCCCAACATCTCTTCTACATTTAAGGCACTAACCAAAGTGCCAACAGATACAAAACCAGACAACGAACAAAACCCACAAAGCCTCAGAAGCATCTTCCTAGGAACAAACTATCTACAGAAAGAAATTCACACAAATGTCTTCAGGGACTGCATTCCAGCACAGCTTTCAAAGCTCTGTCACGGGAAGAAGGCAGAAGTTTGCTAACTGCTTTTAACTCAGGCTGTTTCCCCTCATTTCTGTAGTATTTTTGAGTGAGTCTCTTTTTTTCCCCTTTCCTTTCCTGTCTGCTTGTGCTTTAAATAGCTTTTGGTGGCCTGGAAAGATGGAGAGTCAGATTTCCTGAAAAGGGACTGGGATTTTGATATTGGCAGCATCCCATCCCTGCGTGTTTCCGGCAGATAGAGCAGAACCACCACCTGATTTCTGCTCTGGATCTCAAGAACCACCCAAAAGCCTGAGAGATCAGGAGTTTGCTTCTTCATGCCAGGTAAGCTGATCTCTAAGAAAGGCTCTAATAAATAACTCCTTTTTTGTTGGTGGTGGACTTTTTTGGGTTTTGGTCTTTTTTTGCCAGGTTGCTTTTTTTCATCCAGATCAATCCTGGAGCTCAGGTTCCTGCTGGGAGGTAAGAGCAAGCAGCTGAATCCCAGCAAAGGTGGACTGAAATGACTCACCAGAGTGAAAGGAAAGGAAGGAGAAGCTCCTTCTTACCACACCAGCTGCATCGCGGCCGCAAGAGCAAGCCAAGCAGTGCCTGCAGGCTCCCACTGGGAAGACCTATCTGCACTAAAAGAATTGCTATTTCTGGAACACTTAGCCAAGTCTTACACAACACTCTATTAGTTGTGTTATCTGCTTCAGAGGCTGTAGTGGGGTGGGCTCCAGCACGCTTGGAGAACCAGGGAGAAGGCTTTATTTAGAGCAGAGCAAGCCTTAGAGGCCATGCCGAGGCAGGGGCTGCCTGCACCAGTCTGCACAGTGCCTCATTCCTGAGAAACAGGGACAGTGACAGTCTGCAGAGTCACAGAATCACAGCAGGGGTTGAAAAGGACCTTCACAGAAGCACAGAAACATCCAGGTTGGCATGTTTTTCATGGAGAGAGTGGTCAGGGACTGGAATGAGCTGCCCAAGGAGGTGTTGGAGTCACCCACCCTGATTGTGTCTAAGGGTGGTTTGGATGTGGTGCTTATGGCTATGGTTTAAGGTGAATCTTGTAGAGTTCTAGGCTGGACTTGGTGATGCTGAGGGGCTTTGCCAAGCTGGATGCTTCTGTGATTCCCTTGGCTGTTTAACCATGAGGGTTAAAATCAATCTTTCCAGGAGCCCAGCTGGGAAGCACTGCTATAACTGATTCCTTTCGACAAAGCCGCACCTAAGATTGCTGCGCTGGGTTTGGATGTTAGTGAGCTGGGTTTGGATGTTAGTCAGGTAGGTTTGGATGTTAGTCAGGTAGGTTTGGATGTTAGTCAGGCAGGTTCGGATGTTAGTGAGGTGGGTTTGGATGTTAGTGAGCTGGGTTTGGATGTTAGTCAGGTAGGTTCGGATGTTAGTGAGCTGGGTTTGGATGTTAGTCAGGTAGGTTTGGATGTTAGTGAGGTGGGTTTGGATGTTAGTGAGGTAGTATCAGAGAGAGAGACCCTTGTGAAAACTGCTTTGCTTCCCTTCTGCTGCTGTCTTCCCTCATTTGCTTTCCCCCGCATTACTGTACTGACTGTAAATCCTCCACCCGCCCTCCCCTGCAGTCCCGATGCCTCCTTTGCACTATATTTTCCTGTTCTCCTTATGTGACATTACAGGGGAAGAATGTTCACACCACCTAATTTCAGGCTAGGAAGTCAGCTTTCCTATTTGAACAATGGCAGCAGCATCTGTCCCCCACAGTTGAGCAAGTAAACCTGATTAGGACCAGAAATGGAAACCCACGTCCCAGAGGCGGCTGTCACGCAGCAGCAGACGAGCCCACTCTGATACTTGAAGGCAGGCAGGCAGGCAGCCTCCCACACTTCAAGCCTACTCTTCGAGCAGGATTTAAACCTTCTTGAACAAATAAAACCTAAAAAGAGAAACACTGAAAAGCAGAAATGTTACCAGCCACCATATAACCCTTCAAACAAAGGACTCACTCCACAGTCTCATTGTCTCTTCCACTGCCCGGCAGCAGAGGCTGGCTGAGCAAGAGCTCTTCTCCCTGCCTATGGTGGGGGGTTTGTAGCTAAATGATGTTTGAGGTTACTTCCAACCTAAACCATTCTATGATTCTTCTTGCAGCATGAGAAGTGCCTACAAATTCACACAGGGAGGATGTTAAGGTTATTCTTTGCCAGGTGAGCAACAGCCCGGTGAAATCCAGCCTCATGCAATACCACAGAAAGAAGGCTTTGAAGAGATCATGTAACAGCTTTGCAGTATCTGAAGGGGACCTACAAGAAAGCTGAGGAGGGACTGTTTACAAGGCCATGTAACACTAGGATGAGGGAAAATGGTCTTAAACTAGAGCAGGGTATATTTAGATTGGCCATAAGGAAGAAGTTCTTTACTCTGTGGGCAGTGAAATACTAGAACAGGTTGCTCCAGAGGCCCTGGAGACATTCAAGATCAAATGTGATGTGGCCCTGAGCAACCTGAGCTAAAGATGTCCCTGCTCAACTGCAGAGGGGTTGGACAAGATGACCTTTGAGGGTCTCTTCTAAATTGATGCATTTTGTGACTCAGGGGGGCTAGAAGAGAGAAAGAGCTACATGGTGCTGCAGGTGGCTCCACTGCAGGCAGGAGCTGCAACCAAGGTGAGGGATTTCTAGGTAGGCACAGCCACTGTGTTGAACAAGCTCCTATTCCTCCAGCACAGGAATTCAAATCCTTCAGTCAGCAACTGAAGGCAGGATGAAGCACATCACTGCTCACCACCACGGCTAGAGAAAGCAGACATCTTCTGCTCAGAATGAGAAGAACAGACACAGAGCATCACAGAATCACAGGATGGCTGGATTGGAAGGGACAGTAATGATCACCTAGCTCCAAGCTGCCTGCCCTGGGCAGCTTGCTCAAAGCCTCATCCAACCTGGTCTTGAACACCTCCAGGGAGGAGGCATCCAAAATCTCCCTGGGCAACCTGTTCCAGTGTCTAGATTTTCTTCCTAATATCCATCCTAAACTTGCCCTCTTCCTGCCACCATGGGCCAGGGACACTTCCTACTAGACCAAAGAAACAACAAACCATTCTTCTTTTTTTAGGAGGGAAGAAAACCCCAAAATACTCTGATGGACACACATGCTCCTCTGAGACTTGCAGGTCTGCATCAGAAGTGATCTGTCAAGCAGTTAAAAGGCTGCTTCAAAGTCTTAATGACGAAGTAATCACAAGACAAAAGCAGTTCATACTCAGCCAAGGTCGCAGCAAGCCACTGAAACTCTTCAAATCCTCACCAAAGCACACTGGAGGAGTTCACCTGGAGCCCTGGACCAGTAATTTCAGGGTAATTACCCCTTCCTACTTGTTTCCCTCTCAGAACACACTAAGCAACCAGTGGAGCACCTTTGGACTCTTTGACCTCAGAACAGACTTCTTTGTGGTGTGGTTTTTGTTCCAGAGGTGGAGCTGAAACCTTGAGAAAGACATTGGTTAAATTTCAGCTAAAAGCAACCTTCCTCTGTTCATTTGCAACAGCTCTCAATTGAAATCCATTTCGTGTCTGATTCTACTCAGTTTCAAACAGGTCTTTACAGAGTGCCTCATCTCAGCAGCTTTTTTTCAGGCCTCCTGGAAGTCAGAAACCTGATGAACCAATTTCTGCTGATTTTCCACCTTGACATACTGCATTAAAAGCTGCAGCTTGAAGCAAGTTCTCACAGCTGAATTAATGGCTCCTGGACAGAGCTTAAAATGGCAACACCTGACAGGATTTACAGCATAAATATCAAGGTTAAGTTCTAACAGCATCTGAGCCTTTCAGCAAGGTTTCTGTTCACAAGTGGTTTGGCCACATTCTGGATGTCTAATGACTTTCAACCCCTCTGTAGCCTTCATCTGCTGGTTTTACACAGTCACCAACATATGACAGCAGCTCTCCAACTAACCTCAACAGAGTCTTCATCCTGTTAGAGACTCTAAGTCATGCTACCACTTTTCCCACCTGTTTTCAAGTACAACCTGCATACAGCCCTCTAACAGCAGATACCAAGCTGAGTGGTGCTGTCGACATCCTGAGGGCCAGGATGTCATCCAGAAGGACCTGGACAAGCTGGAGAGCTGGGCCCAAGTTAGCCTCATGAGGTTCAAAATGATCAAGTGCGAGGTCCTGCACCTGAGTTGGACCAATCCTCATTACCAATCCAGGCTGGGGGATGATGAAATTGAGAGCAGCCCTGCAGGAAAAGACATCGAGTGCTGGTGGAGAAGCAGCTGACATGAGCCAGTAGTGGCTACTTGTAGTCCAGAAGGCAAATGGCAGCCTGGGCTGCATCCAAAGCATTGTGGCCACAGATGGAGAGAGGGGATCCTGCCCCTCTGCTCTGCTGAGACCTCACCTGCAGGGCTGCAGCCAGCTCTGGAGCCCTCCACACACAAAGGACATGGACTTGATGGAGCAGGTCCAGAGGAGGGCCAGGAAAATGATCAGGGGGTTGAAGCAGCTCTGCTGTGAGGGCAGGCTGAGGGAGCTGGGGGTGTGCAGCCTGGAGAATAGAAGGCTCCAGGCAGAGCTAACAGCAGCCTGCCAGGACCTGAAGGGGCTAAAAGAAGGCTGTACAGGAACTGTCTGCAAAGGCCTGCAGGGACAGGACCAGGGCAATGGTTTGAAATGAGAGCAGAGCAGATTGAGACTGGATGTGAGGAACAAGTTGTGCAGCAGGAGGCTGCTGGAACACAGCCACAGGCTGCCCAAGAAGGAGGTTGAGGCTCCATCCCTGGACATATTCAAGTTCAGGCTTAATGGTGCTCTGAGCAAGCTGCTCCAGGGTCCCTGCCAAGTGTAAGGGGGTTGAACTAGATGACCTTTGGAGGTTCCTTCCAACCCAAACCATTCTATGATTCTACTTCTGTTCAAAGGATGCCAGGACAATTGTTCTCTTGCTTAAATGGCACCCAATGCCCCAACCCACTGTCTTTAGTCTCCAGCTCCCTGCAGCTGTTCATGTCTAACACACAAGTAGGTGTGTGCAGAGCTTGCACATCCTTCCTAGGCTTCATCTCCCAATGCAACCCTGAAGTGTCCCAACCAAAGCTTCACAACATTAAAGGGCAAAACCTTCTACTGTTTGCTGCAGTTTTAGTTTTGCCTACTGGTCTTCAAGAGTTCTTCAGCTGCTTGCATTTTGTGTTGTTTTGTTCTTCTGTTTCTGAAAGATTAATAAATATTTCTTGGAATTTGCTACTCTCCACAATTCCTGGAAGTTTCCCAGCAAACCTCCCTCTCTTTTCAAGCACAGCACTATTGCTTTCCTTTGATCCTCCTCTGCCTAATGCAGGCTCTTTGTGTTTGCTTCTCTACCTTCAAACCAAACATAGCAGGAAACATAGCAAATCTAAAATCTTCTTGGAGAGAACTTTGCCTCACCACATCACAGACCTCCTGGAAGCTCTTCACAGAATGACAGAATGGTTTGGGTTGGAAAAGACCTTCAAGGCCATCCAGTTCCATGGGCAGGGACACCTTGCACTAGACAAGGCTGCTCAAGACCTTGTCCAACCTGGCCTTGAACACCTCCAGGAAGGAGGCAGCAGAAGGTTTAGAAGGTTCCTCTGCCAGCAGAAGGTTTAGCAGAGTGTCAGACGCCTTTCAGCAGAGCTTGTGGAAAACCTGGTGCCATGTCAGCCCTTATCTGGAGAAGTGTCAGGCAAGAAGCTGCTTCTGCTTCCCACTGAGCCATCCGCAGCATTTGAAGTCTTTTTCCTTTTAAAGCAATTAAGATATCAAGATAACAGCACGTCATTAGAGTGTCTACCAGGATCTATTAAGAACCAAATAGCAAAAGGCAGGAAAACACATCTGATTCATCCCAAGAGTCACTCTAGTACTCCAAAATAGGCTGGGCGTGCTGCTGAAGAACTGAGCGGCTCAGAACCAGCTCTCCTTCTGACAGGCCTTGTGAAGAACTCAGTCAAAAAGCACAAGTGCTCAATCACTGAATCACCACACAACTGCTTTGGTTGGGAAAGACCTCTAAGATGGCCAAGTCCAACTGCCAAACTAACCACCACAACCATCAAACCATGTCCCCAAGTGCCATGCCTACACACTCCTCAAACACCTCCAGGGGTGGTGACTCCACCACCTCCCTGGGCAGTCTGTGCCAATCCCTGACCACTCCTGCAGGACAGAAAGTTTTCACAACATCCAGCCTAATCCTGCCTTGGCACAATTTCAGGCCATGTCCTGTCCCCCTATCACCAAAGAGATCAACCACCTCCTGGCTCCAACCTTCTTTCAGGGAGCTGTAGAGAGCAATGAGATTTCCCCTCAGCCTCCTTTTCTCCAGACTAAACACCCCCAGTTCCCTCAGCTGCTCCTCCCCAGCCCTGTTCTCCAGTCCCTTCACCACCTTAGTTGCCTATTTCTGGACTCCAACACCTCAATGTCTTTCCTAATAGTGAGTGGCCCAATAAGTAAAGGAACCACTTTGGACAAAAGTCAGTAGCCAGATCTACTTTTCCTTTCTCAGTTACTGGAAGAGGAAATAGTCTGAAAGAAAAGGATGTGATTCTCAAATGGTACAAGAACACTGCATATCTCTTTTAATGGAACTGAACTACCACACACAAAACCAGCTGTAAAACCTTAACAATGATGCCTAGCTGCATCCTGCTCTCAGGTGAGTTTTGCACAACAGTTTGAAATGAGAGCAGAGAAGGTTTAGATTGGATGTGAGGAACAAATTCTGCACCAGGAGGCTGCTGGAATACTGCCACAGGTTGCCCAGGGAGAGTGCTGTGGCCCCATCCCTGGAGATCTTCAAGGTCAAGTTTGATGGGGCTCCAAGCAACCTGATCTAGTGGAGGACGTCCCTGCTGACTGCAGGGGGGCTGGGCTGGATGAGCTTTTGGAGGTCCCTTCTAACCCAATCCATTCTTGATTCTATAACCCACTGCAGGCTGGGAAGCTGATCTGGTTTTGGCATGACCAGTTCCTTCCTCCCACCAAGCGGTCAGGAAGAGGTAACAACTCCTGACCTGGACTTAGTGGATGTGCTTCTCCTTTTCTTAGGTACTCTTCCCATGTTTTCCAGGAAGCTGTCCCTTGGAGATCTGCTTGCTTTAACACCTCTGGGGGATAGGAGAGCAAGTGCAAGTAGCTTGTTTACTATCCTTCCTAGCAGATGACAGCTGCACTCTTAACAGCAAGGGTTGTCACCAACCTGTCTCAAAACTTCTACTGTATCTGGAGTCTGGAGGGGGCTCAAGACAGAAAAGAGTTGCCCAGCTCTTGCATGCAACTTTTATCAAGATTCTGATAACAGCTCTGAACAAATCAAAGGACTGAGAAAGCTCAGGGGCACACTGGGCTGTTCGAATACGAAGCAAAAAGCATTCAGTCATCCACAACAGCCCAAATAAAAACCATTCCAAGGGGCCAGCAAGATGTCCAGAAAGATGAAATCATCCTGCATAGAGAGGAACTTTGCTGTCAAATAATGGCTCAAATGAACCTGAAGATATCCGAACAGGTCTGGTAAGAGGAGTCTTAAAGAAGCATTTTAAAGGAAGTTCCCAAGGAAAGCTCAAAGCATGCTGTAAAACTTCACTCCTATCCTGCAAGAGCTGGATACACAGGAGCTGAACTCCTTCAGCTTGACCAAAATGTATGGCTAAGAATATTCTGCTAACATAAATCCCTGGAATCTGCCCTGCAAGTGGAAAAGAAAGTGCTCTGGAGCTGTGAGAGCAGGCATTTCACGTGGTACAGCAGACACTAAACAACCAGCACAGGCTTAAACCACCTCGGGCTATAGATTTCTTTCTTACAGCATTTCCTCCAGCAAGACATGAATTAAACTTCACATTTTTTATAGCAATCATTCATTTAATGAACTTTTGCTCCATTTTGCCCTCGAGACAAGGCAGAAACAGCAGCAGGCTGCAAGTCACACACTCCACTGCTCAAAGTCTCTGCAACAGAGCAGTTGCTCCTTGAATTCCTTGAAACCAGATCAATACACAGGAATGTTTTAGAGCCAGGCTCTTATTTACCTGTATTCTTAATGCAAGAAGTGCCATCCTGGCCTGGCTCAGGAGCAGTGTGGGCAGCAGGACCAGGGAGGTGCTTCTGCCCCTGTGCTCAGCACTGCTCAGGCCACACCTTGAGTGCTGTGTCCAGTTCTGGGACACTCAATTCAGGAGAGATGTTGAGGTGCTGGAAGGTGTCCAGAGCAGGGCAGCAAGGCTGGGGAAGGGCCTGCAGCACAGCCCTGTGAGGAGAGGCTGAGGGAGCTGGGGGTGTGCAGCCTGCAGCAGAGGAGGCTCAGGGCAGAGCTCATTGCTGACTGCAGCTACCTGCAGGGAGGCTGTAGCCAGGTGGGGTTGGGCTCTGCTGCCAGGCAGCCAGCAACAGAACAAGGGGACACAGCCTCAAGCTGTGCCAGGGCAGGTCTAGGCTGGATGTTAGGAGGAAGTTGTTGGCAGAGAGAGTGATTGGCATTGGAATGGGCTGCCCAGGGAGGTGGTGGAGTTGCTGTGGCTGGAGGTGTTGAAGCCAAGCCTGGCTGAGGCACTTAGTGCCATGGTCTGGTTGATTGGCCAGGGCTGGGTGCTAGGTTGGGCTGGCTGAGCTTGGAGGTCTCTTCTGACCGGCTTGATTCTATGACTACTCTATGGAGCCAGCCTGCAAGCATGCTGGCCTAATGAGACCTCTAACTAGGTCTGGAGTAGCAGTCAATGAGTCTGTGGAAGCACACAGGTTCAGTCATCACCATCAGAGATGCCTCCTAAACAGCAGCAAAGAAAACGTTCATAAAAGCCACAGTCAATGCATTTACCCTGCAGAAGCTTAAGGGCATCCACATCTCCCTGTCAACACAGCAGCCAGTTTGGTGCTTAATGAAACAATTGGTGTTTGACACACACAGTGAAGAACCTGAGCCAAAACACCACCAAAACCAAACTCAAACCAGCTGAATACTCCAAAATAAGAAGTCTTCATATGACACTTTAGTAAATAACCAATTTGCTCAGGAAAACCCAAAACACTCCTTCAAGATCTGCTTCCATTTTAAGACCTTGCATTGAAATCTCCATGGAAGGTTTGTTAATGATATTCTTGTTCTGGTTTAGATGTTATAAGTATGTTTAGCACTGCAGTCACTGCAGTTAAAGTTTTGCCCTGTGCTGACTTCAAATCCCATTTCTCACCAGTCATCATGAAAAGGGATTTTCTCTACGTGGATCAGAAAAGCTTTCACTGTCACTCTGCTTCATCTTAGGAGCTGAGCACCTCCTCCTTTATACTGATAACTACATCACAGACTCATAGAATGGATTGGGCTGGAAGGGAGCTCCAAAGCTCATCCAGCCCAATCCCCTGCACTCAGCAGGGACATCCTCCACTACAGCAGCTTGCTCACAGCCTGCTCCAGCCTCACCTTCAATAGTTCCAGCCATGGGGCCTCAACCACCTCCCTGGGCAGCCTGTGGCAGTGCTCCAGCAGCCTCCTGCTGCACAACTTGTTCCTCACATCCAAGCTCAATCTGCTCTGCTCTCATTCCAAACCATTGCCCTGGTCCTGTCTCTGCAGGCCTCTGCAGCCTTCTTTTAGCCCCTTCAGGTCCTGGTAGGCTGCTGTTAGCTCTGCCTGGAGCCTTCTCTTCTCCAGCCTGTGCACTTCCAGCTCCCTCAGCCTGCCCTCACAGCAGAGCTGCTTCAACCCCCTGATCAATTTCTTGGCCCTCCTCTGGACCTGCTCCACCAAGTGAATGTCCTTCCTGTGTAGAGGGCTCCAGAGCTGGCTGCAGCCCTGCAGGTGAGGTCTCAGCAGAGCAGAGGGGCAGGATCCCCTCTCTCCATCTGTGGCCACAATGCTTTGGATGCAGCCCAGGCTGCCACAGCAGAGGCGCTCCAGCCCCATGCTCACTTTCATAGCCCTTCTCTGGACCTGGTCCATCAGCTCCATCCACACAGCATCTTCTGGCTGATAGCAATTTGTAACTATTCAAGCCCCAGCAGCAGGAATAAGCCACGATTAACATTTCCCCCCTCCCTTTTCTAAGAGCCTAACACCAAAGCTGTATTCCCTCCTGCCATTTGAGACTTCATATTCAGTGAATTCCTCCTTTCCTGAATTACATTTTTCTCCTGATACAAGAACATAACTTGACTGTGTAGGCTGCAAATCTGGTGGGGGAGAGAATAAAAAGCCCAGAAGAAACCACAGCAGCACAGTTAGGAGAAATGTCGAGTACTATCCCATTATCATTTTGTGGCAAGTTTTCCACCTACATGAAAACCCACAGATAGTAAAAGTCAGAAGGAGCTGTGTTAAGAGACCAGCTTGGCTCTGGAGGGAATGGAATTACTGCTTCTGTACTCAATTTAGTGCCTGCCTTTGCTTTTTTAACTGCTTCACGTTGCCGAAAGTGAACCCGGAACCAACCGCGTTTGAAGCCGGCCCTGCTCCTCGAAGCAGATGTTTCACAGCAGCCCAGGCTTGGACTTTTCCCAGTTGCTCTGGATCCTGAACATTTCCAACTGCTCTCCAAATGTAACACTATTTTTGGGTGAAGATCACTGCTTAAATATAGCTGGAAAAGCTATCTTGGTTTTAACGCCAAATATCACCGAGCCTCGAAATTCACAGACTCACAGAGTGGGTTGGCTTGGAAGGGACCTTAAAAATCAGCCAGCTTCAATCCTGCAGGGACAGCTTCCACCAGCCCAGCTTGCTCATCCAATACCTCCAGGGAAAGGACATCCACAACCTCCCTGGGAGACCTGTTCCAGCATCTCACCACTCTCAGTGCAAAGAATTCCTTCCTAAATTCCAGTCTAAATCTGCCCTCTTCAAGCTTCAATCCATTCCCTCTCATCCTCATGGCCACAACCCCAAGCAGCACTACAGGCTGGGGACAGAGAGGCTGAGAGCAGCCAGACAGAGAGGCAGCTGGGGGTGCTGGGAGATAATAACTGAACATGAGCCAGCAGTGCCCAGGTGGGCAGCAGAGCCAATGGCATCCTGGGCTGGCTCAGGAGCAGTGTGGCCAGCAGGACAAGGGAGGTTCTTCTGCCCCTGTGCTCAGCACTGCTCAGGCCACCCCTGGAGTGCTGTGTCCAGTTCTGGGCTCCTCCATTGCAGAGAGATGTTGAGGTGTTGGAAGGTGTTTGGAGAAGGGCAGCAAGGCTGGGGAGGGGCCTGGAGCAGAGCCCTGTGAGGAGAGGCTGAGGGAGCTGGGGGGTGCAGCCTGGAGGAGGCTCTACAAGCCTTTGTAAAAAGTCCCTCCCCAGCTTTCTCAGTACTGGATGGCCTCTATTAGGTCTCCCTGGAGCCTTCTCTTCTCTAAGTGGAACAATCCCAACTCTCATCCTGCCCCCACTGAGAAGGTTCTCCAGTCCTCTGATCCTCCTGGTCTCCAGGCAGGGTCTCTGAAGAGGGCAAGTGCAGATGCTTCGAGCTGCACAAGCTCCCAGCCATGCAGCTGGCTTCAAGGTACACATGGACTGTATTTTTAGAGGATCTAGGCTGAGGCACCCACTCCACGAGCAAGCTCCTGGGTAGATTATTGCTTTGACTTCCATTATACAGTGTTCTCCTGCAAATAATAGCAGAGGCTTTTTTTCTTTGAGGCAATTATACATGTTTTAAAAAAAGAAACCCTTACATAAGCCTTTCACAATTGAGGAAAGAGTAATTAACTTGCATAATTGTTGGTTGTGACCTGCAGCTCCTGTAATGCAGCTCAGCAGGCCTTCAGAATCATAGAATCAGCCAGGTTGGAAGAGACCTCCAAGCTCAACCAGACCAACCTAGCACCCAGCCCTGGCCAATCAACCAGACCATGGCACTAAGTGCCTCAGCCCGGCTTTGCTTCAACACCTCCAGCCACAGCAACTCCACCACCTCCCTGGGCAGCCCATTCCAATGCCAATCACTCTCTCTGCCAACAACTTCCTCCTAACATCCAGCCTAGACCTCCCCTGGCACAACTTCAGACTGTGTCCCCTTCTGCTGCTGGTTGCCTGGCAGAAGAGACCAACCCCACCTGGCTACAACTTCTTTTCAGGCAGCTGCAGACAGCAATGAGCTCTGCCCTGAGCCTCCTCTGCTGCAGGCTGCACCCCCCCAGCTCCCTCAGCCTCTCCTCACAGGGCTCTGCTCCAGGCCTCTCACCAGCTTCATCACCCATTCTGCTGAAGAAGAAACAATGTACTCAAGAAGCTTCACCCTCCTTTTTTATGCATACACATCCTCCCTGCTGCAGAAAACACAGGGCAGATGGAAGCAGAGATGACCTTCAAGAACAGATCTCAGCTATCAATTTTATTTCCACAAATTTTATTCCTGCCCTCCAGACAGAACACTTCTCCCTGGTTCTTAGGCTTGGCTGAGCAGAGCAGGAGGAAACACACAGTAAAAATCCCAACTGAGTGGCACACAAGTAATGAGGTAGAGGAACTTCCATGAGATGTATGGCTAACAAAGCATCCAGAGGGGATACAAACGGAAGTTAAAAGGTAAGCATTAATCCCAGGAATAGAAAACTTGAAGGATCATACCTGAAATATGCACCTTGAAGCAAGAAGGAAGAGTAAGACACCAGCCCAAGTGCCCTGGCCTCACCTTGCTCTCTCTGACCTCATGCTTCTCAGTTCTGCATTCAATACTCTCTGATTCTTCTCCTTTTCAGTACTGAAAATGTGGTTTAATTCAAATGACATCCAAATGTATTATTGAAGCACTGAAGTAATGACATTTGCAGCCATTTGCTCTTGCTCAGGAGCAATTCTGCACAATTAATTATTGGAAAAGTCAGAAATCAAAGCAGAACGACCTGGACACCAGCTTCTTCCCTGCCTACCTGCCTACAACTTGAACTTCTCTCATCTCTATCCATCACCACACTGAAATCACAGAATGGTTTGGGTTGGAAGAATCTTAGATTGGTTTAGGTTGGAAGGGACCTCAAGGTTCATCCAGCTCCAGCCCCCTGCCATAGGCAGAGACACCTCCCACTAGAACAGGTTGCTCAAGTCCTCATCCAACCTGGCCTCGAGCACTTCCAGGGAGGGAGCTGCCACAACCAGGCACCAGAACTGCACACAGGACTGCAGGTGGGATCTGAGGAGAGGAGAGCCAAGGGGCAGAATCCCCTCCCTTGCCCTGCTGGCCACACTATTCTTGCTGCAGCCCAGTACATGGCTGCCATCTGGGCTGCACTTTCCATCAACCCAGACCTCCAGGTCCTTTTCCTCGGGTCCTTAAGGATTATCTAGTTCCAATTCCCTGCCATGGGCAGGGACACTGTCCGCTAGCCCCAGCTTACTCAAGGTCTCAGACAACCCAGCCCTGAACAGCTCCAGGGTGTTCCAGAGGGGGCATTCATGGCCTCCCTGAGTAACCTGTTCCAGTGCCTCACCACCCTCACTGTAAGGAATTTTCTCCTGATCTCCAGTCTAAATCTGGGATCTCGAATGGAGGTTCCTTTTTGCCTTCTCTGCTGGATGCTAGAACAGTGCTGAAAACAACCGAGCAGCCACACGCAGAGAGTACTGCGAGGGCACACTGGCAGCGGGAGACAGCGAAGCAAACGGTTACGGCCCCTGGTGCTAGCTCTGGGCTTTCATCTTTCACCCATCCTCCACATCCCCCTTGGCACATCTGTGCTCGAAACCCATCCTCCTCCCAACCCCAATCCTCTGGGTGAAGCTGATTCAGACTCAAACTAAAATGGAGAAAATTAACGCAGGGAAAGAAAAAAACCAACACAACACAAACCCCCCACCCAGCCCACTGCCAATACAGGACTGCATCCTCAAAAGCTGCCTGCCATTTCTGGAGCAACAGCTTTTAAGTCCTCTGCTTGAGACATCTTGAGTGCTGTTGCCATGAAAGCTGAACATTTCCAGCTCCCATGGAAATTAGCAAGCGAGGTTGGGGGCTCAACATCTCGGCAAGCCACGGCGCTGCTGCTGCTGCAACGGAGACCTGTCAAAACTGAATCACTTACAACAGGGAGGTGCCAGCCAATTTTAGAAACCAGACTCAAAACCAACAAAATAAGGTCTTTGCATTTAAAAAGGAAGGGAATTTTGGAGGAAGAGGATTTGGGGAGGAAGGGCATTTTGAGAGGAAGAGGATTTGGGGAGGAAGATTTGGGAAGGAAGGGAATTTTGAGAGGAAGATTTGGGGGGGAAGGAGATTTGGGGAGGAAGGGGATTTTGGGGAGGAAGGGGATTTTGGGGAGGAAGGGGATTTTGGGGAGGAAGGGCAATTAACTCAGAATTAAAACTGTCGTGGTGTGGAGAGCAGCACTTGGAAAGGCAGCTCACTCCTGCATCCCAGGCTCTGGATTTTCACAGCCTTGGGGATGCGCCAGCACGCTGCAAAGATGAAAGACAGCATTCTTCCAACGGGGTCACACAGGCAGCGTGCTACCAACCATCGACACGCCAGCAATGACAAGGGCTTTAGGTTCATTTGGGAACATTCCCCGTTCCAAGAGCTCCTCCAGAGGTCGTTGGCTATTCTGCCAGGGTGCCGTTCCGACACCCCCGTGTGCGCCCTGCAGAGGAGCTGTCTGAGCAGCCCGAAAGCCTCCCCCAGAAGTGGGTATGTAGGTCACTGCTGCTGCGGCACTGGAGCGTCAGTTATTCCGTCTGATACTCCGAGACAGTGTGCGATTCGCCAGGAGTGATGTCTGCTGTCAGTAACTGCGGCGAGGCCACAGGCGCAGGCTGGACGCGCCCGGCGCTGGCGCGGGGGTCAGGGGTGGGGAGGCTGAATGGGAACCTCGCCGGGAGGGCAAACGCTCAGCGCTGCTCCCTGCGCTGCCAGGGTCAGCTCGGATGGATGCAAGCAAAGGAAGTCCTACCTGCCACTGAAAGCAGCTGTTTAATGAATGCTGGACTCTTAGGAACGGGTCTAAAGGAAGAGGAGTAGGGATTCTTCAGCCTGGAGAAGAGAAAGCTCTGGCAAGATCTTAGAGCAGCCTTCCAGTACCTGAAGAGGACTACAAGAAGCAGAGAGACTCTTTACAAAGGCCTGTAGTGACAGAAGCAGAGGGAATGGACTGCAGCTTGAGGAGAGCAGATTTAGACTGGAGATTAGGAAGAAATTCGTCTCAGGGTGGGTGGTCAGACACTGGAACAGGCTGCCCAGGCAGGTCATGGATGCCCACTCCCTGGAGGTGTCCAAGGGCAGGCTGGATGGAGCCCTGAGCAAGCTGGGCTAGTGAGAGATGCCCCTGCCCATAGCAGGGGGTTTGGAACTAGATGATCTTTAAGGTCCCTTCCAACCCAAACCACTCTACAGGTCTCTGCAGAGCAACCACCAAGATGAACTCTGAATACAGGCAGAAAGGTTATGGGCACAGAGCAAAACCCAGAACTGCTTCTACTTGCCCTTTTCTTCCCACAGGGGCAGCTCAGTCTCGAGTGCCCTGAGCCTCTCCCAGTTCTACACACTGTAGCTGTCAGATGGTTACCTGAAGCCTGCTAAAAATACTGTTCCTAAGTACACAAAAGGAATGAAAACCTCTAATTGCTACATCCTCCAAACCTGGGGGGCAAAGGATGAAGAGATCGCTGCCAGCACCCTCTTGATGCTGACTGTAAGCCAAGCAGAATTCAGTCATGCCTGGATGGACCAGGAACCTTTCCTTACCCTTGTGGTGTAAGCACTTAGAGGTACAGAGAGTTTGGGGAAAGAGGTGAAGGCTCCAACACTGAGCATCTTTTGAATCATTCAGGCATAACAACAAATAAAGCCAAACCCAGGAGTCTGCAAATCTAACCCACCAGCTATTAAGTAGCAGATCTGATACAATTAGGTAATGGTTGGGTTTGGTGATCTTAGAGCTCCTGTAAAAGTGACACAACTCTGTGATTCTATGCTGAGACGTAGGCAGAACTCTTAACATCTGCCCTAAGCCAGTGAGTTGTGTGCTGTACAACTGAAGCACCTGCAAGGAAATTTGCCTGTGCCTGGCTTTCTGGGGTACAATTTGATGTGCCCAAGCACAAACCGTACCCATGTGGAACACTGAGCCTAGAACAATAAAGAAGCAGTTACAGCACACACGGTTCTAACAGCTGCTCTAAAGAGCCTTCATTTCCACCACCCTCTGCACTTGCTGGGGGGTAGATGGCTGTTAGTTTGCTTCTTGTTTCTTCTATCAGTATCAAAAGGATGGCATCAACTCAATGAACCTGTATTTTCTGTCGCTCTCAGCCAGCTATCAGACCAATCTATACTGGCATTTCTGCTAGCAAGATTACTCCAAAGCCCCTTCATTAATGCACAGCTAAATAATGATTCCTCTCAGGTAGTCATGCTTCTTGTCATTTCCCAAGAACCCTGCACTCACTGTATGGATAGAGGAAAACAATGAAGCATCCTCAACTCTGCCAGCACTGACAGTAGCACAGTAATACCCTTAATAGTCTTCAAACTGCTTTCTTCTGAACACGACAAACAAAAGAGATCCATTTGCTCAGGCCTTTCATGAGCTGTGTATTTTGAAACTCCACGTCAAAAACAGGGGCACAGATGCTGTGATCAAAGAGCAGCTGCTTGCTTAATCCATCAGGAAAGCCACACAAACAACAGCTTAAAGGAGCCAAAGCAGGAGGATTGCAGTGTGGAGGCTAGAGCACCCCTGCAGGGGAAGCAGGGGCTGCCTTTAGACAGCTGCAGAGGGCTAACATAACAGGCAGACATTCCCATGCTTGTGGATCCTCAGCTTCAAAACATTTAGTTGACAGATCCAGAAGAGTGTGCCCAGAAGATGGAGGGAGGTTCTCCTCCCCCTCTACTCTGCCCTGGTCATGCCTCACCTGGAATACTGCAGCCAGTTCTGGGTTCCCCAGTTCAAGAGAGACAGGGATCTACCAGAGAGTCCAAGAGAGGGCTACAAGGATGCTGAAGGGGCTGCAGCACTGCCTGATGAGGAAAGGCTGAGAGCCCTGGGGCTGCTTAGTCTGGAGGGGTGATCTGGGCAATGTCTATAAATAGCTGAGGGCTGGGGGCAGGAAGGAAGGGACAGGGACAGGCTCTGCTCGCTTGTACCCTGGGATAGGACAAGGAGCAACAGATGGAAACTGCAGTCCAGGAAGTTCCACCTCAACATGAGCAAAAACATCTTGGCTGTAAAGGTCCCAGAGCCCTGGCACAGGCTGCCCAGAGAGGTTGTGGAGTCTCCTTCTCCAGAGCCTTTCCAGCCCTGTCTGGATGTGTTCCTGTGCGACCTGAACTGCATTCTATGGTTCTGCTCTGGCAGGGGAGTTGGAACCTAAGGCCTCCCAAGGTCCCTTCCAACCCCTAACATCCTATAACTCTGTGACTAGAATCTACTCCAGAGCAAATGTGGAGTCTTCTGGTGATGCAAACCTCACTGCAGCTACAGCAACTGTCAGCGAGTTTGGGTTATGGAATTGGGAGAGAGTGTCACTATTTCTTTCTGTTTTATTCTATGGTCTGTGCATCTAATTAGTTCTGTATGCAACTGCTGGTTCACGCAGCCAAGTGGAGCAGGTCTTATTTACTCCCTTTAATGAGGTCATTTGTTAGCAGAAGTTATTGTGAAACGCCTGGACGAAGACTGAACTAAAATTAGAGTGCGAGGAGCACAGGTTATGCTCAGCTCAGACGTGCAGTGGTAACCAGATGAACTGAGGACTCTCTCCTCAGGCTACTTCTCTGAATTCAAGAGCTAGGTCCACTGCTGAAGACTATTTTTGTCCCTACAGACGGACAAGAAAAAATACCTGTGGCAATGCAAAGTTCGTGTCTGAACTGCTGTACACCAGCAGTAACATCAGCAAGAACATGATACACTCAGTTGGAGGGCTGGAGTACTCCTCCTACAAGGACAGGCTGAGAAAGTTGGGGTTGTTCAGCCTGGAGAAGAGAAGGCTCCAGGGAGATCTAACAGCAGCGTGCCAGTACCTGAATGGGGTCTGTCAGAAAGAAGAGAAGCCTTTTAAGCAGGACCTGCTGTGGTACAACAAGGGGTGATGGGCTTGAATTCAAAAAGGGGAGATGCAGAATGGATGTAAGGAAGAAATTTTGATGAGAACAGTGAAATGCTGGAAGAGGTTGCCCAGAGAGGTGGAAGAAGCCACACCCCAGGAAACACTCCAGGCAGTGAAAAGTCAGGTCAGATGGGATAAGGCTCTAAGCAACCTCATCTGGTTGAAGATGTCACTGCTCACTGCAGGGGGGGCTGGACCAGATGACCTTTAAAATTCTCTTCTGACCTAAATCATCCTATCAGTTTAGGATTTAGAGAGCAGCTCTACTGATCCTTTAGTGCTGTCAGTGCCACAGAAAGTACCCACCAAAATTAACAAAGGATCCAACCAAACTGAGTGCAGCATCACAGAATGCCAAGGGTTGAAAGGGACCTCCAGAGATCACTGAGTCCAAAGCAGGACGTTCTAATGCAGATCAGACAGGAACACGTCCAGGTGGGTTCTGAATGTCTCCAGAGATCACAGAACGGCTTAGGTTGGAAGGGACCTCAAAGGACTCAAGGCCTCATCCAGCCTGGCCTTCAACACCTCCCTGGGCAACCTGTGCCAGTGTCTCACCACCCTCACTGCAAAGAACCCTTTCCTAACATCCACTTTCAATCTCCCCTCTGCCAGTTCAAACCCATTCCTCCTCGTCCTGTCATTGTCAATAGTCCCTCCACAGCCCTCCTCTAGCCCACTTCAGATACTGGAAGGCCACTCCAAGGGCTCCTCCAAGCCTTCTCTTCTCCAGGCTGCACAGCCCCAACTCTCTCAGCCTGTCCTCAGAGCAGAGCTGCTGCAGCCCTCTGAGCATCTTGGTGGCCTCCTCTGGACTGGCTCCAACACTTCCATGTCCTACTTGTACTGGGGGCTGCAGAACTGCCCCCAGGACTGCAGGTGGGGTCTGAGGAGAGCAGAGCCAAGGGGCAGAATCCCCTCCCTTGCCCTGTGCCCACACTGCTCTTGCTGCAGCCCAGCACAGGGTTGCTGTCTGGGCTGCACTCACACTGCAGGCTCATGTGGAGCTTTTCATCAGCCCAGACTCCAAGTTCTTTTCCTCAGGGCTGCTCTCCAGCACCTTACTGAGCACCTTGCTTCAGTGCTCTGCCAACCTTACAGCAAAGAAATTCCTCCTCGTGTTTAGATGCAACTTCCTGTGTCCACCTTTGTTTGTAAAACTCTTCAACCTAATAAATCTGCCCTGGAGAAGAGGAAAGAAATCTAGGTGGTGGGGGACACAAGGCTACCCATCCACAGGCATGCTAAACACAAGAAGCCCAGGAGTCAGGAAAAGGATTTGAGGAAGATGTCCTCAAACTAAAAGGCATTTTGGGCACTGCACACTGATGTGTGGTGCGCTGCTGTACGCTGCAGAGCAAAGCTCTCACAACTTGCATTGAAAACTACAAGCAAGAAGCTCAGGTTCCAGGTTTCTCTGTTTAATTTAATTAATTAGTCTGCCAGAAAGCAGGGCAGCTCACTGGAGCTTTTTCACAGGGAATGAGCTTCACTAGACAAACAGGAGCAGACTTGCTCTCGGTGGCATTTTGCAGCTGACGACTCTGTCAGTTCTAACGCGTTAGAAAAAGTCACAGCTCCTGTGTGCTAAACCTGCCAAAATGAAGTGGCAAAGCACCCTGCTGCTGCAAGCATCCTCCTCTCCTGCCACTGCCTTGCTCCAGCACACAGAGAGCAGCTAAGCCATTTCATTTACTTCTTCCCAGCAGTGTGAGTGCAGCCCAGACACAACCCTGTGCTGGGCTGCAGCAAGAGCAGTGTGGGCACAGGGCAAGGGAGGGGATTCTGCCCCTTGGCTCTGCTCTCCTCAGACCCCACCTGCAGTCCTGGGTGCAGCTCTGCAGCCCCCAGCACAAGCAGGACATGGAAGTGTTGGAGCCAGTCCAGAGGAGGCCGCCAAGATGCTGAGAGGGCTGCAGCAGCTCTGCTGTGAGCACAGGCTGAGAGAGTTGGGGCTCTGCAGCCTGGAGAAGAGAAGGCTTTGAAGAGACCTTGGAGTGGCCTTCCAGTATCTGAAGGGGGCTACAGGAAGGCTGTGGAGGGACTATTGACAAGGTCTTGTAATGACAGGATGAGGAGGAATGGGTTTAAACTGGCAGAGGGGAGATTGGAAGTAGATGTTAGGAAGAAGTTCTTTGCAGCAAGGGTGGTGAGACACTGGCACAGGTTGCCCAGGGAGGCTGTGGCTGCTCCTTTGCTGGAGGTGTTCAAGGGTACACCTTTTGCCTCATCACCCTTATTACAGAATCAGCCAGGTTGGAAGAGACCTCCAAGTTCATCCAGCCCAACCTAGCACCCAGCCCTGGCCAATCAACCAGACCATGGCACTAAGTGCCTCAGCCAGGCTTGGCTTCAACACCTCCAAGCACAGCGACTCCACCACCTCCCTGGGCAGCCCATTCCAATGCCAATCACTCTCTCTGACAACAACTTCCTCCTCACATCCAGCCTAGACCTCCCCTGGCAGAGCTTGAGACTGTGTCCCCTTGTTCTGTCGCTGGGTGCCTGGCAGCAGAGCCCAGCTCCACCTGATATTGCAGAGGCCTGGGCCCAGCAGGTTTACCCTGCTAGTTACTCTGTTCCAGGCAGACTTTGTGCCTCTGAGCTCAGTCAGTCGGTTTCCAGCTCACCTCACTGTCTGCTCATCCAACCCACCTCTGTGTCTGCTCATCCAGCCCACACTGCATCAGCTTCCCTGCGAAGGCGCCATGGGAGGCTGCGCTGACAGCCTGAAGGCAATGAGGGCAGACAAGCGCCGCTGCCCTCCCCTCGCCAGCCACCGCAGCACAGGTGCTATTAAGCTGGTCAAGCATGAGCATCTTCCCCTTGCTGAACCTATGCCAGCTACTCCTGATGACCTTCTCCTTTATGTTGAATGCTTTGAAACACTGGGAAATATCACACCCAGCAGAAGCAGATAAAAATTAACCTGGCTAGGGCTGCTTCAGTGGGAATTTGCACCAGTTGAGAGTCACTGCAGTCCACTAAAGGTTTTCCCCTCGTTCCAGGCACCCTTTACTTTAAATCCAAGTAAGGAGAAGTCATGCAGCTCACCCAGAGAGTGATAGAAGTGATTCATCATGAGATTCTACACACACTTCCCATCAACACCTTCATTTTTCAAGAGATTTTCCATGAACTCTTAACAAAATTCCTTCTTAAATCCTAGCCCCCAAATCTTTGAGCTCTAATTATCAAGAATTAACCATAAGCAGACTAATCAAACAAGAAAAACTGCCTATACTTTTTTCCCCAGCTGAGTACATAAATCCTATTCTCTCATGTGGTTTGGGTTGGGTTTTTTTTCCTCTCAATTAAGCAGTTTGCAAACTTCATCAAGCTTTTGGGGGGGAAAATGTAATAATCCTGCTACAAAAAGTGTTTAAGGCCAGGCTGGATGGGGCTGTGGCCAGCCTGATCTAGGGTAGTGTGTCCCTGCTCTTGGCAGGGGGGTTGGAACTGGATGATCCTTGTGGTCCCTTCCAGCCCTGACTGATTCTATGAAATCATAGAAGCTCTGTATAAAAATAAATCAGGGTGAAACTTTTTGCTACCTGAATTGTGACCTAAACACATCTAACACTATCTGAAAGCCTTGGTTACCCTCAGGGAATGTTTCAATGACCTGAATGTGTCAAAAAGAGGAAGAAGCAGATGACCACACAGAAAAAACAAACCCCAAACCATGAATGAGGAAAGATTAGGCTAAGTATTTACTGTAGCACAGCAAACAAAGTATTTTTACCAGAATCCAGCATGTGCTTAGAATTGATTAAATACTTCCCCCAAAAATAATTATTTGAGGAATACACTGTAGGATTTTGCCAGATGGGGCTGTCAAAAAGCATCATCTCAAACACACTGGAAGAGAAAAGCATTGATAGCTCTGCTTAGAAAGCCCTGATAGCACAATGAAGTCTGGTGGGAGACAGGAATTTCTCTTACCAGTAAAACTATTTTCAGGAAAGCTTCCCAGAAATAATCATACAATTGGTTTAGGTTGGAAGGGACCTCAAGGATCAGCCAGTTCCAACCCTCCCTGTCATAGGCAGGGACACCTCCCACTAGAATAGGTCACTCAAGGGACTCATCCAATCTGGCCTTGAACACCTCTAGTGAGGTCGTGGAGCCCAGAATCACCCAATGTGATCAAAGATCACACAATGTCAGGGGCTGGAAGGGACCTCCAAAGCTCATCCAGTCCAGCTCTCCTGCCAGAACAGGATCACCTAGAGCAGGTCACACAGGAACACATCCAGGTGAGTTCTGAATATTCTCCAGAGAGGGAGACTCCACCACACCCTGGTGCTCTGGCACCCTCACAGGGAAAAAATTCCTCCTCCTGTTTCAATGAAACTTCCTATGTCTCAGCTTCCACCCAGTGCCCCTTCTCCTTGAAGACAAGAAAAAAGCCACTTTCAGCAGAGTGTCCCAAGGAAGCCTGAAGTGAATAAGGAATGAAGCAGAGGAATCAACGCTCCTCACCAGTGCTGTAGCAGAAGTAAATCTCTTTGTGACACTCAGCCTAGAGAAGAGGAGGCTCAAAGGGGACCTTATTGCTGTCTACAACTACCTAAAAGGAGGTTGTGGCCAGGTGGGGTTGGTCTCTTCTCCTAGGCAACCAGCAACAGAACAAGAAGACACAGCCTCAAATTGTGCCAGGGGAGGTTTGGGCTAGATGTTAGGAAGATGTTCTTCACAGCAAGAATAATCAGCATTGCAATGAGCTGCCCTGGGAGGCAGAGGGGGCTAGCAGTGTGTAAAAAAAGAGCCTGGATGTGGCACCTGGTGCCAGGATTTAATTGACTAGATGGTGCTGGGTGATGTGCTGGACTTAATGATCTCCAAGGTCTTTTCCAACCTGACAAATTCTGTGTGCCTGTGCAGCAGCTACACCATCACTGCACAAGGAGACACTTCTGAAGCCCCATCCTGCAGTGCACTGACTCAACAGCTGTACCATGCAGCCTGAGCCATCAGAAGCAGCTCTGTGCCTCTGTGTTTCGAACGGTTTGCAAGCAGTTGGTCGGCACAGATATTCACATCTGTTTTCACACACGATATGGTTAATCCTCTTTGCTGCATTTTCAAGAACTGTCATGAAAAAAGGAGCACAACTTGAGCCTAAAAAAGCCCCCTGAAATTCTGATACTGCTGGAACAAAGATTAACATTCTTCAATTAAGATGGGGGGCGGGGGGGGGAAGCTTTCCCCTTGCTCCTGCAGGCAGCACATATTCTTTCATCAGTTCAGATAGGAGCTGTGCGGGTAAACTGGTTTCCAAGGTAACTGGCCCAACCGTGGGGAAGTCATCAGGGTGATAAGAAACCCAGAAAATTTAGAAGGTGCCAGGCAGAAATAAAAGTTGCTGAACTGCAGCTACTCAGATAAGGCTCAGCTTTAGTGATTTTACACAAAGTAGAATAGGATTATTTATAGCAGCGTTGGGAATGTTTCAACTGCAAAGTCCTGACTGGTGCTGTGAGGCCGGAGGAGAAGGTACTCAGCACAGCATGCATAAGCAGAAGGTTGAGTCCTGCAGTGCTGGTGCAACCCAAACTGCCCCCCGAGTTCCTGCCCCACTGTTCTTGGGGTCAGTACATCTGGGACAGGGAATCTGAAATTAACAGGAAGCTTGAAGAGCTTACACCAACAGAGATGGCTCAAGTACGAGCTTCAGGCATTCACAAGTCTTCTCTTCACTTCTGCCACTTGTGGAACTTCAGTTCCACTCAAGCTCCAAATGCTGCTGAAAATAGGCAAGCTAAACAACATCTGTGGTCAAACACTAGAGCAGGCTACCCAGGGAGGCAGTGGAGTCACCATCCCTGGAGCTGTCTAAAGAATACATACAGACATGGCACTGTGAGACGTGGCTCAGTCGTGTTGGCAGCTGGACTTGATCTCAGAGGTATTTTCAACCTTAAGGCTTCTATGAGTCTATAAAACTGAACTTCTGAAGCCTGATTGTTTTTTTGACCCCAGGTTTGAGAACTCCAGGCAATGCCATCTCTAGAAGCAGCTAGATAACAGGGCAAAACACTGTGCTTATTTATGCTTAGTTCATGTGTGCAGACTTGAGTATCACTAAATACAGTGCTTGACATTTGCAGTTTTGTATCTGGATGCCATGAATCAGCAAATGCCTAAATTTAAACTGACTGAGCAAACTAGAAGGTGCAAATGTTTCAGCAGGACAAGTGAGGTGATTCTCCCACTCTGCTCTGAGGAGACACTACCTGCAGTGCTGCATCCACTTCTGGTGCCCCCTGCACCACAAGGACATGGAGCTGCTGGAGCAGGTCCAGAGAAGGCCACAAATCTGATCAGAAGGCTGGAGAACCTCCCCTATGGGGACAGGCTGAGAGAGATGGGGCTGTTCAGCCTGGAGAAGAGAAGGCTCTGGGCTCAGGAAACTGGTCCATGGAGAAGAGCAGATATTTCTTTAGGCACACACAGCATCCCAGGCACTCCATTCAACCAGGAAAAGAATTCTGCCTTCAAACTGGAAGCTTTCTAAATGATCTCCTTGAACCAGCAGAGCTAGCATCCTGTCAAAGCATCACTAAAGTTCTCAATCTCTTGTTGCGAGGAGCATAGAACCATTAGCAAATCATCCATCAGCAATCAGCATTGCAACAGGCAGGCTCAGGAAGAAGAATCTGCTTGGCTTCTTTTCTGCAACACAGAAACTACACCCAAGTGCTTGGCTACATCACAAAGCCCAGGAGGCTTTTTACTGAGCACCAAACAATTACACCTGGACTGCTTTTGGTACCCACTCCTCTGGTTTCATTTGAATTTAGGTGCCCCAGATCTGTGCTGCCACCTGCACCGATACACACATCTCAGCCCCTCCACTCCTAAATGTCTTTTGTGCCCTGAACACAGCTTGGGAGTGTTACACAAAGGAAAGGAGAAGAGAATCTGGGAGCTCATTAGCTTCCAACTTTTATCGACCCAGCAGATAATTACATCCATGACAGGTAATATTTTCAAACAAGTCCCAAGTCCCAATTGTCTGCTGCAGGAAAGAAAGTCAACATTAGCAACCCAAATCCCAGGCTGAAGCCTCTTTCTTTTCATTCCTCCTCTATGTTAATTTCAGCTTTGGTTTTGCTGAAGATTTTCTGATTTTTTTTTTCTTTTTGGGGTGTTTTGGAAGGTTTCTTGGAGAGAGTCCAATGGAGGCTATGAGGATGTCCGGGGGTCTGGAATATCTCTCCTATTGCCACAGCTTGAGTGCTGTGTCCAGTTCTGGGCTCCTCCATTCAAGAGAGATGTTGAGGTGCTGGAAGGTGTCCAGAGAAGGGCAGCAAGGCTGGGGAGGGGCCTGGAGCACAGCCCTGTGAGGAGAGGCTGAGGGAGCTGGGGGTGTGCAGCCTGCAGCAGAGGAGGCTCAGGGCAGAGCTCATTGCTGTCTGCAGCTACCTGAAGGTGGGGTTGGGCTCTGCTGCCAGGCACCCAGCAACAGAACAAGGGGACACAGCCTCAAGCTGTGCCAGGGCAGATCTAGGTTGGATGTTAGGAGGAAGTTGTTGGCAGAGAGAGTGATTGGCATTGGAATGGGCTGCCCAGGGAGGTGGTGGAGTGGCTGTGCCTGGAGGTGTTGAAGCCAAGCCTGGCTGGGGCACTTAGTGCCATGGTCTGGTTGCTTGGCCAGGGCTGGGTGCTAGGTTGGACTGGCTGAGCTTGGAGGTCTCTTCCAACCTGCTTAATTCTATGAAAGACTAAGAGACCTGAGCCTGCATAGTCTTGAGAAGACTAAGGGGGTCCTTATTAATGCCTACAAATATCTGAGGGGTGGGTGTGAAGATGTAGGTGCCAGGCTCCTTTTGCTGGTGCCCAGTGACAGGACCAGGAACAACAGGTACAAGCTGGGATCCAGCAAGTTATGTGTCAACATGAGGAAAAACTTCATGACTGTGAGGGTGCTGGAGACCTGGAGCAGGCTGCCCAGAGAGTCTGTGGAGTCTGCTCCTCTGCAGACCTTCACAGCCAACCTGGACACATTCCTGTGTGGCCTACCCTAGGTGATGCTGCTTGCAGGGGAGTTGGGGCTGATGATCTCTGGAGGTTCCTTCCAATCCCTAACACTTTATGATTCTACTAAGATATCACTGCCAGCAAACTAACTCTTGTCAGGCTGAGTCACACCTGAAGTGCAATTCTAGCCTTTTTATTTTCCAGTTCTGAAACCTGTTTTCACAGCTAGCAAAGCTCTCTGACAATGCAGGAGGTGTGTTTTGGAGATGCTGAAGTTCTCTCAAATCACAAAGATGAAGCACAGAGCAGCAGAAGAGGCAGCAGCCAAACACTCCAATGCTGGGAGCTGCAGCTCCTGGCTCTTACCCCAGATTTCATAGGGACCTTTGGAGATCATAGAATGGTAGGGGTTGGAAGGGACCTCTGGAGACCACAGAATGGTAGGAGTTGGAAAGGATCTCTGGAGACCACAGAATGGTAGAGGTTGGAAAGGACCTCTGGAGATCACAGAATGGAAGGCTTGGAAAGGACCTTTGGAGATCACTGAGTCCAAGCTCCCTGGCAAAGCAGGATCATCTAGGGCAGGTGACACAGGAAGGCATCAGGGAGGTGAGGCTGTAAAAGAGGTAAAACGTTGCCAATTCCACATCAAACTTCAACAGTGCTGTGAGAGTGTGAAAACCCCTCCAGCTGAAACCCCTCCATTCCATGACATGGAGGTTGTTATGATTTTAGCTAAAGCATACCCTGCAATCTCCCTGCCAGGCTTTCAGCAGAGCTGGCTAAGTGCACCAGCAGGTCCTGCAGAGGCTCTCTCTCAGCTCTCCAAGGGTCATAATTATGTTTCCATCTAAGAAAAAAACTCCTCTAAGTCATCTCAGCTTGACAAGCTTTTAAACACTAAGTGCCACCTTCCTTAGCTGTACTACACCATGCTCAAGTTTTGTCTGTTTCAAACTTCCTCATTCATATTTGCTTCTTTTCAAAGACCTTTAAGATCATCAAGACTAACCATTCTCTAACTCTACCAAGTCTGGGGTTAAATCACATCCCTCAGCCTCTTTGAATCACCTCCAGGGATGGGGGATTCAACAACCTCCCTGGGCAGCTTGTGCTGGGGTTTGAGAACTCCTCCAGTCAAGAAGTTTCATCTCATATCCAACTCAAACTTCCACTGGTCCAACTTGAGGCTGTTTCCTCCTGTCCTATCACTTGTTACCAGGGAAAAGAGATCAATCCTTACCTGGGTTCAGCATCCTTTCAGGGAGTTGCAAAGAGCCAGAAGGTCTCCTCTCAGCCTCCTTTGCTCCAGACTAAACACCCCCAGCTCCCTCAGCTGCTCCTCCCCAGACCTTTCACCAGTTTTGCTGCCTTTCTCTGAACCTGCTCCAGCATTTCAATGTCCAAAACTGAACCCAGGACTCAAGGTGTGGCCTCACCAGTGCCGAGCCCAGGGGGAAAATCACTTCTCTGGTCTTGCTTCTCACACTATTGCTGATCCCAGTCAGGATGCTGTTGGCCTTTTTGGCCACCTGGGCACACACTGGCTCAACCAGCACCCCCAGGTCTCTTTCCACCAGGCAGTTTCTAACTTGAGCCTGAAGCCTTTGAGGGCTTGTTATGAGCCAAGTGCATGACCCAGCACTTGGCCTTGCTGACTCTCATCCCATTGGCCTTGGGCCAGGCTATGTCCTGTATAACCTCCCCACCCTCACTTGCTGCCACACACCCATGTCAAAAGGAAGCACTGCCTGTCAGTTCTGCAGCTCCCCTGACCCCTGCTCTGTTCAGCACTGCCAAATACAGTGCAGGTGCAGAACAATGAGTATCTGTGCACGTCCTCAGGTCATGGCCCTCATCATGCCTGTGCAGTTGCCCTCTGCATGCTGACACCTCAATTTCTAGTCCCTGTGTGGCTGACCAAACGGTGCAGAAGACAGCAAGTACCTCGGTGATGCCATAAGGATGGTTTCCAGCACTGCTGTCTGCTAACCATGTCCTCTGTAGTTTGGTTTGATGCCCTCATCCTGGCATGTGGGCTCAGTGAACTGAATCAGAGCTGGTGCTCTGACTCCTGGAAATCTGCTAGCAGCACAACTGACCTGCAGTACTGATCAGATTGGTGACAGTGGCACAGCAAAGGGCTGTGCAACTTGGAAGAGCCCAGAAAGCTCTTATTTCTGAGGGCAGCACTGCAGGGTGCATTTGCCTGCACCAAACACGTGGCCATGGAGAGTAGCAGAGGCAATGGATTTCAAGTGTTGGAAATTTAACTTACTCTACAGTGGCATTTCCTCACTTTGGGAACTAAATCACATCTGAGCTCTGACAGGGGGATGAGGGAAAGGTCCTTTTTTCCCCCCCTCTTCCTTCTACTCCTGGAGTTTTTTTTTCCCCACATTGTGAGACAAAAGCTTCAATTTTGTCCTTCATTTCCCAAGTAATCCAAGCCAGTCACTAAAAGACAACTATTATTCAGCGAGTGCCGAGCGATGCTGTATCTTGGAGCTGCAGTGCTCACAGAAGACAAAGACTTGGGGCTAGTATTTCATGCTTATAGTACCACTCTTGTTCAGAAAAGAACAAAAATACCTTATCCCAGGGACATGTCAGGCCATGCTCAGCCTCAGCAGACTTTGCTGCTACAGCCTGCTGCCAGCTTCACCTTGCAGTGCAGAAGTTCTTGCAGCTAAAGCATGCCCCACACCCTTGGAAGCATTCTCTTTATCAGGGAAGAACAAATTACAGAGCTTCTGAGACACCAATTTCTCTTTCAAATCCTTTTGGTGAATTACAGTTGGTTGTAAGTCAAGTACCTGACACACAAAATAGTTTCTCCGTTTAATTCTCACTTTTCCAGGTCATGGAATGACAAAAATTATGATGGGACAGGCTACAAGAGCTGGGGCTCTGTAGCCTGCAGAAGAGAAGGCTGCAAGGAGACCTTAGAGTAGTCTTTCAATATCTGAATGGAGCCTACAGGAAGGCTGGGGAAGGCCTATAGAATCAAGCAGGTTGGAAGAGAGCTCCAAGCTCAGCCAGTCCAACCTAGCACCCAGCCCTGGCCAATCAACCAGACCATGGCACTAAGTGCCCCAGCCAGGCTTGGCTTCAACACCTCCAGGCACAGCAAATCCACCACCTCCCTGGGCCCCTCATTCCAACGCCAATCACTCTCTCTGCTGGATGATCTTGGAGGTCTCTTCCAATCTGGTTGATTTTATGATTCTAAGAAGGTGGTGTTGGCCCCCCCTGGGCTTTCTTTGTGCAGGGGGAGGCTTGGATTTCTGCATGATCTCTAAATTGCACATAATTGTAAATACATGTAAAGATATTTTGTACACATGCTTGTACATTTGGCTTGCTGGAAAACAGAGCTTTATCTTACTTCCAAACCTTCTGAGCTAGTCTGGTACATTTTATTGGGGGAGGTGGGGGGGAAATTTCCCAACCCATCAGAGCTGGCCAAACGACGGAGATGCTCCATGTAACATGTCCCAGAGAAGATGCTGCCTCTCCTCTCAGGTGTCAGACAGTTCCTAGGAAAACTGCCAAGGAACATATGGCACATCTAGATTTTTGTTGTCTTATGTGATGCAGCAGCAAGCTAGCAGAGACAAAGAGGGAGATCTGCAGAGAGAACAGGAACCACCAGCAAAGAAGCAGCACTGCAGAGCCTCAGTGAGCACAAAGGCACACTCTGCACTATCAGCAACTCCTCACAAAGAATTAGAGAGCCATGGAACGCTTGGAGGTGGAAGGGACTTTAAAGATCATCTCTCTCCAACCTCTCTGCCATGAGCACAGACTCCTGCTACTAGCAGCCCAACTTGCTCAAGGCCCCATCCAACCTGTCTGTGAGCACTGCCAGGCTCGGAGCCTCCACAACTTCTTTGGGCAACCTGTTCCAGTGCCTCACCACCCTCACAGGGAACAATTTCTCCCCAGTGTCTCATTTCACTCTGGCTTCTTCCAGTACAAATACAATAAAACACCATAAAGAGAATGCATTGAAAATGCTCTAATGAAGTCACCTGAGTGGGCAAGAGGCCCCCACTGTCAGTTCTTCCAAGGGATGAATATGCTCCACACAAAACAAAGATAAAAAGGAAGCTTTTTTTTCTCCCCCCTGGTATTTTTATGTAATGCAAAAAGTTAAGTGTGTAAGCCCCAGAAAATAAACCAGAAAGTGGTGATATAAAAAGGAAATCATTTCCTAGGCCATCCACAAGGGTAAATGCAACTTGGGAAATGCCCAGAATCAATACAAGCTGGGAAAAAAGTACCCAAGAGAAGACAAGCAGAAACTACATTGTTTTAACATCTACGAGGCAGGCTACAGCGCTCAGACAGCAGCAGGCACTCAGCTGAGGCAAAACGGTGAGGAAAGGCTTCAGCTGCACATTTCAGATATTGCTCCAGTGCAGACTACTGAAGCAGCAGTAAGTGGTCAGCTCTCAAAAGAAGGCCACAAAACCTGCCCTGAGGCTTCTCTGAGGCTTGAGTGCTGCCCACCCCAGCACTACCACGGCTTAGGAAAGCTGGGGCAGGGCCCAGCCAGGGCAGGGTGTTGATGAGGCACCCTGTTGGGGTAGGAGACCTTCACCACTCCACCACTACCCCAGCCAAGCCCCCATGGCTCTCACTGCTGGGCAGCTAAATCCAGCCTGCTCAAGCTCAGTTCTCTGTGCTGTGGATTAACTACAGACACTCTCCAGCACTTCACTTCTTAGAAAAATAAAACAGGTAACATCTACTGTGTCCAGTTCTGGGCTCCTCCATTGCAGAGAGATGTTGAGGTGCTGGAAGGTGTTGAGAGAAGGGCAGCAAGGCTGGGGAGGGGCCTGGAGCACAGCCCTGTGAGGAGAGGCTGAGGGGGCTGGGGGGGTGCAGCCTGCAGCAGAGGAGGCTCAGGGCAGAGCTCACTGTTGTCTATGGGGCACTTAGTGCCATGGTCTGGCTGATTGCCACTGTGAATCCAAAAGAGTGAAGAAGACTTGACTTTATTCTACTCACTTTCAGGTTTAACCCCCTTATTCCTAGTGCTACTTTTCCCCCTGATCTTCTCATGTTTTCCAACTCACTGATGGTCATCTGCCCTCTCTTCTGGGAGTCCCTGACCTTTGTGGAATTGGCCCAGCACCTCCCTCCCTGTCACTGGCAGAATTACACACACCAGCTAGACCACAGGAGCAGCTCAGTACATTTTTATGATGTCATTTTAAGACTGCACTGAAGGTGTACAGTGCAGCCTGGAATTAGTCACCAGTCTGGCCAGAGCTTTTGAGCCTCTACTGAGCACTCAGCTACCCTTCTTCTTCCAATTAAGCCTTACATACGTTAATAAGATCCCCCCTGAGCCTCCTCTAAGCTACACAATTCCAGTTCCCTCAGCCTTTCCTCACAGGATAGATGCTCCAGTTTTAACATCATCTTTACAGGCTTTTGTAGGACATTCTCCACCCTCTTATACTTAGGATCCCAGAACAACAGCTAGAACTCCAAGTGTGGCCTCACCAATGCCAAGCAGAGGGGAAGGATCAACTCTCTTGACTGGCCTGACAACACTGCTAACAGCCCAGAGTACCATTAGTCTTCTTTGCTGCAAGGGCATGGTACCAGCTCTTGGTATTCACCAACACCCCAAGCTCCTCTTCTGCCACTTTACAAACAAGCAAACCCCAGACACAGACCAGCAGACCAAGGGCAGCACTTGGGACTTCTCTCTTTGCTCAAGTTCAGGAGGTTCCTGTTTGACCATGTCTCTACTAGCTCTCAATACGCCTTACTGCTCATTCAGCCATAGAATCAACCAGGTTAGAAGAGACCTCCAAGCTCAGCCAGTCCAACCTAGCACCCAGGCCTAGACAACCAACCAAACCATGGCACTAAGTGCCCCAGCCAGGCTTTTGCTTGAATGCCTCCAGGCACGGCGACTCCACCACCTCCCTGGGCAGCCCATTCCAATGCCAATCACTCTCTCTGACAACAACTTCCTCCTCACATCCAGCCTAGACCTCCCCTGGCACAACTTGAGGCTGTGTCCCCTTGTTCTGCTGCTGCTTGCCTGGCAGAAGAGCCCAACTCCATCTGGCTGGAGCCGAGAAGTGGACACAGCACTCAAGGCCACTACTTCACCAGCTTGTCTAGCAGGGTCTTATGGCCAAAGCCTTACTGAAGTTAATGCAGACAAGATCCATTGCTCTCCCCTCATCTCTACCAAGGCACTCATTTCATTAGAGAAGATGAGGAGTTGGTCAAGCATAGCTTCCCCTTTTTCATAGCCAAGACTTAGTGTAATGACTGGTCATGCATTTGTAAGTATCCCACAGTATGCCTTAGCAGCTAATTTGGAGCCACAGCTGTTAAGGTTGCAAATTGCTTTATTTGCCCTACAGAGAGAAGGGGGAAAAGAAAGAAAAAAAAAACTCTGTTTAATGCTGTTTCCCTCCACCTTACATAACAACATGAAAAACAATGTGCAAATCATCAAGCTGACAGTTTTTAGTCAAGCTACCAGACTAATAAAGAGGTTAAAAAACTGAGTAACTGCTCCAGAGAAAACCAGAATTGTTTTGATTGGAAAAGACCTTTAACGATCATCAAACCCAACCACCAGAGGAATAAAGAGCTACATGGGCTTGTAGTCTGCTGCCAAACACCACACTGAAACATCCTCATTTTTATCAGTGCACTCTGCTTTCAGTCTCCAGATTCCTAAGTTCTCTCTGGTTTGTCCTTGTGGGGAAAAAAAAATACATCTACAGAGAGAGAGCATTAAAATATTGTGAGCACTCTGTCCAAGCAGCCCAGGCACAAAACCAGCTATGAGGCAATCACCCCAGCCAATATCAATGAGCAGGTATGGCTGGGCTCCTGAGGAGGCTGAACTAACAGGCAAATACTGACATAGGATGAAATCTACATATCTACAGAGTCTAAACATGTCAGTAGCTAAGGATGTCAGAGTCCACCTTCAAAACGACTGCAAGCTTACAAAGATGAAGCCATGATTGCAAGCTGGCTAAAACCTGGGGTTGCTTTTTCATCATAAAAGCCATAATCCAGATGAATTAGGCAGGAGTCTGACAGCCTGACTTTTAAAAGCCTCTGGAGCTGATTGCTTCTAAAGAAACCACATGAACAGTAAAATTGAAATACAGGTAGCTCAGAAAATAAAAGGCTCTGGGTCTGCAGAGTCTGAATAATAAAAGATATTCTTGCAGCATGAAGCAGCATCTCACCCCCCTGAGGTTCTGCACTGAATGCTAAGGCAGGTGGAAACTGCAGAGAGGGACTTAAGAAGTTACAGATGTGCAGAGACTGAAAAGTGCAGCTGGGTGTGCAGGAACACAAGGCCAGTGGCCTCAGAAATGCTGCCTCTACCCTTTCCACTGGCTTTAGCAGATGGAAATACCTGAGTGATCTGACAGGTCTCCTGAATCAACTCTTGCAAGTACAATTACCTTCTGCTCTCACTAGAATCCTTGCTGGATAAGAAAGGAGACTCCTGAGGCACAGCTATGGCTTTGTACCCTTGCATTGCAGCAATCATAGATTCGTTTCAGTTGGAAATGACTTCTAAGATCATTGAGTCCAACCTTCAACATCAGACCACCATGGCCACTGAACTGTGCCCAAAGTGCCACATGCACAGGTTTCTTGAGTGCCTCCAGAGATGAGGACTCCATCACCTCCCTGGGTAGCCTGTGCCAATGCCTAACCACTCCTTCAGTACAGAGTTTTTTCATCCTGTGCAATCTAAACCTCCCCTGGCACAATTTCAGGCTACTTCCTCTTGTCCTGTCACTTGATAGTAGGCAGAAGAGTTCAAACAAGCCCCACCTCACTCCAACCTCCTTTCAGGAGTTGCAGAGAGCAATGAGGTCTCCCTTCAGCCTCCTCTTCTCGAGGCCAAACACTCTTGAGAAGAGATGTCAGATGTTTCTTCCTAATAGATTATTTGTGGCCTGGAAGTTCAACAGCGCTGAAGGAAACTCCTTCACAGACTTAGCAGAGACTGTCAGACCACAGAGCAGTCTGTTAGGAGCACAGGAACAGTGTCTGCTATTATGATTCTTTAAGGTGGAAAATGCTCAATTCCACCTTAAAAGTGGAACCCTGCTCCTTAGCCTTCAGGTGCTTTCCTTTATGACTATACCAGAGAAGCAATTATGCTTTTTCAGGCTTTGTCATCCCTCAGTGAGCAAAATAAATGTGCTAAGTCCCTTTTTTTATGATAGAATTAACCAAGAAAAAGACAGATAAGAGCAGCAAGTCACCACAGCTCTTCCTGCAAACTCCCTCTCCACAAGCAGAAGCCACCAGGCACGTTCCAGATGAAGCCTCCAGAGTGAGTTATAAATCGCCACTCACCATTCCCCACCACTACCAAACCATTTAGCTTCATGCATCTAGAATGCCATTTGCCTTGCTGACAGCTGCAGGGCACAGCAGGTTGCTGCTGCCATGCTGCAGGAGCAAGGCAGAGTGGCCTTCTCCTCTGCCATCCCCTAGGAATGAGTCGCTGGCTTACAGTGAAGCTTCTTGGCTCACAAACCCATCCCCACTACCTCGAGCCTCCCCAGCCAACCCAGATTCCACTGGAATCCTGTGCCAGGAGAAGGCTTCCCCACGTCCCAGCAGCAGCTCATGTCACGAGTGTGCTCCAACTTGCTGAGGCCAAGCTCCTGAAATTTTTCACAAGGTTTTCTGTCCTACCAAAGGCAGACACTGATCCCACCTGACATATGCTGCGTCTCATCCATCCACCCAGCCGCACAGATCTCGCTCTTCCCTTGGCCTCTCTGCCTCTGATTACTTCTGAAAGGATTTTTTGCCTATTATGTTGCTATTGAACTATATATGGATAATTTCCCAGCTGCCAGAGGCATCTCTTATTTTCTGAAACAACAGTGACTGCTATTTGCTCTTCTGCAGTTAAATACCAACTGCATTTTGAGAGTGCTCTCTTTGCTTTCAGATGTTTGCTATACGACTTTCTCAAACACAGCTTCTCTCACCCAGTCCCCTAGAAACTTGAGCCCTGGGAACTTCCAAAATTCATCTTCATCACTCTATCAGAATTTCCATTCTTTGTGTTTGCTCCTCTCTTAATCCTGATCCCAGGTTCAAGATAGAAGCATCAAGTTGAACCAGGAAATCATTTTGGTTGGAGAAGACCTTTAAGATCACCCAGTCTGACCACTCCCTAACTCTACCAAGGCTGGGGCTAAATCATGGCCATTAGCACCACATCTCTGCCTCTTGGAAACACCTCCAGGGATGGGGATTCAACCACCTCCCTGGGCAGCCTGTGCCAGGCTTTGAGAACTCTTTCAGTCAAGAAGCTTCCTCTAATCTCCAAACAAAAACTCCTCTGGTGCAACTCGAGGCCATTTCCTTTCATCCTATCGCTTAGAATGATAAAATTAACCAGATTGGAAGGGACCTCCGAGCTCAGCCAGTCCAACCTAGCATCCAGCCCTGGCCAAGCAACCAGACCATGGCACTAAGTGCCCCAGCCAGGCTTGGCTTCAACACCTCCAGGCACGGCGACTCCACCACCTCCCTGGGCAGCCCATTCCAATGCCAATCACTCTCTCTGACAACAACTTCCTCCTCACATCCAGCCTAGACCTCCCCTGGCACAGCTTGAGGCTGTGTCCCCTTCTTCTGTCCCTGCTTGCCTGGCAGCAGAGCCCAGCCCCACCTGGCTACAGCCTCCCTGCAGGGAGCTATAGACAGCAATGAGCTCTGCCCTGAGCCTCCTCTGCTGCAGGCTGCACCCCCCCAGCTCCCTCAGCCTCTCCTCACAGGGCTCTGCTCCAGGCCCCTCCCCAGCCTTGCTGCCCTGCTCTCAACACCTTCCAGCACCTCAGCATCTCTCTTGAATTGAGGAGCCCAGAACTGGACACAGCACTCAAGGTGTGGCCTGAGCAGTGCTGAGCACAGGGCCAGAAGAACCTCCCTTGTCCTGCTGCCCACACTGCTCCTGAGCCAGCCCAGGATGCCATTGGCTCTGCTGCCCACCTGGGCACTGCTGCCTCCTCTGCAGCTCCTCTCTCCCAGCACCCCCAGGTCCCTCTCTGCCTGGCTGCTCTCAGCCACTCTGGCCCCAGCCTGTAGTGCTGCTTGGAGTGGTTGTGGCCAAAGTGCAGAACCCTGCACTTGGCCTTGTTCAATCTCATCCCCTTGGCCTCTGCCCACCCATGCAGCCTGGCCAGGTCCCTCTGCAGGGCTCTCACACTTGTTACTCGGGAGAAGAGATCAACACCATTAAGAAAAAAGTGCAATCAAAGAGCAGGTCCCAGCAACACTCCATCTACCCTACCACCAGAACACAGAACCTGGTTTTACATCATTAACTCTAACAAACAGAGCTAATACCACAAGCCTTGCAGCTATTTTATTACTCCTCAAGTCCACAGCATTGCCCATATTTCACAACACCCGCAAAATGTAGGAGGTGATTTTATGTAGCAGAATAATCCACACTTCAAGCTGCCCATGCAGAGGCTCAACATGTCAAACTACTTCATGAGTTGAGATTAATGAAATTAATTAACCACCTTGCTGCTCATTTCACACAAGTCAAACACCAGCATAAAGGTTTAGTGATTTATTCAACATTAAAGGGGATGGAGTCTAAGCCTGCTTAATACCACTATGCTTAATAACAGTGTCATGCTTTAGCCACAGCTGCCATGTTGGAAAGCAGAGCATGGACACAGGAGCTAGAGAACCAGACTGAAGGAAGAGAAACTATTCTTACAGTCATTTCAGCAGCAAACTCTGCATGGTCAGTTGTTTAAATGAAACTTCCTCTCCCCAGGCTGAGTGTTTCTTTAGCCCATGGCCATAACTGCTGAGTGAGCCCTCCCTGGCCTTTCTTTCAACCCTCAAGTCCTTCACTGTATTTTCTCCTCCCTGTCTCACCAGACAGGTGCCCTTCAACCACAACAGGATCCAAACTGGTTCACCAACACCAGGTAAACACCAAACTAAGCACTGAATCAGGCAAGCACTGGAACCTGCAAATGCTTCCAGCATACTTTATTTTCATGTTTTCCAGTTAAAAAAGAATTCTGTTTGAGAAGGTAGAAGTTTCCAAAATAATTACAGTGTCAGATTCTTTCAGATCCTTTCTTCCCCATTATTAACACTGCTGAATATATTTGACTGAGAGAAGCAAGGAACACCTCAAAGAAAGACTTCTCCCTTCAGCTGGTTTTTAGCAAGAAAACCTCACCACAGGGTTCCTAACCAATTTTCAAGCAACTCCAGACTCACAGAATCAGAGAATGAGAGACTCACAGGGTCTGGAAAGGACCTCAAAAGATCATCTAAGTCCAACCCCCCTGCCAGAGCAGGATCACCTGTACCAGATCACACAGGAACATGTCCAGGTGGCATTCAGATTCTGGACTTCATTGCTCAGCACACCACTTGTAAAACCTCTTCGAAGTCTCACTATATCAAAATAACAGAGGGGGAAAGAAGCACAACTCCCAATTCCTGAAGACCACTTGAAAAGAACACTCCTGGAGAAGCGAATTGCTGAAGGCTGTAAGATTCAGTCAAGCTGCCTGGCAGAAGAAAGGAAGAACCTGAGGCCACATCACTAGAGATCATAATCCCTTCCCAGGGAACTAGCTGAAGCACAGAAGAGCCATTAGCTACATCCTGTTAGCCCAAAACTCAGAGAGGCCTGTCTGGAGGTGCCTTCGCCACCCTTGTGCCTGTAGGAAGCTTTATGGAACCCTGAGAACTGCAGCAGCAGTAGCTTGGGCTGAAGCCTCTCCGTGCACCACGAGCTGCCTGCTGCGCGGTTTGGTCACACTCCCTGCTCCTCTCCAGCTCCTTCGCTGGGTAGGGCCAAGTCAGTGGAGCAGAAGGCTGCAAAAGGAGGCTCAGCAGGAGACACCAATTGCTGCTAACAGCCTTAAATGTTCCAGTGTGTACCCGGTGCCAGCAATATGGCACTGACTGAAGATGCAGCCATCAGCTATCTAGAGAGCAGACATCATGGACTTGGAGAGAGAAGAGAGGAACATCACTCCATCCAGAATAGATGAAGCATGGCTCAAAAATAACTGTGATTTGAACAATTAATTTCCATTTGCTAGGGTGTGGACAACCATGAGCTAATGAATTTTGCACTCCTAGCAAACCTTGTCCAATTAGGCCACAATTTTTGGGAAGCAGCATGTAGCCCAGCCCTCAGGAGACCCTGCAAAACTCAACAAAAGCCTAATAAACCCCAGAGTTTCTGCCTTTTTTTGTCCATAAAAAGTACCCCTGAGCAAAGCAGGGCGGGGTTTTCCTTCACCATGTTTATGTAAGCTGTTTCATAAAATCATAAAATCATTTGGGCTGGAAAAAACCTCAAAGAACTTTGAGTCCAACCATCAACCTAAGACCACCACAACCACTAAACCACAGAATCACAGAAATGTTTTGGTTGGAAAAGACCTCTAAAAGCTTTGAGTCCAACAATCAACCTAAGACCACCATGACCACTAAACCACAGAATCACAGAAATGTTCTGGTTGGAAAAGACCTCAAAGAGCTTTGAGCCCAACCATCAATCTAAGACCACCATGACCATTACACCACATCCCAAAGTGCCTTGGGGAGTTTCAGTTCCACCCCTGAGTAGCAAGACAGAGGCCAGAGCTGACACAGGCCACTATATCACAACAGAAACACTAATACCAACTGCAGACCTGCATGCCTATCACCACTCTCAAGCCCACCTCTACTAACAGCATCGACTCCTGGGCCCTTCTAGGCTGTTTTGCACTGAACAACACCAAGCTGACCTAAGCTCTCACAGACATGGGCAACTGCTCACCTTAATGATGCCACACTCTAAATACCTAAGAACCCTCCATGCCTGCAAAAGCCCCTGGGCAGCCACATGTTCCTAAAAGGGACTTTGAACTGAGATGAGATCTGCAAAGATATCCCATAATCCCAGAGCAGAGTAAATGGCCCATGCAGCAGGGGAGCTGTGATACTGGAATTACAAGCTGTAAAGGAATTTCCTCAAGAGGAGCATGGCCAGTAGGGCAAGAGAGGGGATTCTGCCCCCATGGGCACCTCCAATCCTGCCTCCAGTGCTGGTGTTCCCAGCAGAAGGACACAATGCTGCCAGAGTGAGGCCAGAGGAAGCCACAAAGATGATCCAAAGGCTAGAGCACCTCTGCTGTGAGGACAGGCTGAGATAGCTGGGGGTGGTCAGCCTGGAGAAGACTTTGGGGGGACCTCAGAGCTGCCTGCCTATAGCTGAAGGGATCCTACAGGAAGGCTGCAGAGCATCTAGCAATAGGACAAAGGGGAATGGTTGGAAGCTGAGGGAGAGTAGGGTTAGACTGGATCTCAGGAAGTAGTACGACGGTGGCAAGACTCTGGAATAGGTTGCCCGTGAGGTTGTGACTGCCTCCACCCTCAGTTGTTCAAGGCCAGGCTGGAGAGGCCTCGAGCAGCCAAGTCTACTTAAGAAGCATCCCTGTCCACGGCAGGGAGGCTGGAGCAAATGATCTTTAAGGTCTCTTTCAATCTAAGCCATTCTACAATTCCTTTGTCTCTTGATGTGAGCCCTTATGAGTTTCTCAGTAACTGGGCCTTTTCCCTACCTGGGAGATGAGCAGAAGTCAATCTTTATCAGCTTGATGAGTAAGATTCCATTTACTCATCCTTCTGTCCATACTTCATTACTTCTCATGGACCATAGCATGTCCCCTGAAGGGACAGAAAAGATTCTCCTCGGTTAGAACTGAAAGCTCTTTGCTCTTCCGACTCAGCACTCTGCTCATTTACTTCTCACACCTCTGCCTAAAAAATATCACTTGGAAAAAATTCTCTTAAAAAAAAAAAGAGTTCTAAGAGGTTTATCTAAACCTGTTGGAAGCCTTTCAAGTAACAATTGATGTCTATAAGCACTCACTCATTTCACAGGTCTCACATTCAAATGCCATTTTTGCTATTGCAGAGCTCACCTCTAGGAAAGCAGAGCTGCAGTGCTGTGAAATCAGTGCTGAACATCTATAGTTTGGGTTGGACTTTTCACAGTTGTTTAGCAGAGCAGTTAAGTATAAATTGCTCCAATTTAATCAAGAGAAAGCAGTTTTGCACAGTTCAGAAGATGCTCCTGCATTGCTCTGTCTTTTTGCTTTCTCAGTTATGCAATGCAGGAGCTGATGCTCAAGAAACTATTAACAAAACCATTTATGCCTAGAAAGTTGCCTAGAACAGAAACATTCTGAACTAGTTGCTGTCAGCAAGCTTCATCCTCACCCAACAGGGGGGTACAGGAGCAATCAGGTAGGTTTGCCCACTAGCAGGTCACAGAATGGCTTAGGTTGCAAAGGACCCCCAAAAGTCACCTTGTCCAAGCCCTTGCAGTCAGCAGGGACACCTCCAACTAGATCGATCTGCTCAAGGCCCCTTCAAGTTTGATCTTGAATGTCTCCAGGGCTGGGGCCTCAACCACATCTCTGAGCAAGCAGTATTTCACCACTCTCACCACACAGAACTTCCTCCTCATGTCCAACCTACATCTGCCCTGCTCCAGTTTCAAACCACTGCCCCTCATTCTATCACTACAAGCCTTTCTGAACAGTCTCTCCCCAGCCTTTCTGCAGGTCCCCTGAAATGCAGGCATAAGGTCTCCCCAGAGCCTTCTCCATGCTGAACACCCCTGGCTGCCTCAGCCTGTCCTCGCAGCAGAGCTGCTCCAGCCTCCTGATCATTTCTGTGGCCCTCTTCTGGACCTGCTCCCATCAGGTCCATGTCCTTCTTGTCTGAGAGCCCCAGAGATGGAGAGAATACTCAGGGAGAGGTCTCAGAGTAGAGTGGCAGTCACTTCTCAACCTCTCCTGACCATGAGCATGAACCTGATGAACCCCTTGACTCCCCTTGCCCTCTGCACTGCTCATCGACACCTCTCTGCTGGGCAGGAACTGCTTGCCAGAGCCAAACTGGCAGCACTGGCAGAGAGGCAGCACAGGAGTCCACAGATCTGAAAGCCTTCAAGGTTCCACCCTGAAACTCTCCAGCAGCCCTTCCCGAGTCACTGCCTGCAGTGGCATGGCTGAGCAGTGACCTGATGGCGCTGGCAGCCTGCCCAGGGTTACGCCGCTTGATGCTGCCAAGGAAGTATGGGAGGGTGGCAGAGAGATGGGAGGAAGGCTTGGGAAGCTGCTTTTATAGAAGCATAGAATGGGTTAGGTTGGAAGGGACTTCAAAGATCATCTTGTTCCAACCCTCTCCCACTACAACAGGTTGCTCAAGGCCTCACCTAACCTGGCCTTCAACACCTCCAGGGAGGTTGTGGAGCATAGAATCACCTGTGAGGGTAGTGAGACACTGGCACAGGTTGCCCAAGGAGGCTGTGGAGCACAGAATCACCCAATGTGATCAAAGATTGGGTGATTCTGTGCTCCACAACCTCCCTGAAGGTGTACAAGGTCAGGTTGGATGAGGCCTTGAGCGACCTGTTCTAGTGGGAGATATTCCTGCCTATGCCATGGGATCGGAACTGGATGAGTATTGAGGTCCCTTCCAACCTAAACCATTCCGTGATTCTGTTTCCTTTCCATGCCACAATAAAGATGCTAATATAATTAACACAGCGATTCCTTCACTTTGGATAAGCCTCTTCAGAGAGCTTTCTGCTTAAAACCATGACAAATGTACTCTTTTATTATGTACACAAATGACTTATAGAGCATTCTCCTGGTGGCCTGCTATTATTACTTGCTAGTATGTAATCTGGAATGAACAGAGCATGAAAAACTGGAGAAGAAAAGAAAAAAACCATAACTAAATAACTAAGAGAATAGTCTCTATTGGCATGACAGCACGATTCAGACAGATGACAGCAGTGCACTGAAGTAAGGATGCCACTGCTTAGCTCTTTTAAATCAGAGACAGCAGAAAAATCCAAGCTTCTCAAGATCAGTCAAGTCACTTTCTGGATTCCTACCTGTTGAGCCCTAACAAGTGTGATAAAATAAGCCTCTGTTTGTAACATCAGGACCTTGCAGAGGAGAGAGATGTTGAGGTGATGGAAGATGTCCAGAGAAGGGCAGCAAGGCTGGGGAGGGGCCTGGAGCAGAGCCCTGTGAGGAGAGGCTGAGGGAGCTGGGGGTGTGCAGCCTGCAGAAGAGGAGGCTCAGGGCAGAGCTCGTTGCTGTCTGCAGCTACCTACAGGGAGATTGTAGCCAGGTGGGGTTGGGCTCTGCTGCCAGGCAAGCAGCAACAGAATGAGGGGACACAACCCTGGACACATCTAGGCTGGATGTTAGGAGGAAGTTGTTGCCAGAGAGGGACTGGCATTGGAATGGGCTGCCCAGGGAGGTGGTGGTGTCACTGTCCCTAGAGGCATTCAAGCAAAGCCTGGCTGGGGCACTTGGTGCCATGTCTGGTTGACTGGACAGGGCTGGGTGCTAGGTTGGACTGGCTGAGCTTGGAGGTCTCTTCCAACCTGCTTGATTCTATGATCATTTCTTTTCCTGCAGCCTGAGGAATCACACAGTCACAGAATGCCAGGTTGGAAAGGACCCCAAGGACCCTCTGGTCCAGCCCTTGTAGGTGATAGTGGAGTTGAAACAAGCTGGCCCAGCACTCTGTCAAGTTCTATCTTGAACCTGAGCTGTGCAGGGGAATCCACTGCCTCCCCTGGGACATGATTCCAGTATCCAACTGTGAAAAATTTTCTTCTGGAGTCCACTCAGACTCTCCCCAGCAGTAACTTGTACCCATTGCCCTGTGTCTTCTCCGTGTGAGGAAGAAGGTGGACACACTCCCCACACCCCAATTTCCATAATCCTTTGTACTACAACCTTTTTCTGCTTTATTAAAAGAAAAGGAAAACCAAGTAGATAAATTCTGGGAATAATCCAGAGGGAGCACACAGAGTGAATTTTTGGTGCCTGACGCAAGCCTGAACAAAATCCTAACACAACAAAACAAAAACAATAATAAAACCTCCTTTCTCTTGGCCTGGAGTGCTTTGTTTGGGTGTTACAAACGGCCTTCCCAAAGCATGAAGGACACAAGGTCGCTTCCTCTCTCTCCACCCTTCAACAAACAGATGTGAAAGCCTCCTTGCTTCAGTCAGATGAAAACGTCCTGGTGCAAATACCCACTCCAGGCTCCATTTAACCCGCAGGGGGTGTGAAGACTCATTTGGCTGCTCACATCACTTCAAGCTTGACAGGGAAAACTTCTGTTCGTTGATGGAGCACTTTCCCTTGCTAACCTCACAGCCTGGAAATCCAGGCAACTCCAATTACAGACTCCAAAGCTGGAAAACGTTTAGATTGTGAGCGTTCCACCGGATATGGCTGCTTCAAGAGGCATTCCTGGAAAAAAAACTAGGGGTTTGGATCGGCCACTTGAGCCCAGGGGCACTACCAACTTGGAATAAAACACAGACTTAATTCTGAGACCCAGCAGTGACAAGCCGGTACAAAACACAATGAGTTGCTCCTCTCTGAACTGAAAGTACCCACAACAACAGCTCTCAGCTCAAGGCACTGAAAAACGAACCGACAAGAAGATGTTCATTCATGGAATCACAGAACGGCTTAGATTGGAAGGGACCTTAGAGCTCACCTGCTCCAACCTTCCTGCCGTGGGCAGGGACACCTCTCAACTAGGCTCAGCTGCTCAAGGCCTCATCCAGCCTGGCCTTGAACATCCCCAGGCAGGAGGCTGCCACGGCCTCCCCATCCAGCCTATTCCAGAGTCTCTCCACCCTTGACCTGCTTCCTAAGATCCAGTCTGAACCTACTCTCCCTCAGCTTTTTGTCCTGTTGCTAGACACCCTTATGAAAAGTTCCTCTGCAGCCTTCCTGTTAGGATCTCTTTAGGTATTGGCAGGCAGCTCTGAGGACCCCCTGGAGGCTTCTCTTCCCCAGGCTGAACACCCCCAGCTCCCTCAGCCTACCCTCACAGCCCTTGGATCATCTCTGTGGCCCTTCTCTGGACTCATTCCAGCAGCTCTTCTTATGCTGGGGACATGAGAACTGGAGGCAGGATAAGAGGAGCAGAGCAAAGGGGCAGAATCCCCTCCCTTTCACTGCTGCCCACACTCCTCTGGCTGCAGCCCAGCACACAGCTGCTTTCTGGGCTGCATGAGGGCACCACTGGCTCACGGTGAGCTTCTCATCAGTCAAGACACAGAAGTCTTTTTACAGCAACTATCAACCCACACCAAACCCTGTTCAGACACAGAATTATTACCAGGCCTCTACTCCTGAGCCAATCACACTGTGTTTCACGATTTAAGATGTTTAAACACAGGGACTTTAAAGATTAGCTGATGAGAGCTGCAAAAAAAAAAGCCCCTCAGTTCAAAAAGCTGTGATCTCAAAGGAAAAAACATCAACCAGCCCAAAGGCCACCAAATAACCACTTCTACATTTCACCATGTGATTACAGTTAAGTCACAGCAGTCAAAACCCACACACATCAAACCCTCAAGCCTCACCAACCCAGCTGCCATCCAAGATTTCTGCTGCTTTAGCCATCAAGCAGTCTAGGGAATGACACAAGCTTCATCAGAGCTCAGCTTCCTTACTTCATTCAGGGTTACACTCCTTGGCTCACCACCATAAAGCCATGTACTGACAAATCCTCTGCAGCCTTTGCAGAGCCACAATCAGTCAGAACCGACTTCACATAAAGCTGCATTTGGAAACGACCCCCAGCTGCAGAGGCACAACAGAAGGAGACTTAATTACCTTAATTGGAGCACGGCTGAACTGGATCTTTCTGTTGGCTGGGATCTCATCTTCGTCTGGCAATCCATTGATTTCAGAATATTCCATATCAGGCTCGTAACAGTTGTTGTCATCACTGTCATCCTGATCATCCTGCTCCGTGCCCGTCTCTCCCCAGTCAGAGTTGTACCTGGAGCGTACGCGATAGACGCTGTAGTCGGAGTGCATGTACACATGCGAGCCCTGCGAGTTATTGCCATCTTCCTGCGCCTCCTCCTCACCTGCCTCATTGCACTGGCACTCGGCAGCATCCGAAACAGCATTCGTAGCAAAATCACCACCCGAAGCTGCACTCCTTGGTACCTCTGCAGCTTCAGGGCTCTCAGAGACATCCTCTGTGCGTTCCGACCGTTCCTTTGGCCGCGACAAAACCTCTGCCTCTGCTTTTGACGTACTCCTAGCACAGCTGTCTGCAGATCTTTCGCTGTTGATCAAATCCTGCTGATGCGCCGCAGAGCCCTCATGAGAGTCAGCATTTGCCTCTGCACCCCTCTTTATTTCCTCGATTGTTTTTGAACTTGCCAAAGTGCCCGTGGAGGCCTTCTGCCGGGGTGCTGAGGGTGTGCTGCCCTGCTGACAGCTCTCAGGGGGCACCATGCCCACGCTCGGCTTGCCTGAGGGAGACCATGTGCTGCCGTCTTTCAAAGGGCTGAAGCCCTCGAGGTTTGCAGCTGGGGAGGAGATGTTCGTGACAGTGGAGGAGAGGTTCAGAGGGTAGTGCCCGGTCACGGAGTACTCCTCGCTGTTCTCTGACTTGTCGGCAGTGCCCGCGCCGTGCACGTCAGCGTTCTCGAAGACGGCGCTGAGCTGGCTGACGGTGGGAGAGATGCTCTCTGTCCTGGGGCTAAGGCTGTCCAGAGAGTCGGTGCTGCCTCTCTGAGACTTGGAGCTGCACCACTCCTCGGGAAGCTCGTTGGAAACCACCTTCTCTTTCTTTGGAGAACAGCGGTTGGAGCGTCCTGTTTCGTGAGCGTTCCGCTCAAACATCTTCCTGGTTTCCGTAAACTTGGAATAGGAAGGACCATCGTGGAGAGTGTCAAACCTACTGATCCTCTCCGAGACGGAGGACTCCAACCTGACAATGGAGCCATCTGCTTTTTCCACAAACTCTTTGGGCCTGACCCGTCGCTGGGGTGAGGGAGGGCCACCCTTCCCCCTGGACTTGGGGGTAACTCCAGCGCTTTCAGTGGGCTCCATGCCCATCTGCATAAACAAGTTCTTAATCCTATTGACGTTTGAGCCATATTTCCTGCCCCTGCTCTGCGAGGCCTCTCCTTCCTCTTTCGCTTTTTGGTCCCCATCTGATTTGGGTTTGTCAAAGGTGCTTTTCAGCGCCTGGAACTCAGTTCTGTAAGCGTTCCTGTGAGGAGAGGCACTTCGGAGGGTTGATCTTTCTCCTGAAGACTCCGTTTTCATCATGTTTGCTCCAGGAGCGCAAAACCAAGTCACATAGTTTCTGCGGGACCGCTCTCTGTAGCGTGTCTGAGCCTAGGCTGGGCTGGAGGAGCGCTTTCCTCAGGGAGCACTGCGCTGCAGCAGGGCCATGCTCAGCAGGAGACCTAGAGGCAAATAGTCTGGCCAGGCAGTGCCAACGAGGGTGCTGAAGAACAAGGGCTGATTCCACCTGCAAGAGAAAGGAGTGCTTTCTGAATCACACCAGGTACTTCTCTAGGCCACAGTTTCCATTTACTGTTATTTGAAATGCTCACCAAAAAGAGTAAAACCAATAAATAAATAGGATCTAAGGGTGCACAAACTTTTCCAACTGCAGAATCTGCTATCTCCAACAGCACTCCATAGCTACTGATTATCCCATTTTACCATTCGCAAACTACTGCAGCCATGCCACAAACGTGCCTGCAAAGGAACAGCTACCTGACAAGGAAAAGAACATTACTGCTGTGTAATTTCACCCTTTTTAACACAATAAATAAGAATAAGCCCCAAATCAAACCTCTGAGCTGCATCTAATGATAAAACAACTCACGCATGTATGATGGTTCTGCTTCCCTTAAGCGCTGCAAGACCACCTTCGGCCTCGCAGGGAAACGCAGCAGCAGCAGCACCACCAAACATCAGAAACACCATCACAGAACGTTCTTAGAAAGGCAAATTAAGCCGCAGCGGCTCGAGGGAACTGGAAAACCTGCACCCAAACTTAACGTCCTCGGTTGACACAGGGGGAAAAGTGAAATCCAGTTAGAGAAAGTTGCCCCTTGCTAGGGGCAGCTGTTTTAGCACCTGGAAAAGCCTGGAGGTGCCCAAGGAGCAGCTGCAGAAGAAGCCAAGTGCTGAAGCCGCTCCCTCCACCGGCCCCGGGGGGCTCGCTGCGGCCGCCGCGCCGGAGCTCCCCTGCCTCGGTGGCCGCCCCCGGCTCCCGCAGCACCACGAATAGCAGCACACAGCTCCCTAAGAGCCAAATCCCTCTCCCCTCCCGTCCGTTCCTCCTCTCCAGGGCTCCCGCCGCGGCGAGGAAGCCTCATTCTCGGGCGCTGCAACACGCGGTGCCCGTAACCGAGGCGGAGAAGCCAGCCCCGCGCCCCTCCGCGCCCCGCTCCCGCCGACCCGGGGACGCCGATGGCCAAAAGGCCGAGACCCGCTGCTCCTCCCGGCTTGGCAGAAGGCAGTAAACTTCACCGGAGAGGACAGCGCCGGAGCCCCTTCAGCGGCTGCTCCTCGGGCGGCCGCGCCGTGCCGCGCCAGCGGGCTCGGGGCTCCGGGCGGCAACACCTTGCGGCGGGGCAGAACCCTGGCAGCCGTTCGCCGCGGGGCTGGGCCCCGGTAAAACAAAAGCCCGGTGTCAAGGCTGCTCCCCCGCGGAGCGCGCACGCCGCCTTACCCAGCCAGGAACCGCGGCAGGCTCCCCCAGCCTCCCGCCTCAGCGCTGCCCCCGCTCCTCCTCCGGCGCCTCTGTGGAGAGCGGCCGCTGCCGCCGCCCGCCTGACAGGAGGCACCAACCGCCGCGGCGCCTCAACGCCATTGCAGGCAACGGCAGCGGCTGGGGCACCGACACGGCTCCGTGCGCACACACCCGCGGCGGCAGCGCAGGGGAGGAGAACCGCCGCGCCCCGCCGCAGCCGCGCTGCCGCCCGCCGCCCGCCCCTCCGCCGCGGCGCACCCGCCGCGCTCCCTCCGCCGGACGCGCCCCGAGCTGCCGTCGCCACCGCCCGCCGCGGGGCCGCCCGCCGCCGCTGCCGGCGGGTGACAGGTGCCTCACCTCCTCGGCGAGCCGCAGTGGTTCGCTCCGCCGGGGGGGCGAGGGAGGTGGCGAGCCGCGCTCCCGCTGCAGTCCGGCCCCGGGCGGCTGCCGCCGAACGGCGGAGGCTGGGCCCGGCCGCGGCCACGCCGCCTCCGCGCCTGGGCGGCGGGCGAGCTCGCGCTGCTCCTTCGCGGTGCCGGAGCCGAGCCCGCCCTGCCTCCGCCCGCGAACGCCGGTGTCCAGCTGACCCCTGAGGACCGGGCCGGCTCGGCACCCACCCCAGCCCGGGAGGAGGCCCGGCGCCGGGTCCCGCAGCAGGGAAATCCCCCCTCCGGCCGCAGGAAAGCGGGCACACCGGGAGCTCGCTGCAGCTGCAGCCCCAGCGCCTTCCTTCTCTTGCTATGGGACCGTTTGACCCAGCAGTAAGGTGCTGGTAAGGGGCAGACCGCTCAGCTCCGGCCGCTGCCGGCTCTGGAGGAGCGCGATCACCGCCCCAGCGCAACCACTATGCTCTCGTGGGTCGGTTCGCTGGGCCAGCTCGCCCCGAAAAATGGTTGGGCTTTATGCAACGAACAGAAAAACTTAACCGCAGAAGGTGAACTCTCCAGGTAATTTGTCAAACTGGTAATTCCGAGAAGGTAATGACTGTTAATCACATAGCAACACCTCAGCAAAGTTCATTAAACTAATTGCATAAATACCCAGAAAACGGCCCGGGGAGGTAGGCTGCAAGTTCGGGAAGCTAATTTATGCTTCGTAGGGAACCCAGAGAACACGGACTGGAAATGAAGACATAAGGTGCAAGGGTTCACAGGCTTAATTCATTAGCGTTAATGAGAGTGGAGCATGGGTGCTAGCTGCCCTTCCCAGTGTTTGCAGCTGTCGATCTCCAGTTAATCTAATTTACAGCAAGGGTGTGCAGCTCCAGGGGAAAAAAGAAGTCTAAACAACCAGCACACTCGCATCGATGGGCAACCAATCAGTCTTGTAAAGCAAACACCCCAGCACCTTGATAGAGCTGTACCCAAGAAGCTAGCAACAGAAGTGAGGACGCCTCAGCAGTGCTTTTCCCACCAGCAGCAAGAGAATCACCGAACTGTTTTGGAAAAGCCCTTTCAGATCACCCAATCCAAGCATTCTCTGACTCCACCGAGTCTGGTGCTAAACCTCGGCACCACATCTCTGCCACTTTTCAATGCTTCCAGGGATAGGGATCCAAACACCTCCCCGGGCAGCCTGTTCCAGACTTTGAGCTTCTTCTTCCAGCGAAGAAGTTTCTTCTCGTATCCAGTCTATGGCTGCCCGAGGACAGCTGCACAGGAGGAGGCAAAGGGGCTCTGATGCCTGCAGGTCACTGAGCATTGCCATGGCAAAGCACGCCAGCACAGCAGGGAGGGAAGGAGATGGGGCAGCGGTGTAATGAGCGAGGATACAGGCAGCAGCTGAGCTTCAGAAGCAGTTGCAGAAAGCTTCCCTTCTGAGACCGTTTCACAATGGAATGTGGGAACTGCTTCACAGCTGCTCGCAGTGAGAATTCTTACAGGTGATTCCCTGTAGAAGGGCTAAAGCTACTGCAGCTAAGCAGGACTTTGCCTATTAAATGCTAAACACACCAGGTCTGGAGCACTACCTCCTTGGCAGCACCTCTCCATTGGTGTCATTTTGTAGACATGAAGCTGCAAGAACGTTTAAGAGAGCTGCTTGACATTTGAAGATACAAGGAGATGAACTAAGCTTTGATTGTCATTGAGGAAGAAGAGAGACAGCAGAAATAGAAAAGCTGTGTCTCCTTTCAGGCTAAGCATGCAGAGCGGTAGAAAAACATAGCAGGTACCAGATATGTGTCTGGAAGAGTTTTATAATTCACATTAAAAAAAAAAAAAGGACACAGGCAAACATTAAACAATCTGTGAAAAAATGCAACTATTTTGCAGAGGCTAATTTGCATCTAATTATGTAAAGACAATTAGCAAAGGATGCACAACGTTATCTACACAACCACAGCCATAAGTATTAGTAAGTCATTTTGCTAGCAGGAGTTTTGCAACAGGGCCATTTCTGACCCAGCAGATATGTTTCAAACGAGGTACTCATGGAAACGTTTGTATCAGACCAGAGGAAGAGTTGAGGGTGCTGACCACTAGCTGGCTGCAGATGAGCCACTGCGTGCCCAGGTAGCCACGGCAGTCACCAGCATCCTGGCCTGGATCAGGAACAGTGTGAGCAGCAGGAGCAGAGAAGTGATTGTGCTCCTGGAAACAGTACTGGGTTTAGTCCTGGGTTTAGTTTTGGGGCCGTCACTCCAGAAAAGTCATTGAGGGTCTGGAGCTGATCTAGAGAAGCTGGCAAAGGGTGTAGAGAACAAGGCTGGTGAGGAGCAGCTGAGGGAACTGGGATTGTTTAGCCTGGAGAAAAGGAGGCTGAGGGGAGACCTGAAAAGAGGTTGGAGTGTGGTGGGTGTTGGTCTCTTCTCCCTAGTAACTAGTGATAGAACAAGAGGAAGCAGCTTCAAGTGGCACCAGGTTTAGGTTAGAGATTAGATCAAACTTCTTGACTGAAAGGGTTCTCAAACCCTGGCACAGGTTGCCCAGGGAGACAGTTGAATCCCCACCCTTGGAGGTGTATCAAAGAGGCTGAGGGATGTGGTTTAACCCTGGAGTTAGAGAAGGATTGGACTGGATGATCTTAAGGGTCTTCGCCAAGCAAAGGGATTCTCTGGTTCCTTCGTGGCAGAGCAGCACAAGTGATCTCTGTATGGTACTGTAGTAGAGAGGAAGGAAATGAGCTGACTCACTGATGCTGATAGGAGCACACAACAAATTGCCAGTTTCCCACAAGGAGAAATATATTACATCTCTGTTCTCCTTAAAGGTGTTTAAGTGGACAGCAGACACTCCAGCAGGCAATACTCCACTTTGACACAATCTGATGCAAAGTATTTGGGGTATTTTCACATTCTTTCACTACCACTTTAGGTTCAGAACAACTGAGATTGCCAAGCAATAGGACAGGGGGAAATGGTTTGAAGTTGAGGCAGAGAAGGCTTAGACTGGATCTTAGGAAGAGGTTCTTCAGTACCAGGGTAGTGACACTCTGGAACAGGTTGCCCAGGGAGGCTGTGGCTGCCTCCTGCCTGGGGGTGTTCAAGGCCAGGCTGGTTGAGGCTCTGGTTCAGAGGCATCCCTGCCCACGGCAGAGGGGTTGGAGTAGATGGGGCTCTTCAACCTGGAGAATAAAAGGCTTTGAGGAGACCTTGGAGTGGCCTTCCAGTATCAGAAGGGGGCCTACAGGAAGGCTGAGGAGAGACTATGTAATGACAGGACAAGGAGGAACGGGTTTAAAGTGGTAGAGGGGAAGAAATTGGGAAGAAATTCTTTCCAGTGAGGGTGGTGAGACACTGGCACAGGTTGCCCAGGGAGGTTGTGGATCTTTGATCACATTGGGTGATTCTGTGCTCCACAACCTCCCTGGAGGTGTTCAAGGCCAGGTTGCATGAGTCCTTGAGCGACCTGTTCTAGTGGGAGGTGTCCCTGCCTATGGCACAGAAGGGTTGGAACTGGATGAGCTTTGAGGATCCTTCCAACCTAATCTGTTCTATGATTCTCTGAGATCCCTCCCAACCTAAGCCATTCTGTGATGATTCTATGATCCAATGAAACCCTTGGCAATTTTGGCTGCACAACCAAAAGATGCTTGGACCTTATTTAGGGGTTCAGCTTTTGTCACCAACACCCAAACTTAGTAATCACAAAACCTTCTCTATCTCCAGCCTTATTTCCCCAGTGCTCATGTTAAAGACCATTATTATAGGCCCTGGGCTAATTGGTTGTGCTTTGTTTCATTTGGTGTGTCACTCCTCAGGACAGGCTCTTCAGAAGTGAGCATGGCCATGGAGCTAGCTCTGAAGATGTGAATTGTGTGTCCTTTCACATTTTCAGTACTTCTGTGACAATCCCTTTGACTAGGAAGGTATTTTTAGGCTCTGCTAAAGCATGATTGACATTTCTGTTAATTCCTCAGCAGCATTAAATGGCTGCACAGCACACTTTAGGGAAGATAAGAGACCAAGGGCCTCCTGATTATGTTAGTATCAATGGAGAGGAACTTGAGTGAAGTTAGGGAATTACTCTGCTTCCTAACCAATGGGAAATGTGAATCTTTCCAGCCTCACAGTTGCACATGATAGAGTATGGCTGTCACTTCACTTGCACTGGAGGTGCAGCTCCATTCAAACCACTCTGAATTCACACATATGACAGGGAGAGAGACCCGGCTTGTTTAACCTGACAGCATCACTTCAGATTATACTCACTAGCATCTAAAACCAGCTTTGATACCTCCCTCCAAACACTGGCTATAACTCATGTTCTGCTTGTTCTAGATGCACAAAGTGTGTTTATTTACAAACATCACTATTTGGATGTCACTGATGGGGCTGTTCAGCCTGGAGAAGGGCTTCGGTGAGACCTTAGAGTGGCCTTACAGTACCTGAAGGGGGATACAAGAAAGCAAGGGATGGACTTTTTACAGGGGCTTGTAGTGATAGGATGAAAGGGAATGGATTGAAGCTTGAGGAGGGCAGATTTAGACTGAGATTAGGAAGAAATTCTTTGCAGTGAGTGTGGTGAGACACTGGTACAGGTTGCCAGGGAGGTCTTGGATGCCCCCTCCCTGGAGATGTTCCAGGCTAGGCTGGATGAGGCCTTGAGCAAGCTGGGCTAGTGGAAGGTGTCCCTGCTGACTGCACAGGGGGTTGGAACTGGATGATCTTCAAGGTCCCTTCTAACATAAACCATTCTGTGAATCTGTGCTGGGTTGGTTTGAGTCACTTCTGTGCTCCTGAAGTTTCAGGCAGAGGTTTATTTGTGCGGCAGAGCAGCAGTGCCAGTTTCCCCAGCTGGCTCAGGCAAAAGCAGAAATGCCATTCCATCGTGTCTCCTGTCAGTGTCTTTCAAGTCTTGCAAGATAACATCTCTATGTACACATACAAATGGAAACTATTTACCTATTGTGTCTCTGGCTAAGCCTCTACCTGCTGTCACCTGCTGTCCTACCAAACCACTGCTGGGGAGGAGGTTTTCCTTCCTCGCCTATCACAACACAAACAGAACTGAGTTCATTCATTCTTATGATACAACCCAGTTGAAAGAAAAAGGTCTTGTCTGAACAAGATACATACATTTTGGCAGACAAGGAGCATTCCAGTTGGGGTTCCCCTGTACTAAAGCAGCAGGAGACAAAAATAAACAGCAAACAAGCTGTAACAGTCATAGAATCACAGAACGGTTTACACTGCAGAGTATCTTTCAGATCTTTGAGCCCAAGCACTAATCTAACACTACCAAGTCAGCTGCTAAACCACATCCCTTAGCTCCACATCAGCCACCTCCCTGGGCAGCCTGTTCCTGTTGAGAACCCTTTCACTGAACAAGTTTCTTCTAAAACCCAACCTAGAGGTTGGGTGCCCTTGGGGCTGCTTGAGGCCATTTTCCTTCATCCTACCACTTGTTACGAGGGAAAAGAGACCAACACACACCAACCTCTTCTCAGAGTCTTTTCTCCAGTGTAAACACCCCCAGCTCCCTCAGCTGCTGCTCACTAGCCCTGTTCTCCAGACCCCTCACCAGCCTCATTGCCCTTCTCTGGACCCCCTCCAGTACTCAATGTCCTTCTTGGACTGACAGTCTCAAACCTGAATCCAGGACTCAAAGTGAGGCCTCACTAATGCAAAGTCCAGGGACATAATCTCTTTCCTGCTCCTACTGGCCAAACTATTCCTGATCCAAGCCAGGATGCTGGTGGCCTTCTTGGCCACCTGAGCACACTACAGGCTTGTCTTCACCTATCTCTCAAGCAACACCCCGAGGTCTTTCTCTGCTGGACAGCTTTCCAGCCACTCCAAGCCTGGAGTGTTGCAAGGGGCTGTTGTGACCTAAGTGCAGGACCCAGCACTTGGCCTTGGTGGACCTCATCCCATTGCCCTTGCCCATCAGTCCAGCCTATTTAGCTCCCTCTGTAGAGCTTTTCTACCCTTAGGAGAACAAACTCCCACCAAACTTGGTGTTGCCTGCAGACTTACTGAACATGCCCTGGATCAGATCACTGATAAAGACACTAAGAACTGCACACAGTGCTGAGCCCTGGGGCACACCAGCAGCTGGGTAGAACTCCATTAAGCACAACCAGCTGGTAACCTTTGGTTTCAAACATTAGCAATCTGGGAGTGCAGCAAGTGGTAATTCTTTTCTATCGGAAGCCATTAACAGTCAAAACCAGGAGCTCATTAATAGCACTGATTTGGCAACTTCAGAAGTCTGTGCTGTTTTCACACAGAACATGTCACATTGCTTGAAAGCTCAAGAATAGCATCCAAAAAAAAAAAAAAAAAAAAAAAAAAAAGAAGAACTTTGTCCTGAAAGATGTCAGAAATTCTCTGCTAATGATAACAAAAGTGCCTGCTGGTGCAGTTCAGCAGAAAGACAAATATTAGCAGGATGAAGGCCTCAGCTCAGACTAGTAGCAGCCTCTTCTCAGTAACAGTGAGGAGACTATCCCAGCCATTCTCTAACATCCTGCTTGTAAATTATCCAAGGAGTGTCTAGAGTAAAGGAGACTTTTCAGAAAGGGCAGATAGGAGTTGCTCTACATGCAGCTAGTGGCACTGAAGAAGTGGCTTTAGCTCCAGGACAAGCTAGAAATGCTAAGGATGCTCAGAAGGGCTGTGGATTTCACACAGCTTTCTCTCATGGGCACACAACACTGAATTTATAGCACAACACACACACTGTCAGTTACCAGCCTAGCCAGAGTGAAGTCAGATATTGCAGAAAAGCTATCTCCTGGGAAAAGACTTCAGGCTGGATGGGTGGGCAGAGGCCAGTGGGATGAGATTGAACAAGGTCAAGTGCAGGATCCTGCACTTTGGCCACAACAACCCCAAGCATCACTACAGGCTGGGGACAGAGTGGCTGAGAGCAGCCAGGAAGAAAGGGACTTGGGGGTGTTGCTAGAGAGTAGCTGAACAGGAGCCAGCAGTGTGCCCAGGTGGGCAGCAGAGCCAATGGCATCCTGGGCTGGCACAGGAGCAGTGTGGGCAGCAGGACAAGGGAGGTTCTTCTACCCCTGTGCTCAGCACTGCTCAGGACACACCTTGAGTGCTGTGTCCAGTTCTGGGCTCCTCAATTCAAGAGAGATGTTGAGGTGCTGGAAGGTGTCCACAGGAGGGCGACAAAGCTGTGAGCGGCCTGGAGCACAGCCCTGTGAGGAGAGGCTGAGGGAGCTGGGGGGGTGCAGCCTGCAGCAGAGGAGGCTCAGGGCAGAGCTCATTGCTGTCTACAGCTACCTGAAGGGAGGCTGTAGCCAGGTGGGGTTGGGCTCTGCTGCCAGGCAGCCAGCAACAGAACAAGGGGACACAGCCTCAAGCTGTGCCAGGGGAGGTCCAGGGTAGATGTTAGGAGGAAGTTTTTTGCCAGAAAGAGTGATTGTCATTGGAATGGGCTGCCCAGGGAGGTGGTGGACTTGCCGTGCCTGGAGGTGTTGAAGCCAAGTCTGGATGAGGCACTTAGTGCCATGGTCTAGATGACTGGCTAGGGCTGGGTGCTAGGTTGGACTGGCTGAGCTTGGAGGTCTCTTCCACCCTGATTGATTCTATGATTCCAAGCAGGCTGCCTCATAGCCTTCTAGAGGCAAACATACCCAAATCAGTGACTGGGAAGTGATGATGCAGAACTAAGAAAAAAAAGGGTGCAGAATTTCACCTTTTTTACCAACAGCTTTGCTTAGAGTCAGCTGTCACTGTAAAATTCTTTATAAAGAGACCACACAAGTAGTTTTTCCTCTGTATTTTGTTGGCATTGTCCTTTATAACACACCTCCCAAAAATGAGTAACCTCTCCTCCAAGCACTATCTCTTAATCTAAGAAGAATGGATGTAAAGAAGTGGGGAAGAGAGGGCTGGACTGAAGAGGCAGGAAGGAAAGTGAACTTGCAGAGACCTAAGCTGGATCAGACCAACTCTCCAGCAGCCTGCATTAGTATTGTGCTGTGCCATGTGAAAGAGAAAACAGTGTTTAGCAATTGACGGTGAGGAGGTGGAGGCAGAAGGGAAATACAGATGGGTACAAAACTGCCAACAACCTGTCAGATCTGAGAAGAGGGAAGTTGTGAGTGCATGAGGAGCAGAAGAACTTGACCTTTTTCATTTGTCCATGTTGGCTGTAGTGGAACTATCAGAGAGAGAATAAAATGACACAGGATAAGGTAGCTGCATGTGTTCATGCTTCCATACAGGCAGCTTCAAGAGCCCCACTAATGCCTTGACTAAGATGATGAAAAGCAGGCCAGCAAGCAATGGCACATGAACAGTAACATACTGGAATGCATCATGTAGTAGCTGGTAAGAGTCCTAGAATCAGAGAATCAAGCAGGTTGGAAAAGACCTCCAAGCTCAGCCAGTCCAACCTAGCACCCAGCCCTGGCCAGTCAACCAGACCACGGCACTAAGTGCCCCAGCCAGGCACTTCAACGCCTCCAGGCACAGCCACTCCACCACCTCCCTGGGCAGCCCATTCCAATGCCAATCACTCTCCCTGTGATGTGATGTAGACTCCAATAAAAAGAAAGGATAAAGCTACATCTATTTATAGCTCCAGACACCTAGACAGAAGCTCTATCTAAAGCATGAATCCTCTCTGCAGTCTCTTACTTTCCTACCAAGCATGAAATTACTGCCTCTGGTTTGGGTAGCTTGTATGGCCCAGACACCACCAAATCAGCTGCAGAAAGTCCCAGATGTAGGTAGAGTTTTGCTTTGTACTTCAGGAGCTTCAGCCTGTCTCTTATTTGGAACAGAGAAAGAAGTTTTTTAAAAGAAAAAGGAAGGAAGCTCAGGCAGAGCAACAAGTGAATGATTGGCTTCCTCCCATGCTGCACGGAGCACTGACTAAGGGCAAAAGCCCAGAACCAACAGGCAAGTGACTGGGCTAGGAGATGGCAGGGAGAGACAAGAGCATTTTCCTAGTCTCCTGTGTGTGAGAGCCTCAAACTCAGTCAGCTCTCTGCAAGAGCACATCCAGGCAGTGAAGAGACTGATCTCATCAGGTGGGGAAATTCTTTACCTCACCACAAGGACAAAAAGTAAGTGGCTATTTAAGCTAGTATGAGGCAGCAGTAACTCATGGTACTACTACTAGTAATGCACAGTGCCATTGAGAGAAGGAAAAAGAACACAGTGCACCAAGCCTCCAGAAACAGCTGAGAGAGTGGGAGTTGAGCTCAAGCCTAAGTTCCCCAGCGCTCCAGTTGGCCCATGCAGGCTGTTCCCAGTGTTCTGGCCGTGCTCTGGAGGGGCCAGCTGAAGCTATACATAGGCAGATGCCTGCGAGCGGGCACCACGTTGGTGTTTTACTATCTGTGGAAAAGAGGAGATTGCCAGGCATAAGTTTAACTACCAGCATTTTGCACTTCCCACAACTGCAAGGCTGCCAAGTCCCTGGCAGATGCCTGAATAAGATTTGTGGATTGCTGGAGGGAGTCTGCACCCAGGAAGGTTTTGGGTTTTTCTCTGGTGTTCATTGCTCTCCCTCCACCTTGGACAGCAGATGGTGGCAGTGGCATGGATGGAAGATTTGTTAACAAGGATCTTCTCCCTCTTTACTCTGCTCTCATCAGACCTCACTTGGAGTACTGTTTGCAGCTCTGGAGCCCCCAGCACAAGCAGGACATGGAACTGTTACAGCAAATCCAGAGGAGGCCACGAAGATGCTCAGAGGGCTGCAGCAGCTCTGCTATGAGGACAAGCTGAGAGAGCTGGGGCTCTGCAGCCTGGAGAGGAGAAGGCTTGGAGGAGACCTTGGAGTGGCCTTCCAGTATCTGAAGGGGGCTACAGGAGGGCTGGGGAGGAAGAGCTTAACAGTGAAGAAATGAGCAAAAAGATAAGGCAGGAGGGGTTGGATCCTCAGGCCACATAGGTGGGGAAGCTCAACCAAATTTTTGTGTAGGAATGAGTCACGAATTCTTCCCCAACTGATTCATCTCTGAACCAAGAGATTTTAAAGAGGTCACATCCAGAACTCTGTGTTCTTCATGGAGAAGAAGAAGAGATGATACAGAGGAGAAGCTGGGTTTTGTTTATCACTGTGCTAATGTCAGGCAAAACTATGGAAGTGTTCATTTAACATTTTGCCTTCTGAGAGCAGAACAGAACTCATCACAAAACACAGACTGTTTTAAAAGGAGTTGTTGCAGACTGTACCTCCTTAAAATGCTCCAAAAGTAGAGAGTCAGGTTAATTAGATCACTGCTCACGTTTCATGCACTGTTTCCTTCTTCAGTGCTGCTTTTGGAGCAGGGAATTGATTTTGTGTTTCTTTCTTTGTTTCTCCATCCCTTGTTTAGGTGTAATTGATTCTGTTATTTCAAAGCTGTGCAAAGTTAAGTAGGTAAAATAACAAGAGGATGGAAGTTAAGTGTATACCTAAAAATACAGCTCAGAATTCTCCCAGAGCACAGCCCTGTCTGAGCACTGCTTGAGAGGAGCATGGGAAGGCCTTTGGAATGGGTTGCCCAGGGAGGTGGTGGAGTTCCTGTCCCTGGAGGTGCTTAAAAGGAGGCTGGATGAGGTACTTAGTGCCAGGGTTTAGTTAACTAGAAGGTGTTAGCCAATAGGTTGGACTCAATGATATTGAAGGTCTTTTCCAACCTGGTTAATTCTCTGTTTCTGTAATCCTTAAATCTTGAGCTCTGCCATCATTACTTCTCTGTGCACCTTGAAAGCTGGGTTTGTATATTTAACCAATGGGAAACCAGCAGGAAATTACTTTAGTGCTTATTTCTTTGTTTAACCAAGCCTGTACACATTCAGTGAAGCCCTCACCAAAATCCTACATGAAGTTTTGAAAGCTTTTTCAAACTCAGTGCATGGAAAAAAGGATATAGACCCAAATCAGGAGTTCTGCTGGAGGGCTGTGCTCATGCAGCCAGCTGAAAAAAAGCTTCAAAGGGAAAAAAAGTACAGACTTACTGTACTTCTTCACTGTAGGTGGGTGAAGGAATTCTCCTTTTTCCTTCCTACTTCTTAGTTGAGCTAATCACAGTTCAGAGTAAACCCAGAGGGGAAAGCAAACCATTAAGCTCGTCCTGTGGCACAATCTTATCCTGCGGCACAGCAGTGGTCTTGCTCTACATGGTTACAGAGTGGAGAACAGCATGAGAAAGGCTTCTACACCTCCCACGTTGGGATGTGTTTGTACAGAGAAAACAAGGAGGAGGTCATCTCCATGCCCTTTGCCTACAGAGCCTATAGCTTTGCTTGCCCCCAGAAGTGGAGCAGACCTCTCAGTATTGTCTTCTGCTCTTTACCCATGCACACAGCCAAGGGTTAGGTACACAGGGCCACCGAGGGAAAAGCAGACAAGGAGGGGAAATGAGCAAAGCATTTTTCCCTGTGGCCTTTCTTTTGGAAGGCCAAGGAGGCCTGACACAGGGTGGTACAAATCTCCTGAAACAGTTGTGGATGCACTCAGCCTCCTCCAGCTACTGCAGAAGGGCTTGTGGGAACATTTTGCCCCTTGAAAACAGCACAGTACAAATCCTTAGCAGCCTGCTTCATGTCACAGCCGTGCTGCCGAGGACAAAAATGTTAACCCCACGTAGCAGACTATGATCCTTCTGTAGCCTAAGTCAGCCTTGCTTGAGTCCCTTACCAGCACAGCACCAGGGCATCTGCTGAGTTCCTCTGAGTCTAACTCTTCTGCTACAGAAACTGAACAGGAGACAGCTTTGATTTCAGGGAAATCAGGAATAGCTGAGTCCTGGTGAAGCTTATGCTTCCAACATACCCAACTGCAGTGGCTTATTGGGTGCTGCTTTTACTTAGGGAATCAGAGAAGGGGTTGGGTTGGAAGAAATCTTAAAGCTCATCTACTTTCAACCCCCTTGCCATGGGCAGGGACACCTTCCACTAGAGCAGCTTGCTCGAGGCCCCAGCCAACCTGCCTTTGAACACTGCCAGGCTTGGAGCATGCAAAACTTCTCTGAGTAGCCTGTTCCAGTGCCTCACCACCCTCATGGGCAAGAATTGCTTCCTCAAGTCTCATCTCAATCCCATTTCTACCAGTTTGAGGCCATTCCCCCTCAACCTGTCACTCCATGCCACTTTCAAAAGCCCTCCAGCTCTCCTGGAGGCCTCTTTCAAATACTGGAAGGCTGCTCCAAGGTCTCCACAGAGCCTTTTCTTCTCCAGGCTGAAAAACTCCAACTCTTAGCCTGTCTTCACAGCAAAGATGCTCCAACCCTCTGATTATTTTGGCCTTCCTCTGGACCTGCTCTAACAGTTCCATGTCCTTGTGCTGGGGACTCCAGAGCTGGACACAGCTCTTAGCCACCCCAACCTTACTTACACTTTGGGGTTTGCATTTGATAGATTTAACAGAGAGACTTCTTGCCTGAAGAACTACTTAGTCATTAAGTTACTTCTTGCCAAATTCTTGACTAGTCTGTGAGGCAAAATATTCAGCACCCACAACTGGAAGAGATAACACAATCCATTTGCAGCCTTTAAAGAAACAATTAAAACGTGATTGGTTTACACAAGACTACATTAAAACACATCCAAGACTCTGTCTGGGTCATTAAAGTCATTCTTCTTTCACAGTCCTGCCCTTCACTGGCAATCAGACTTTTCTACTACTGCTGTTATTCCCGCAGATAAAACCTTGCCTCGGCAGCCTGGTGTCAGACATGAACGTCAGAGCAACAAGCTTCCTTTCAATGACTCTTACAACATTCTCTACAGTCCCTTTTCTAACCTAGTTTGCATTTTAAAAACTCCTTCAAGCTTTTCATCTCATAATGCTCGAGTAAGAAAACACAGCACAACAAAGATGAGCTACAAGCACAACATCAGAGAGCAAGCAGGCAGTAAACACACTTTTAGTGATTCTAAATTAGTTGATGCTTATATTTCTTCAAAGAATCTTAGATCATAGTTTACTTACTGAGAAGACAGAAAATAATGCTTGGGCTCAATCATCTCAGAAGTCTTTTCCAACCCAAAGGATTCTATGATTCCATGAAAACATTCCTTCCTTGGATGGGGAAGGAAAAGACTGTGTGTCTGATAGTTTTGCCTTCCCCTGGGATAGCAGACCTTGCAAAAGAGGGAATTTCTGTGGGTGTTGTTCTACCAAGACTTTCAGCAGTCAGAAGAGCTGTGCTGGAGCTTAGGAAACATTTAGTTCCTGCACTGGAACAGGCTTGCCCAGGCTGCTGGTGGCAGCCCCATCCCTGGAGGTGTTCCAGAAACCTGTGGACATGGCACTTGGGGACAGAGTTTAGTAGCTGTGGTGGTGTTAGGTCATGGAATCAGAGAATCAAGCAGGTTGGAAGAGACCTCAAGCTCATCCAGTCCAACCTAGCATCCAGCCCTGGCCAGTCAACCAGACCATGGCACTAAGTGCCCCAGCCAGGCTTGGCTTCAACACCTCCAGGCACAGCCACTCCACCACCTCCCTGTGCAGCCCATTCCAATGCCAATCACTCTCTCTGCCAACAGCTTCCTCCTCACATCCAGCCTAGACCTCCCCTGGCACAGCTTGAGACTGTGTCCCCTTCTTCTGTTGCTGGTTGCCTGCCCCACCTGGCTACAACCTCCCTTCAGGTAGCTGCAGACAGCAATGAGCTCTGCCCTGAGCCTCCTTTTCTCCAGGCTGCACACCCCCAGCTTCCCCAGTCTCTCCTCAAAGACCTCAGAGGCTTTTCCAGCCAAAGCAATTCTGTGATTCTGTGGTGTTAACCTGGACTGGGACTGTATGAAAATCAGATGAATTAGAGGTAGGTGCTGGTCTCCTCCCACAGGTGATTAGTGATAGAAAGAGAGTAAACAGCCTGAAGCTGCAGCAGTGGAGGTTTAGGTTGGACATCAGGAAAAGCTTAGGCAGGGACACCTCCCACTAGAACAGGTAGCTGAAGGCCTCCATCCAACCTGGCCTTGAACACCTCCCTGGGCAACCTGTGCCAGTGTCTCACCACCCTCACTACAAAGAACCCTTTCCTCACATCCAGTTTGAAGCTCTTCTGTGACAGTTCAAACCCATTACCCTTTGTCCTGTCATTACAAGACCTTGTCAATAGTCCCTCCACAGCCTTCCTGTAGCCCCCTTCAGATACTGGAAGGCCACTCCAAGGTCTCCTCAAAGCCTTCTCTTCTCCAGGCTGCAGAGCCCCAACTCTCTCAGCCTGTCCTCATAGCAGAGCTGCTGCAGCCCTCTGAGCATCCTCGTGCCCCTCCTCTGGACTTGCTCTAACAGTTCCAAGTCCTTCTTGTGTTGGGGGCTCCAGAACTGCAAACAGTACTCCAGGTGGGGTCTGCAAGGTTCATCTAGAGTAGGTTGCCCAGGATCACATCCAGGAAGGTTTTGAATGCCTCCAGAAATGGAGACTTTACCACCTATCTGGGCAGCCTGGTCCAGTGCTCTACCAACCTCAAAGTAAATCTCCTCCTCACGTTTAGGTGGAACTTCCTATGTTCAAGTTTGTTCCTGTCACTGGGCACCACTGAAAGCACCTACATTTGTAGAAGGAATGCTGAGATCTAAGTGTCCTGTGTAAAGAAGGCCACAGAGCATGACCATAGCTGCACAGAGAAAGTCACTGCACGTTTCAGAGGTGATTTCAGGCCAGTTGAGTCAGCAGCACGAAACATTTCATCTCAGCCAGCGTGACAGCAACATTTACCAAACACAAGTGCAGATTAGCCTAATGAAAATGCATTCACCAACTGAAGGGTTGGTTTTAAGTCCAATTTTCTCAGGAGGACAAGCCCACTTTCTTGGAGCACTGCCCACATTTCTCACACTTGGACACTTGCTTGGGAGCAGACATAACATTTTCGGTGCCCTGGAGCACGTAGGATCGAGCTGCAGCAGTTTGCCATGGGTGGGCTGCTCCTCGCCCACTTGAGTTAGGCTTTGGAGGACTTGGGAGAGCAGCAGAGAACTTCTCCGGTGATGAATAAGCACAGAGCATTGTTCAATCTCCCAGGAAACGATGCTGTTTGAGTCGGGCATGCTGTGCTGAAATGGCAGTTGGATCAGCCCTGTCCTTTGTTCCACTGTCTCCTATCAGATGTTCTGGAGCCACCACCACTCCTGCTGTTCTTAGGTGATTACCACTGCACCACCCAGGCCTCCACGATGAGCAGCAGCCACGGGGCCTTTTCTCTCCAAAAGTGCCTGAGATTTGTGATTCAGCAGCAGGAATTGTCTTTGTTTCTCCCTCTAATAATCATCTTGCCTAACATCTGCAGTCAGAGATCTAGCTCAGAGAACAGCAGGGAACAGTGTTAAGCAGTCTACCAACATGTGGTGGCTCCTCATATTCCACATCCACCATAAGCCTGGTTTACAGAATGATAGAATGGTTTGAGTTGGAAGGGACCTTTAAGATTAACCAGTTCCAGCCACCCTGCAGGGCAGGGACACCTCTCCCTACACCAGGTTGCTCAAGGCCTCATCCAGCCTGGTCTTAAATGCTTCCAGGGATGAGGTGTCCACAACTTCTCTGGGTAACCTGTTCCAGTGCCTCACTACCCTCATGGGCAAGAAATGACTCCTGCTGTCTCATCTCAATCCATCTTCTCTCAGGTTGAAGCCACTGCCCCACATCCACTCACTTCATGCTGCTTTGACCAAGGTCCCTCTTCAGCTACCCTAGAGACCTCCTCCAAATACTGGAAAACCCTAAGGTCTCCCTGGAAAGGAGAGGTAAGGTGCATCATGTGAAGGTGCACATGGGCTACAGGCTGGGGACAGAGTGGCTGAGAGCAGCCAGGCAGAGAGGGACCTGGGAGTGCTGGTAGAGAGTACCTGAACAGGAGGCAGCAGTGTGCCCAGGTGGCCAAGAGAGCCAATGGCATCCTGGGCTGGCTCAGGAGCAGTGTGGGCAGCAGGACAAGGGAGGTTCTTCTGCCCCTGTGCTCAGCACTGCTCAGGACACACCTTGAGTGCTGTGTCCAGTTCTGGGCTCCTCAATTCAAGAGAGATGTTGAGGTGCTGGAAGGTGTTGAGAGAAGGGTAGCAAGGCTGGGGAGGGGCCTGGAGCAGAGCCCTGTGAGGAGAGGCTGTGGGAGCTGGGGGTGTGCAGCCTGCAGAAGAGGAGGCTCAGGGCAGAGCTCACTGCTGTCTACAGCTACCTGAAGGGAGGCTGTAGCCAGGTAGAGTTGGGCTCTTCTCCCAGGCAAGCAGCAACAGAATGAGGGGACACAGCCTCAAGCTGTGCCAGGGCAGGTTCAGGCTGGATGTTAGGAAAAAAATTCTTCATGGAAAGATTGACTGGCATTGGAATGGGCTGCTCAGGAAGGTGGTGGAGTCCCCATCCCTGGAGGTGTTTAAAAGGAGGCTGGATAAGACACTTAGTGCCATGGGTTAGTTAATTAGAAGGGTCAAGTGATAGATTGGACTCCATGGTCCTAGAGGTCTCTTCCAACCTGGTTAAGTCTGTGATTCTCTGGGCAAAACCCCAGGCAGTTCACTTCTGGAGACAAGGTGATGGTGGAAAGCTGTCCCCAGGGCTGTTTGCTGCAGGCTCAGTCAGCAGCCTCTCAAACGCTGCACTCATGGCTCTGTACTTCTGCCACAGATGCAATTGCCTCACCTCCCAGTCACCACTGCTACCTACCCATGTTCCCTGGAATGTGACTGCTTGGATCTGACAGTGTTTCCCTTTCTATCACTCAGGAAGTATAAAAGCCCAGGAGCATACATTGGGTTGCCCTTTTAAACACACTTGTGTTAGCCCTACAGGTACACAAAGCAACCTTGGCCTCCTTCCAGGTGTCTTTTTTCCCCCCTCTCTCCTTCCACACATAATAATCTCTTGTGCCTCCCATTAAACACTGGAGAAGTACATCTTTGCCCATGGTAGAAAGCAGGATTATTGTTTGACTGTTTCAAGACTCATCAGTTCTCATTCTCTGGTTCCCATGGAAACTATCCCCAGTGAAGTTTGAGAGGGGCTGTGTGTGCAGCAGAAATGCTGATAATAATGGAGAGAATTAAGTTTCTGCAGGGGAAAATATTAAGTCATTTTCAAATGCTGGCCAGGTGTTGGATGGCAAATCATCTGCTGGCTTCATTTCTGCCAAACACAAAAGCAGAAATGAGCCTTTTGCTACACTGACTTTGAGTGCTCCTGAGATTTTTAGGGCAGAAAGGTACTAGGCTGAAGAAGTGACCAAGGCAATCAGCATCCAGAAAAGAGTATCCCATTAGGCTGAAATTAGGCCAGTAATAGACAGATGTTTCCTGGGAAGTTTTGCCTCTGAATTTATGGATAAAATTCTACCAGCAGAGCTACATCTACTAACTCTCTTGCAACTGCCAGCCTCTTTCACTGAACGTCTACCATACATCACTTTAATGAAGCAAGAAATAATGCATTAGGGATGGAACTGATCCAGCATCCTCAATCAAAAGATCATAGAATCAGGGAATGGGTTGGGTTGGAAGAGATCTTAAACATCATTGAGCTCCACCACCCCTGCCATGGGCAGGGACACCTTCTTGTAGACCAAGTTGCTCAAGGCTTCATCCAGCCTGGCCTTCAACACTTCAAGGCTTGGAGCCTCCACAGCTTCTCTGGACAACCTCCTCCAGTGCCTCACCACCCACACAGGGAACAAATTTCTTCCCAGTGTCTCATCCCAGTCTGGGTTTTTTTTGCAGGATAAATACAATGAAACACCAGAAACAGAATCCACAGGTAGTGCTCAAACAAACTCACTTCAGCGGGAAAGAACCCCCACTGTCAGCTCTTCAGTCTTCCAAGGGATGAATATGCTCCACACAAAACAAAGATAAAAATGAATACTCTGGCAAGAAAAGGAAACTTCACTTCCCCATACAGGGGTAAAGGCAAATACAGAGGAAAGGGCATAAAGTTAAAATGTAAGAGGAGAAAAAGTGCTCACTTTGTGAGGGGTACAAAAGCTCCACTAAATTCTGCTCCTTGATGAATGGAAAGCAGTCAAGTTCAAGAATGATAATAGTTAAAGGAAAACTCCTGTGCTTAACATTACATCTCATTATCTTCTGTAGAAATAATTAGCCACATTGAAAACAAACTGGTGAGTGCTTGGGGGCTGGACAGGATGACCTTTGGAGCTCCCTTCCAACCCAGACCATTCTGTGGTTGGTGGCAGAAGTGGTTCTAACTGTGAGCAAAACATTGGAGAGACATCATTATCAGGGGAAGTTTTACAGGAACTATGGGTAGCAACTACTTCATCTCTTTTTGGTTGCAGATCTGGAAATCAAATAGGCAAAAGGAAAGGAAAGTGAGCAAGGGCACTAAGCTGGGGCCCTGCTCAGTTCAGCAGAGAATTGAAACACCCCTATTATTGCACAGCGATTCCCAAAACACAAACGAGGCAGCTGCAAGTGCACCTCCCGCTTCGGTCCGAAACCTTCCTAAGGATTCTGCTTCTGTGCAAGCACAAAATGAAGCATCCTGGCAACTCTGTCCCTTGCCTGAAGTTCCACCTGAACATCAGGAAGGATTTCTTTACTGTAAGTGTCCCAGAGCACTGGAACAGTGGGAGGTTGTGGAGCCTCCTTCTCTGGAGATTTTCCAGCCCTGTCTGGATGTGTTCCTGCGCAACCTGTGCTAGATTCTCTGGTCCTGCTCTGGCAAGGAAGTTGGACATGAAGCTCTCCAGAGGTCCCTTCCAACCCCTAACATCCTGTGATCCTGTGATCCCCAATCCCAAGTGTCACTGAGGAGCCCAGTACCTGTACTCAAAACATTCCCAGCTTACAGCAGGAGCTCAGAGTGCTTCACAGCACGAAGACCTGAACGTTTTCTCTTAAAACACAGCCAGAGAAAAACAAATTGTTGCAAGTATTCATTTCCACACAGCATCCTGCTGGGTTTTGGAACATTCACTGTGAAAAACAGGAGACTCTTACATTAAAGGTCTTTTCAACTAGAGGACAGTCCTCTCTAGCCTGCTCTCCCTGTCTCCTGCCTCAAAAACATGCTTAAATACCAGGCTGAAAGGCAGACTGAGCAGGAGGAAAGGAGCAGAAGACATGAAGGAGTGTGTGTCTACTCTTTGAGTAGTTAGAGCTGTCACCTCAATGACAAAAACATAGATGGTGCCCCCTTGGAACTAGTTTTGGAGTTGAGCTTGAAATGCACAAATAAGTCTGGAAGCTGGGAGTGGAGTCCAGAAGTTCCCCCTCCCTGCCTGGAAAGCCAGGCCTGGAGTCATTCTCCTCCCCGCCCCAGGACTGCTGCATTCCTCCCAGCCTACTCACATGGCCTTGGCAGCACTGCTCCCACCCTGGCTCCAGCCTCCTGGGCAGCCTACTTGGTTGGGCACTCCCCCCAGGCCTGAGAGATGGAGCTTTGCCATGCCCAAGGGAGCAGCAAGCCCTGGTGAGCGTTGCAGGTTACTGCTCAGCAGCTGATTTGGGTGTGAGGGGTGCAAGGAAGAGGGAAACCACTGGGTTTGGTGGCTCTGTTTTGCTGAGGGTTTTGACCTAAAAGCCATAGAAGAATAGAAGCATGGAGCAGAACTCAGAGAACAAGCCTTGCATGCAGTGTCAGGAGAGGCAGCGTGCCAAGGGAAGGAGGTGCCTGTTGCCCACACAAAGCTGAATGCCAAAGCTGCAGAAGGAGGCAGGATTTCAGAGACATCCCAGTTCTCATGAATAGGCTCAGAGGAGCTTCCTGCTGAGAATGTCCACACGCTGAGGCCAGCCCAGCTGTTGAACAGAGGTGCTTGGGGTGCCAAACACCTGAAAGTGATTCATGGGAGCTCATTTTCCTTTTCTTCACTCTGTTTCAGCCAGCCTTCAGCCTCTGTGGACCCCTGGTTTCCATTTAGGAGCAGACAGACAATAAGTTATCTCTTGCACAGGGGTGGCAAGGGTAAAGATCCTCAAGATTGAGATGCTCAGAGCCTACAGCAGTGAGGGATGCGGCACTGGATACACCTCACAGAGGTAAGATCCATGCCTGAAATCTTACCTACGCAGAGAACAAACCAAACCAAGAAGAAAAGAGTAACATGAAGTGATCCCAGATGATGAGGATATTGAGTTGATTAAAAGAGACTGACCAGCCAACACTGTGGGAGGAAAACATCCCTAGGGGCCAACTAAAATCACCACAAAATCTGCACAAAAGCAAAAAGCAGCAAAACCACCCTCAGCATTCTCTCTCGGCTCTGCTGCCTTCACGCAGGGAAGACAGGAACAGGCTTGGCCAGTACTTAGCCCTCCACGGTGGTGCAGCATAACTGTGGCAGGAGCAATGACAAGGAACTGGCACAACCAAAATGAGGTCTCATTTTTTTAATCCCTGGACTGGGGAGGGGAAGAAGCAGCTGAACAACTGCAGAAGTGAAAAGCTTTGGCATAAAGCAGAGTGGGGCTCAGACTCTGACCCTGCTGCTAGGGCTGCCTGGAGAAAGAGAGTTCTGCTTGACAAAAGCTGAGATTTCAAAAGCTGGCTTGAAGCCAAACCCAGACAGAATTTTCCAAGCTGATGGTTTCCAAACATGACTTCTGGAAAATAAGCAAGATGCTTGATTTTCCATCAAGCAATGATCCTGGCCTACAAAAGCAGCATTTGTTGTAAGAGCAGAGAATTCAGCTTCTAGCACCAGAATTCTCTGCTTTTCACCAATGCCATTTCAGCCAAATCTACACAATTTGCTGAAGCATTTTAGGATAACTGATTAAAGGCTGTGTGCTGTTTCTGTCCTTACCTACTCAGAGTAAAATTCATGATGAAAACAGACCCACAAAAAAGACAGGAAATGGAGGTAGATGAAATCAGAAATAAATGAAGGCAGGAAAAAAAAGGAGTTTTGAAGATATGAGAATGAAATGAGGAGATTCTGGCCCTTTGCTCTGCTCTGCTGAGACCTCACCCAGAGTGCTGTGCCCAGCTCTGCAGCCCTCAACACAGGAAGGACATGGACCTGATGGAGAGGCTCCAGATGAAGGCCATGGGAATTATCAGGTGGCTGGAGCAGCTCTGCTAGGAGGAGCTGGGGGTGTGCAGCCTGGAGACGAGAAGGCTCCAGGCAGGCCTAACAGCATCCTGCCAGGATCTGAAGGGGCTGCAAGCAGGCTGCAGAGGCACTGCTTGCAAAGGCTTGCAGGGGCAGGACCAGGGCAATGGCTTGAAATGAGAGCAGAGCAGATTGAGGCTGGATGTGAGGAACAAGTTCTGCACCAGGAGGCTGCTGGAACACTGCAACAGGCTGCCCAGGGAGAGACCTAAGGCTACATCCCTGGACATCTTCAAGGTGAGGCTGGAGCAGGCTGTGAGCAAGCTGCTGTAGTGGAGGATGCCCCTGCTGAGTGCAGGGGGGTTGGACTGGATGAGCTCTGGAGGTCCTTTCCAACCCAAACCATTCAATGATCCTGTGAATGCAGTATAATGAGTACACTGTCACATCTCAAGCATCTCAAGTGAAAGAGAGTCCCTATGCAGAATTGTGCTGGGGTTAAAAGTGGCAGTGATGGCCATTTGAAGTCCACTGCTGTGGAGAAGAGCAGCACACTGGGTAGATAAAGCCTTAATAATTCAGTAAGACAAGAGCAAATAGACTGCAGTTCATCAGCCTTGTCTCTTTCTCATTCTTCTGCTGAACTGCCTCTTCTTTATCACTGTGCCACAGGAACATCATTTCAGCCCAGACTGATAGCAGAGCCCTACTCTTGTAGATAAGGCACAGACAGAAACCTGGAGACAGTAGATCTAAGATTTCCAATCCCCACTTCCTTCAGGCACAGAAATGCATTTGGGAAGGTGCCCATTTCTTAACTGAGTCACCTAAATTCTGCTTTGTATGTAGGAAAAAACCTACAGAAAATAGAATAGATGGATAAAAATAAGCTCAGCTTGGGAGAACCCAGGATTTCCTAACGTTCACCACCGTCAGCTGCTGCGAGCTGCTCAGCAGAGGCCCCAGTTTGGAAGCCTAAGGTTGCCACCTTTTGGAATTGCATGTGAAGTGTGTGGCTCCCACGCAGAGCCTCTTGGTGAGGTCAGGAAACAGCAGCAGCTTAGGGAAGGTAAGTTTGGATCAGACAAACTGTGTATACTGATAAAAGTCTTTACCTCAGAGTGTTTCAAGGAGTAGCAGCACCAGATGGCAGAAGAAGTTTCCATGCTTTTCTTGTCAGCAGCACTTACATCACCCAGGTAAATTCAGTCATGGTTCTGCAGGTCACTGTGAGGGATCCCAGACCAGCCTGTGCCTAAGGTGGAAATAAGAAAATCACAGAATTGTTTCAGTTGAAAAAGTCCTCTAAGATCATCCAGCCCAACCATCAACCCAACACCACCATGGCCATAAAACCATGCCCCAGAGTGCTGTGGCCATAGGTTTCTTGAATGCCTCCAGGCACGGGGACTCCACCACCTCCCTGGGCAGCCTGTGCCAATCCCTGACCACTCTTGTAGCAAAGAAACTCTTTCTAATCTCCAAACTAACCCTTCCCTGGCACAATTTCAGAGCATTTTCTCCTATTCTATCACCTTCTAGTAGGGAGAAGAGACCAACTCCCACCTGGCTCCAACCTTCTTTCAGGTGGTCGCACAGAGCAATGAGCTCTGCCCTCAGCCTTCTTTTCTCCACACTAAACACCCTCAGCTCCTCCTCCCCAGCCCTGTTCTTCAGACCCTTCACCAGCTTTGCTGTCCCTCTCTGGACCTGCTCCAGCATTTCAGTGTTTTCCTTTGAGTGAGGGCCACAATACAGAACCCAGCATGTGAGGTGCAGCCCCAGCAGTGCCCATCCTGGTGAGGCCTCCAAAAGCACTGCTAGAATAAGGGCAGCAGTCCTGGGAATGGAGTGCTGCTGGAAATGGCTTTCAGTATCTTGCCCCTTATGTTTGGGTGAGGAAAGAGCCTGCAGAAGTCACACTGGCTGACTGCTGTAATACAGAAGGCTGCTATTAATGATTCATGCAGCCCTGTCAATAGCATCCTGCCTATCCACCAAAACTTGCTACCCACTGACAGTGAGAAAAGGGAGGGCTTTTCCCCAACAAACTGACCAAGGCTGCACAGTGTCCTACACAAGTTGCAGCTGATACTGAGTAAGAGAGATGGAGAGAGAGAAGTTTTTGTTCCTTTGTTGTGCAGTTCAGTCATGCAGGCAGAGAACAAGCGGTTACTATTCTTTCAGGAAAAAAAGGAGCATGGCAGGATTGCCAAGAAGGCCTCACTTGCCCACTTAATGATCTGCAAACTCTCGGTCAAGGGCTGGAAATATTTTAGGTTGCATTTAAATGCCATCAGGGACCATGCAAAAACCCCTTTGTGGGGGCTACTGCCTTCCAATACCTGAAGGAGTCCCACAGGAAGGCTGCAAAGGGACTTTTCATAAGGATGTCTGGCAATAGGACAAGGGGGAATAGTTTGAAGCTGTGGGATAGTAGTTTAGACTGGATCTTAGGAAGTCCCTACAGTTTTCACCAGGCTGCACACCCCCAGCTCCCTCAGTCCATCCTCACAATATAGGTGCTCCAGCCCTTGGATCATCTTTGTGGCCTCCTCTGGACTCACTCCAACACTTCTGTGTCCTTCTTATCCTGGGGACAGCAGAACTGGAGGCAAGATTGGAGATGCTTGATGCAAACCCATAAAGCCAAAGCTTTGCTAAAACATTCCAAGCCAGAGTTCAAATCAGAGCCATTAAAAAGGAGATGATAATATAAAGGCTCTGGCAGAATTACTGAGTACCCTCATGAACAGTGGCTGCTTCAGAGTAGGAAGCTGGAGTAAACCTGAAGATTCCTTGCTTGGGTTTGTTTCTTTCGGAATCAGAAAGTTCTCTTAGAGAAAGAATCCATTGTATCCTATGACTGTTCCCATCCCAAGGTTTAGAGCTGCAAGAGAAGAGTGACTGCTACACCACCACCACTGGGAGTCAGGTGTTACTATGACTGAGCAGTAAATAGCTGGTGTGAGCTCTTCTTGCAAGCTAGGTTCTGTCTTGTCACACTGGGACAGATTTCCTAGGCTTTGTGCTTCCACACCCCCCCCTGCAAGCCAAATACTTCTGTTACACGATCATTAAAGGTTCTTTGCACCTAGGTCCAAAGTGTAAGCAAGAAAAAGACACAGAAATGCCAAGTAAAAGCCATGACTTGCTGTGTTACACCTACTTAAATACCAGGATCTTCAGTCGGGGAATATTCAGCTCTGTTCCACTCTACTTACCACCTGACTCTGTTTATAATCTCACAGCAGTTGTCCCCATTTAGAAGCACTTTTCTGTGCTTTTACAGCTCCAACATCCTCCTGTTTGCCAGAACAACACATCTATCATTTTGTACTCACTCTTCTCTCCCACCACTCAGAGTATTTTGCCAAGTCCTGTTGATTCCCCCTTTACAACATGTCCTCGAAACACAAGCAAGTCCTTTCTCTCACTCCCTGCAGTTGAAATCTTTGACTAAGCTCTGATCATCTTTGTTGAGAAGTTCCTAAGCTACTGCCACCTCCTCTGCTGCTTTCTCTAATTCCCACTTGGTACTGCCACTGTTGCTAAGATCCCTTTCCACAGGAACGTTCCCTCTTATGAACCATAGAATCATTTCATCTGGAAAAGCTCTTCAAGCTCCTCCAGTCCAACCACTCTCTAACTCTACCAAGGCTGGGGCTAAGCCATGGCCCTCAGCACCACAGCTCTGCCTCTTGGAAACACCTTCAGGGATGGGGGATTCAACCACCTCCCAGGGCAGCCTGTGCCAGGCTTTGAGAATCCTTTCAGCCAAAAGTTTTCTTTTCATGTCCAATCTAAAGCGGTCCTGACACAACCTGAGGCCATTTCCTCTCCTCCTGTGACTAGCTGCTGAGGAGAAGAGACTGACCTCAGTAGCTTCCTCCATCCTAGCAATCAATTCTCTCCAGTTTTGCTTATCCTATCCTTGCTGGTATTCCTGATTTGGCTTTTGGTGCTACATTCAGCGGCATTGGCACCTCCAGTCTAACTCCACCTTGGCACTGGCAGTGCAAAATCCCTTGCAGCAAACTCCCACTGCTTCCTTCCCAAGACATATCACTACCATCCATATCATTATTCCACATACATCCTTCCAGGAATATTTTATTTGCCCAAGAAAAGTTGAGTTTGGGTACTCCTGAGTCAAGCAACAAGAACTTCTGCACAGCCAGGGTGACAGGCACACATTAGGGCTTCAGAGGGAACTAAATGCTGTAATTTCTAGCCTAATGCAGCTGAGCTGCTACAGAGAGGTCCTCCTACACAGCAAGCTCTCTCGTGCAGAGATTTTGTCTTTGTTCTGACACTTAGCTGAGAACCTGCATGTCTTCAAAGCGTATAATGTGGGATATTTATTCCTCCTAAAAGCCAACTAACTCCCTCCTTTCCAAAAATACAAACTATCCTCCCTTCTCTCCCCCTCAAGAAAGAAAAAAAGCTAATCAACAAAGCTCTAATGAAGCTCAAGTCCTTGGATCATTAGCTTTGCTGGTGGCAAGAATTTTATAGCTCAGGGGATGGCACTTGCTTGAAATGGAAAGCTGCCTTGACAAAGGAAACCTTCACATTCATTCTTCAGGCAGACAATCTGAAGTGGCCAGGCCCTTATAAAACTGTGTATTCAGAGTAAAGCACAAATGTGCCTTCCTGTACCCTAGTGAAGCTTCTAGAAGCATGCAAGGCCACCTTGTGGTCTTGCTCACCAGAATCTGTCAGCAACTGTCTACCTGCTGCAGGCATTCATTAAAAGGTCAGAGCTAGCACAGCACTGACAGGTCTCTCCTCAAGATGACAGCACAATCACAAACCTCAGAGACTCCAGTCTCACTGGGAAATCGTGATGTGGCAAGATGGTTTGGTTACCCTTAAGAGGAGGAGGAAGGGAGAACAAGGGAGGACAACTCCCCAAAGCCTTTAAAAGCAGCCTGGAGGGCACAGGCATACACAGATTGCAAAGGCAGGCTAAGGTGTCACTGTGGGCTGGGAAACATTCTCTAGAGGAATAAAAGCAGCTCCTCCCCCTCCTCTCCTTTGCCTTTGGAGTTTTGCAAACCAGAGGCAAGTTAGTCATTGACAGCTCAGAAGTCATCCCAGCTGACCTGTGATGCATGATGAGAAAGAGAGAGACCCTCCCTAAACCATGTCCTGGCTACAACCAAGTTACTGTGAAGAGTCAAACACCATCAGGAGTGTGCATGTCTGCAGCACTGACCTGTGTCTGTGGGCACACTGAAGGTGGTCAGGATGGTCCAGCCCAGACTCTGCACTGAGCTGCTTGTTCTGCAGACCCTGGCTGCCTTGCCTGCCCTAGGCTGGGTACTCAGCCAGCAACACAGAAGCAAGACTTGAAACTCAGAAAGGCTGTGCCAGTTGATCAGGTGGCAGAATGCAGCTAGAATGAATACAGTTGTATGGCACTTCTCTCCAGACTTCCCTCTAGAGCTCAGCATTACCATACCACAAACACAGACAAACCCAAACACCTTCCTTTACAATGAAAGCTTGGTGGCAAGAGAGAGCACCAGAGAATGCACACAGGTAAGCAGCAGAAAAGCCTAAATATTGCTCTCCACTTTGTGCAGGAAAGAGCAAAACTATTTCTGCAGGCACACGTTGAAGAGAGCAGGGTACACTTAATACAGCACAGACACTACTTTGCAGAGTAAAAGATGGAAGAGGTTGGCAAGGAACCTACTATTAAAAGTGAGAATACTATTTTGAACCTCTCTGTGCTAAAATTTTACACATCAGTTAAGGCTGAGTTTTAAATGTATGGAAATAAGCCAGGGAGAGGCAAAAGGCAGATTGGAGAGGAGGATATATACTTTGCTCACCTGAGACCCCACCTGGACTACTGTGTGCAGTTCTGGAGGCCCCCAGCACAAGTAGGACATGGAACTGTTGGAGCCAGTCCAGAGGAGGCCACCAGGATGCTCAGAGGGCTGCAGCAGCTCTGCTCTGAGGACAGGCTGAGAGAGTTGGGACTCTGCAGCCTGGAGAAGAGAAGGCTTTGAAGAGACCTTGGAGTGGCCTTCCAGTACCTGAAGTGGGCTACAGGAAGGCTGTGGAGGGACTATTGACAAGGTCTTGTAATGCCAGGAGGAGGAGGAATGGGTTTGAACTGGCAGAGGGGAGATTGAAAGTGGATGTTAGAAATAAGTTGTTTGCAGTGAGGGTGGTGAGACACTGGCACAGGTTGCCCAGGGAGGTTGTGGAGCACAGAATCACCCAGCCTCTCTGAAGGTGTTCAAGGCCAGGTTGGATGAGGCCTTGAGCAACCTGTTTTAGAAGGAGGTGCCCCCCTATGGCAGGGAGTTGGAACTGGATGATCTTTGAGGTGCCTTCCAACCTAAACCATTCTATGTTTCTACGATACATCTGTGCTAAACAAAGCTTCAAAATAAAGCTTCAAAACAATTCAGAGCTGCTGGGGGACATGAAGGCCTTGCTCAAACATGCAAAACATTCAGCATGCCAGCAAAACCAACCCATAATGTGAAACAAAGAAGCTTTTTGGCAGATGATCTGTTTTGCAGGAGAAAATGGCATGGATCAAGATTTTCATTGTGCAAAACAATGAAACTCAGCCCCATTTAAAATCCAGATTTGCTAACAATGCATAAACTATGGAAGTGACAGGTCATGACCACAATTCTGTACTAATGCTGTGCTTGAGTTCAGGCTCTTGGAAATGACTTCAAATCAAGAGAGAGCTAAGGTCTGCTGGAAAACAACATGCAAACGCTGCAAAGAACTCCTATAAATGTCTTACAAACCCCTAGGGAACCTATTAGAGACCTGATTTGGAACTGCTACATGACCACACTTGTGAAAGCAGGACTGACAGGTACTAATGATGGTTAGTGGTCAGGTTTACTCACCTGGTGTCCTTGCAAGAATTTACAATGCTCAGCTACGGGCATAAAAGTACCCAGAAAAACAAGATGTGAGAATGTAGCTTTGCAGAATCCAAAAGCTTTGCATGTGTCTGAAGGCAAGCCCAGGAAGCTGCAGCTTATTTCCATGGGATAATTATAGGAGCAAATCTTGAAGAGTCAGAAGACTCCTTCCACTGCAGACTCCTCCTTCTGTTGCAGAAAAAGCTGAGCAGATGAATTTTGAGCCTGCTGAAGAGAACATGCCAGCAGCATGTATGGAAAGGAGCAGATCCAAAAATCTATGAAGAAAAGCTTTGGCAAGTCTTCACTTCTGCAAAAACCCTCCTAAGTGTAAAGATCACACTGGACTTCCACATCATCCTTTCCTTCTCCTCTCCCCTGTTATTACAGGCCTAGATTTAACAGCATTCCCAGTTTGTGGTGGCCATGCTCACCTTTGCTCCAGAGCTAAGAGCACTACTTGCAGTCTACTGCAGTAATGACCTCCCTCATCTACCTTGGATCCTTTAGCATTCACCTGATTTACTGTCACCAGATATGAAAACCTTACCCTGAGAAAGCAGTCTGCCCAAGGCTGGTAAGTGAAAAATCCTGAAATGTGACTGCCCAGAAACACCAGTGCAGGAACTCTCTGGCCCCCCAAACTGGCAACTGTCTAATTTCCCAGAGTTCCAAATTCTCAGTTCCTACTGAAATCACTGACAGTAGCAAAGGACAAGACCCTGTGTAGGCTGTTCCTTCCCAAATTCATGTCTGCTTTCTCTGTCACCTACCTTCAGCTGGCTGGTTCTCCACCCCTCCAGAAGAAACTCTGCATCTCACTAACTCTTTATGCTAGATTTCCCCCCTCACAATCTGTGACAATTGCATCCACTGAGAGGTTTGGCAACTGCTAGCTACTTATTTTGCCAGACAACACCACAGCACAGTGACAGAGCAGACTGGGAGTAGACTCTCCTACCCAAAACAAGGCTTGCCAAAAGACTCCATAAGCAAAGACAGGGCAGATGAATAAGAGTCACCTGAGCGGAGTCTTGCTTGGATGTGCCACTCTCCTGACAACTAAATACACCTGGCTCCCTCAGTACTTACTCTCTGGGGAACAAATGTTCATGTTTCATAGGATTGCAGGATGTTAAGGGTTGGAAGCGACCTCTGAAGAGCCTTGAGTCCAAGAGCAGGACCATAGAATCAGCTCAGGGCACACAGGAACACATCCAGATGGGCCTGGAAAGGCTCCGGAGAAGGAGACTCCACAACCTCTCTGGGCAGCCTGTGCCAGGGCTCTGGGACCCTTACAGTCAAGCTCTTCCTCATGTCGGGGTGGAACCTCCTGTGCTGCAGTTTTCATCCATTGCTTCTTGTTCTATCCCAGGGCACAGGTGAGCAGAGCCTGTCCCTGTCCCTTCCTTCCTGACCCCAGCTATTCATAGACATTGCTCAGATCCCCTCTCAGCCTTCTCCTCTCCAGACTAAGCAGCCCCAGGGTTCTCAGCCTTTCCTCATCAGGCAGTGCTGCACTCCCTTCAGCATCCTCATAGCCCTCCCTTGGTCTGGGGAGCCCAGAACTAGGCCCCAGGTTGCACTAGAAGTTTAGACATTAAGAAAGTTAATTAAGAAAGAAAGTTAAGAAAGACATTAGACAGAAGAAGTTGGACATTAAGAAAAAATTCTTCCCTGAAAGGGTTCTCAAAGCCTGGAACAGGCTGCCCAGGGACCACCATCCCTGGAGGTGTTTAAAAGATGTATAGATATGGTGCTAAGGAACATGGTTTAGCACCATCTTGATGGTGTTAGGTTAATGGTTGGGCTCAATGATACTAAAGATCTTCTCCAGCCTAAACCTCAACACTGCTTCACTCCCTGCTGCCTGGCAGTGCCCTAAAGCAGGACAGAGGGGCAGACAGGGGTCATTTGTATATATATATAGAGTGAAGTGGGTCCTGTAATGTTGTCAACAGCCAGGTTCAGGTGCAGCAGTGTCTGAAAAGCCAGAAGTGCTCACAGGTGTGCAGCTATAGCCTCTGTAAGCAGCCCAAAGTCACTGACACTGAGGGCTTCTGGCTATGCAAGTGCTGGATCAGCACAGTGAAGCTGCCTGTGGGCTGTTTCAGCTTACAGAGCACTTCTGATTTCTTCCAATTCCTTTTTTTTTTTGCCCCCATTTGTTCTCATTTATGACTTCCACATTTGGATCTCTCTAACCTTCTGCCTCTGAGCACATGGTATTTTCCAAAATAAAAGCCAAGGGCTTGAGAAAACTCCTACATTACATAACTCAATCTTCTCAGCTCCTCTTAACCACTTGCTATCCCAGGAAAGGATAAAATACACAGGCTACATTAGCCACATTGCAGCTTGCAAAAGCCCATTTCTGTTCAGCCCTGGGAGTTGATTTTGAGCAATGTGCTTTGTTTCAATGAACATCTCTTGGATGTGTTTCACATTAATAACCAAATACTTCAAAACTTGAATTCTTGGTGACCTTTTTGTCATCTGATAGTGTCCTATAGCTAAACACTGTATGAACAGTAGTAGTAAACTGCAGTTGGACATGAATACATAAATACAGAATCATAGAATAGATTTGGTTGGAAAAGATGTCTAAGATCATTGAGCCCAGCCATCAAGCCAAAACCATCATGGACACTACACCATGCCCCAAAGTGCTTTGTCCACAATTTCCTTGAACACCTCCAGGGATGGGGAACTTCCCTGGGCAGCCAGTTCCAACCCCTGACCACTCTTGCAGCAAAGAATTTTTTCCTGATGTCCAACCTAAACCTCCCCTGGCACAATTTCAGGCCATTTCCTTCTATCACCTGATATTAGAGACAAGACACCAACACCCACCACACCCCAACCTCCTTTCAGGCAGTTGTAGAGAGTCAGGTGGTCTCCTTTCAGCCTCCTCTTCTCCACACTGAACACCCCCAATTCCCTCAGCTGCTCCTCCCCAGCCCTGTTCTCCAGACCCTTCCCAGCTTTGTTGCCCTTCTCTGCACCTGCTCCAGCCCCTCCATGTCTTTCTTGCAGAGAGGGCCCAAAACTGGACTCAGTATTGGAGGTGCAGCCTCACCATTGCCAAGAACAAGGCCATGATTGTTTCCCTACTCCTGCTGGCCACAAGGCTTCCAGAAAGCATTAGAAAGAGAAGCATGAGAAAGAATCCTTGGAATGCAATCAGATTTTTTGCTGGCATGAAAATGGCTGTTGGGCAGCTGGCAGCATTCTCACCAGGTAGCCTAAACTTCACTATCACAGCATGAGCTATCCCAGGTTGTTATGGCACAGCTACCTCTGCACTCTTCCATGAGGGAATGAATCAAAACATCACCCAGATCTTCAGTGGAAGTAGCTCCACTCGAGAGACACAAGAGTACTTCAAAGTAAGGGAAAGAGAAAGAGAAGGAGAGTGATTTCTCCTCTTAAACAGCTCTGGAGTCAAATTTAAAATGAGACTGAATTCTGCAAGCCTCAGAATAAAATAAGCCTTTGCTCTGAGATAATGAGCTGGCTGCCTAAAACACCAGAGCATTTTGCACCTTAATGTCAAGCAGAACTTCCAGACTGAAGAGCCTCTTACTATGTAAAGTCTCCCCTCATGGTACAGCTTAATGGAAATTTAGAGCTGTAACAAGACTAAAGCCAGGCAGGGTGAAGTCTTCTACAGTTGCCTTTTTTTCCCCCCAGCTGCTTACAAAGAGTTGGAGAGGGTCAATGCAATCTGAGTGAGGCAGATTATATTTCTTCCTTCCAAACCTCAATAGCATACAATTATTGTTATTATTATTATCATTTCCAAATGCATTTGGCTTGCAAGAATGGAAATGCTTATGAAATTTCATGAGAAGCCCAAATTCTGTATGCAGGACAAAGAAAGGAAGGTCATTTCCACCAATAATGGAGGACCTACTGCAACTGGCAAGTAACAAACATGACAATCCACCAGCAGCAGAACAGAGAAGTAGAAAGAGATTCATTTGTTGAGATGAGGCAAAAAAAAAAAAAGTCTTTGACTGCCTTCTATGCAATTCCAAACAACTATCTCACAGAAGCACTCCATCCAGCTCTTGTCCTGTTTCCATGGACAAGAGCTGGACAGAGCAATCAGTGCACCCTCAGCAAGACTGCAGATGGCACCAAGCTGTGTGGCACAGTCACTTGTTAGAGGGCAGGGATCCATCCAGAGGGACCTCAGCAGGCTGCAGAGCTGTGCCCAGGCCAACCTCATGGCATTCAGCAAGGCCAAGTGTAAGGTCCTGCACCTGGGTGGGTGCAGTCCCAAGCACAGCTCCAGGCTGGGTGGGGAATGGCTCAGAGCAGCCCTAAGGAACAGGCCCTGGGGGTCTGGGGTGAGGAAAAGCTCAACATGAGCCTGCAGTGTGAGTGCAGCCCAGACAGCAACCCTGTGCTGGGCTGCAGCATGAGCAGTGTGGGCATCAGGGCAAGGGAGGGGATTCTGCCCCTCTGCTCTGCTCTGCTCTCCTCAGACCCCACCTGCAGTCCTGTTTGCAACTCTGCAGACCCCAGCACAAGTAGGACATGGAAGTGTTGGAGCCAGTCCAGAGGAGGCCACCAAGATGCTCAGAGGGCTGCAGCAGCTCTGCTATGAGGACAGGCTGAGAGAGTTGGGGCTCTGCAGCCTGGAGAAGAGAAGGCTTTGAGGAGACCTTGGAGTGACCTTGCAGTATCTGAAGGGGGCTAGAGGAGGGCTGGGGAGGGACTACTGACAAGGTCTGGTAATGACAGGACAAGGAGGAATGGGTTTGAAGTGGCAGAGGGGAGATTGAAACCGATGTTAGGAAGAAGTTTGTAGTGAGGGTGGTGAGACACTGGCACAGGTTGCCCAGGGAGGTTGTGGAGCACAGAATCACCCTGAAGTGTTCAAGGCCAGGCTGGATGAGGCCTTGGGTGACCTGTTCTAGTGCAGGTGTCCCTGTCTATAGCAGGGGGTTGGAACTGGATGAGCTTTGAGGTGCCTTCCAACCTAAGCCATTCTATGATCCTCTGATAATGTAGTCTGTACTTGCCCACACAGCAAACCATTCAACAAAGAGGTTGTCAAAAATCTACCCACCCGTGTTGTATTGGTCTGATTTTAAACTTCCCAGAGACTCAAACTAGCTAACAGAACAATGCAATGATAGGATGCCTTCCCCTCTCCCCACCTTGGAAAGAAAGGAGTTAGATGTAGAGAGGAAAAAGAGGTGAAACACCCAAAGAAGAGTCTTGATTCCATTTGGAAGTTAAAGAAAAACTTTACCAACAAATAAAAGGTATTTAAGGTAGGGGAGTTACAAAAGAGGTAGAGGGAAGGGAAACAAGATACAAAAGTGCCTACACAGCCAGATTGATGACTGTGTTCAGCTTTGAGCACCTCAATATCAGAAAGACACTGAGGGGCTGCAGCAGTGAAAGGCCTAGAGAATGAGTCTGATGAAGAGCAGCTGAAGGAACTGGGACTGTGTATTTTGAGGAAGAGGAGGCTGAGGGGAGATTTTACTGCCCTCTACAACCACTTGAAAGGACAACATAGAGAGGTAGGTGCTGGTCTCTTCTCACAGGTATTTAGTGACAGAATAAGAGGAAACAGCCTGAAGCTGCACCAGGGGAGGATCAGGCTAGACATCAGGAAAAGTTTTTCCCTGGGCTGCCCAGGGAGGTGCTGGAGTCACCATCCCTGCAGGTGTTCAAGGAAAGGCTGGATGAGGCACTTAGTGCCATGGTCTGGTTGACTGGATAGGGCTGGGTGCTAGGTTGGACTGGATGAGCTTGGAGGTCTCTTCCAACCTGGTTGATTCTATGATAAAGAGTGGTCAGGCATTGGAACAGGCTGCCCAGGGAGGTAGTAGAGTCACCATCCCTGGAGGTGTTTAATGGTGGTGCTTACCAACGTGGTTTAGTGGTGAACTTGGCAGAGTAGGGTTAACGGTTGGGCCTGATGATGTCAAGGATCTCTTCCAACCTGACTGATTCTATGAAATACCTAACTATCATAGGTATAGAAGCAGGAATGGCTCTAGATGTGGTTCTAGATGTAGTTCCAGTCCAGGCACAACTGTTGCACACATCATAGAGGAAAGTGAGTGACATTCCCTGCAGGAAAGCACTGTATTTACATAGCACTGTGTCTTAAGTGGTTCCATACGACATATACAGACACCTACTCACAAAATACAGCACCACTGCCAAGAGCTCTATTTGACAATATTCTTCCTTCCTACACAGAGGGATTTGCTTCCACGAGGAAGCAAACACTGTCAGAATTTTTGGGCTATGCCACAGATATTAAATAGCAGTCAAAAATTTAGTAATTAGACCAGAAAGCATCTCACAGCCTGCGTGAAGTGAGACAGCACAGAATGACCAGACCTGATTTAGGCAAGCAGCTGCAACCTGTAACTCTGCACCATGGGTGACAGCCTCCACACACAGAGGAGCCTGGAGCTTGGACCCTTTGACCATCCCCTCCAGACACCCCATTTGGAGGTGATAAAAAAAATCCACTTTGGATCTGCATGTAGAAGAGTGTAAAGGGTTAATCCTCCTGGGGGTGGTCTGACCCTGACCCCAGGTCCTCCTGACTCCTCCCTGGGGGTGGTCTGAATCTGACCCCAGGTGTAGAGGTTAGGCCATTCCCACTTCCTGTCCAGACCCCCTATAAAAACAGAGGAACTTGCTATTTCTTGTGCTCTTTGCCCTCCCTGCCTCATGGCACCACCTTGGCTCCTGCTGCTCCTCTTTTGCCACGTGGCCACTCCACCACTTGTTGGGCAACCCCTTCCTGAATCCACCTCCATCCATTGCCATCAATCTGGCTGCAGAGATATTTTTGTATCTTGTTTCCCTTCCTTATACCTCTTTATAACTCCCCTGCCTTAAATACCTTTTATTTATTGTTACAGTTTTCTTTTAACTTCCAAATGGAAGCAAAACTCTTCTTTGGGTGTTCTATTCTTTTTCCTCTCTACATCTAATTCCTTTCTTTCCAAGGTGGGGAGAGGGGAAGGCATCCTATCATTGTACTGGTTCTGTTAGCTATATTTATATATTAAGCTCTGGGAAGTTTAAACTAGAACCAATATGAACGGGGATACAGACTTAAAAGGGATAAGATGACCTGAAATCTGACCTTGCAAGGACTTGAGCCATGATGTCCTCAATAAGCACACCACACCTGTGTGCACTAGAGAAGCTTTTGAGGTGTCCTGTCCTACGGCTTGCATCCTGCCTTCAAGGGAGGGAGCTGGGCTGCAAGAGGTGAGTACCAAGGTGCTGCAGCTGCTGCCTTCCCTTTCCCACCCTGTGCATGGCCACTGCCTTGTCTCACCAGGATCTGTGTAAGAGCAGCCAGGTCTGATGCAGGCTGTGCCCACACCTCTGGTAAGAGAAGCAAAGGAAGTTATAAAAACCACTGGATTCAAACCCTCCAAGGCCACTTTGAAGGTTTAGGGAGCAAAGAGGATGTGGACATGCATGCAGGTCTCCCTGGGCAGCCTGCACTTGCCCAAGAGGGTCTGGTTACAGCAGTTCAAACACACACCAATGCATATTCATCGCTTAACAATGTTAGCTAACATCATCATGTCAATGAGAGATCTCTAACACATTCATCAGCCTGAATTCCACAGCTCCGGGTAGGACATGCTAATGTCTCTTCCACAGGCACACTCCCATCCCCTGGCAAAGTCTGGGGAAGTGAAACTTTGGTGTCTGTGAAAATTCCTCCTGACTTCCACCTCCTCTATTCCAGCGTCTGAAGCCTGTTCTCTAGCGGACCTGGGGGTTCATGCATGCTTAGAGAGGTGTGGACTCATTAGTGAGTCTTGCTTAGGAGACTCTGTTCTTTCTCATCTTCAACAGAACTGCTTACTTCACACTTCATCACCTGTCCTTCCGTCCACCAGCTCCTTACCTGAGGCCGACAAAGATGCTCTCTGTGGCTCTGTGTTCTCACAGAAACAAAGGCTGGCAGCTAGCAAAGAGGTTCCTCTGCTGTGCTCCAGTTCTTTCATTCAGCTATTCTGTTTCATATTTAGTTAGATATAACACCCCACCCCCCCTAGTCCTCACTTGTTTCATTTTCTATTGCATTTTCTACCAGGGGAAGTGTGCCCAGGTGGGCAGCAGAGCCAATGGCAGCCTGGCCTGGCTCAGGAGCAGTGTGGGCAGCAGGACAAGGGAGCTGCTTCTGCCCCTGTGCTCAGCACTGCTCAGCACACTCCTTGAGTGCTGTGTCCAGTTCTGGGCTGCTCCATTGCAGAGAGATGCTGAGGTGCTGGAAGGTGTCCAGAGAAGGGCAGCAAGGCTGGGGAGGGGCCTGGAGCACAGCCCTGTGAGGAGAGGCTGAGGGAGCTGGGGGTGTGCAGCCTGCAGCAGAGGAGGCTCAGGGCAGAGCTCACTGCTGTCTGCAGCAGTGAAGGGAGGCTGTAGCCAGGTGGGGCTGGACGCTGCAGCCAGGCACCCGGCACCAGCCGCTGCTCCGGGCGGTGCTGGACCCAGCCAGCCCCTGCCGCCCCCGGCCCTGCGCACTCCGCTCCGGGCCCTCCCCGCTGCCCTCAACATGGCGCCGGCAGCGCGGGGCGGGCGGCTGGTCCCGGCATGCCCCGCGGGCTGCCTGGAGACGGCCGGGGCGGGGCGGGGCGGGAGGGAGGATGCTGCCGCGGGCGCCGTGGGGCGAGGCAGCGGCGGCGGCACCGGCACGGCGCGGAACGGAGGATGCGGCCACGGTGGCGGCGGCAACGGCAACAGCAGCAGCCGGCGGCGGAGGAGCGGGGAGCTATGCGGTGCTGCGTGGCGGGGCCCTGGCCGCACAGCGGGGGTGCCCTCACCACCCTCCTGCTGACAGGTCGGTCACGGCGGCGTTTCCCCGCGGGCAAGCGGCAGCGGGCCGTGCTGGCAGCCTTGCGGGCTCCGTGTCCCCTCCTGGCGGCACTGCTGCCTCCTCGCCTTTTCCCTCCCTGCATGCCTCCGCGCCGGTGCGTTATCCCGGCCGTCCCGGTGCGCCCCGCGTTCCCCCAGCCCCGCCTCGGTTCCAGCAGCGGCGGCGGCGGCCAGCCCGCAGACGGTGCAGGGACGGCGGCCTGCCTGCTTCTCGCCTTCTCCCCGCGGAGGGCACAGCCGCAGCCCGGCCCTCTCGGAGCCGAGGGAGCCCGGATGGGGCTGGGGCTGGGCGGCTGGGCCGGTGAAGAGGCTCCGCGATGTGGCCGGGGGCGTTGCTGATGGCCTGCCCCGGCGGCGCTGGCTGGCAGGGGCGCTCCGCTGCCGGGGACAGCGCCGGGCTCAGCTTCTCTCCTCCCTCCGCCTGGCAGGGCTGGCGCCCGTCTCCCAGCGGGGGCTGTTTTGACTAAAAGAGTATCTTTTGTATCCTTCCCAGTTCGGCCACTTGATCCAACTGTGTCAGAGCTGAGATTGCGTCTTCTGCGTTCGGAGCCCTAAGCCTGCTCCCTCTAACGCATGTACAGCAGAGCTGTCGTGCAGCAGGCAGGTTCTGCACAGTGGAATGCTTTCAACGGGTTACGCTTAATACCATACCAGCCACAGGAGTGCCTTTATGAGACTCGCTCACCCAAGAGCAAGTTAACAGCAAAATAATCTGTCTCTTTCGGTTATTCTGTGGTGTGAGAAGTCAGTGGTCTGTCATTGACAGCTAACGATCTGCTCAATGTCTTCTTGAATAGTACTTCTTCACGGCCAGTCTTGTCGTGGGATATTGACACGGTCAGAGGTGACAGGACACACTGGATATATTAACATGCAGTTAGCACCTGGGTGTTGAGTGTGAGGATAAAACTTTCCATCTGTTCAACGCAAGGTGCTGCTCTTTCCTTATGTGGAAATAGTTCCTGCCTCTTTTGCCACCCTCTCCTCAAGACCAACTGTGAGATAGCAACCAAGAAGGAACTAGGACAATCTTAGAGTAAGTTTTCAGTATGACCTAAGACAGTAAGTTTAAGAAAGTTCAACTGAAATGAGCTTTTAGAAGATCTGAGTCCACAAGTCTTTGCCAGATAAGAACAGAGAGCTTAAGGTTGTTTTTTTGCCTAGAGTTAACTTTTCCACTCCAAACTCAGGCATTTTTAAGTTTGGTTCAGGAGGATTTCATTACTTTAAAACAGCAGAACACACAGTTTAAGATTGATATAAAAAAAAAGGAATCATGAACTTAAATTCAGTTAAGCTCTTTCAAGAGGTATCTATTTAAAATTCATGCTTTATGAAGGTGGAGTTTTGTAGTATGTTCCTGGTTTGAGTTCAGGTACAACAGTACCTGCTTAGAGAAGCTGAATGATGCAAGCTGTCTCAGTTCATCCCAGTTCCTCTCCATCCTCATTAAGCCAAAAAAACAAACCCACCACAACAACAAAAGAACCCAAGCCTACCCCCTTGTTCCCATGGTAGCATCTTTCTGCTTTCCTAGAGCTTGACATCTGAGCTGTGACCACATGCAAGAACTTCCAGTCTCATCTCCTGGCCCTAATGTGAGCCACAGCCCTGCCTGAAAGTCCTTTCTTTTGAGTCTTGTTCTTAAGTAGACTCTGTGGTACTGAAGCATGACTTAACCAGGCAAAAAGGCATCTTACAAAGTGGAGCATAAGAAGTAGCATAAAATCTGCAAACAGATTTCTTTGAGTTCTCCTCTGCCAAGAGAGATTATTTCCCCCCATTTCTCTAGTAGCATTTGATCTGCAGAAGAAACTTGACTTGTGCTTTTTGTGCTTCTTCAAGACGTGTGAAACATCCTTGCAGGTTTTTTGGAGGAGACTGGCTGCTGTCAGAACACTTGGTTAGAACTTCTTTAAAGTACTCCACAGGAGTTGCAGTCACCAAAGCAAACCCCTTTCTTTAGATGAGAGGTTGTGTGCATTCAAACTAAGAAGAAAGAATGCCAAGCCTAGACAAGAATGTCTGCTTTGGTACAGCTTTTGAGCTCTTCTTGAGGAGATACTGATATGTTGACAGCAGGCATTAGCAGCATAGAGTGCTGTCCTTTGGCAGAGCTCTAGAGGAAAGGAGGGAGTTGCTAGTTTGGAATACTTAGAGAGGAATTTGAAAGAAGCAGGAAGGAGCCAAGAAACCAGAGAACAGACATTAGTTCCCTTCTAATCAGCTGAGCTGCTTTTCAAGCAAGTAGCAGCGAGAAGCAATAGAACCAGAAAGTTTTGGCATGACTATCTGGAAGTGTTTCCAGTATAGAACAGGGTACTACAGATGGAGAGCTGAAGGTATGGATTTCAGTGGCTGCTGCTGAGACTTGCAGTGGTGCACTTAGCATGGACAGGTTATGCAGGTCCAAAGTAAACACTGGTTTGTTAACAGGGTAGTTATGCTGCTCTCTAACCAGTTGCCTGGCTTAAAGCTGAGCTGTGGACTAGGTGCTTGGAGGGTCTTTTGTTGTGTCTTGGTGCTATCACCAAGGTATCTGCTGTATGTGGAGCTCTGCTTCCAGCTCACTATGCAGGAAGGGCTCCAAGCTAGATGGGATAAGTGGTGGAGGACTGCAAGAGCATTTTTTTAGGGCAGGGTTGTGTGGTAAGAGAGCAAGGGGCAGTGAAAGCGTGGCCCAAGGTTCTGGTATGTGGCTTGAGAGTGCTGAGCACCTGCCTAGGCCACAGTCCCAGAGGGAGCTGTGGGAGAGAGGGGAACTGCTGGCTTGGGAGAGCTGGAGCTGTGTGCTGCATTAGAAGTGAGAGAGATGGGCTTGAGGTCCTACTTCAAAGAAGCAATAAGGAGCATAGATGGGGGCTGCAAGATGGTTTGTGGGTGTCAGACTGTCGTAAAGGAATGGGGATGCTGCTCCATGATACTTGGGACCTTTTTGCTTTGTGTTGTGGCTATCTTTGTGAAATGTTCTGCTATTAAATATTAATATTAAAACCCTTACATAAACCCTATGTAAAGATAATTAAAAGGGAAAATAGTATAAAACAACATCAATATAATTTATGTTCACAAGCTAAAACTGCTTCATTTCAGAGAATGGCTTAGGTTGGAAGAGACTTTTGAGATCATCCACTTCAACCTCCCTGCCACTGGGAGGGAAATGTAAGGAAAAGAAATGTTAATTAAAGAAAAGAGACTAGAAAACACTGCAAATGCACTTTACCTATGTTGAGGTCTCAGGCACAGAGCTGTGAGTTGCTCCTGCTGTTCTAAGCACTTCTGGGTGCTCCAGCAAGTGTGGTGGTGTGTAACCATCTGAAGAGCATGACACTATTAGCATCTTTCCCAGTGTGAGAACAAGGCTGATTAAACGAATTCTGAAGTGTTTCTTTGATAAAATGCATGGTTTGAATCCCTGTGTTGTGTAGTGTAAGGGCTCTCTTGTCATCCTTTAATCATATTCACAGATCTTCCCTCAGCTTTCTTCATGTTGTCAGTGTGCTCCTTGAAGGCTCTGTGTAAGTACTAGACACAGTGTTTGAACAGTGATCTGTGTCAAGGATAGAAATGAAATCTCCCTGCTCCTCCTTGGGTTGCTATTTACTCACCATAGAATCACTGTGGTTGAAAAGACCTTTCAGATCATCCAGTTCAGGCATTCTCTAACTCTGCCAAGGGTGGGGCTAAACCATGGCCCTCAGCACCACAGCTCTGCCTCTTGGAAACGCCTCCAGGGGTGAGGATTCAACCACCTCCCTGGGCAGCCTGTGCCAGGCTTTGAGAACCCTTTCAGTCAAGAAGCTTCCTCTGATCTCCAACCGAAACCTCCCCTGGTGCAAGTTGAGGCCATTTCCTCTCATCCTATCACTTAGAATGATAAATTAAGCAGGTTGGAAGAGAGCTCCAAGCTCATTCAGTCCAACCTATCACCCAGCCCTGGCCAATCAACCAGACCATGGCACTAAGTGCTCAAACTAGCACAAACCACCTCCCTGAGGAGCGTGTTGGAGTGCTTGCTGACAGCCCTCTCAGTGTTGCTGTAATTTGTTTGCCAGTGAGTGTTTGGTTCTTCCTGCAGGCTGGTACCTCTGAACCCGAGTGCTGCTGCCTCTTTGTTTCTGGTACTGTTGTTTTTACAAGGAAGTGAAGCTGCTAATCTGATAGCATCTTTTCACCAGAGTTTGACACGAGTTCTCCCTCCCAAACAACGTAAAAAGAAACATCACTTACTGTGGCCACGTTGCCCTTCCTAACATGTGACAGCAGGTCCTTCCCTCCACGCTCTCAGCTGGCATGTAACTGTCCAAACAGCTGATGTATCTGTTCTTCCTCACAGAGGAATGGGAACAAAGAGCCCAGAATGGGAGGTGAGGAGGAGCTTTCTCAGGCAGTTCTGCTGCTGGTGAAATGGAGTTTGTCAGCTCCACAGCTGCCTTCTGTCTCCTGTAGATATTTGCTCCTCACCACATTTAAACTTTGCTCCTTCAGCTGCAGTGATCCAACTGTTTTCAGGCTGCCTGGGAAGAAGACAATCATTTTTATTTTCAGAACTGATTATTGGTCATGCCTGCAAGCTAGGAAATCAGTTCCATGTGTCTTTATCTAAGCAAAGCATCTTTATACAAGCAAAGCCATGCTCTTGGTTCCTATACTTCCCCTACTTGGCTCAAAATACACTGCACCAGGCACAGTACTTCAGCAATGGCTGTGCTCTGTGTATGAGGTTTTGCCAGTGCATAATTACTGGAGAATATTCTTCATCATCTTAGAATCACAGAGCCAGAGAATTGTTTCAATTGGAAAAGACCTCTAGATAGGTAAAAGTGAGTGCCAGGAGGCTGGAGCCAGGCTCTGCTTGGTGATGCTGGTAACAGGACAAGGGGCAATGGTGGAAGCTGAGGTACAGGAAGTTCCAAGGAAACATGAGGAGGATTTTTTTTCCCCTGTGAGGGTGACGGAGCACTGGCACAGGCTGCCCAGGGGGGTTGTGGAGTCTCCCTCTCTGGAGATATTCAAAACCTGCCTGGATGTGTTCCTGTGTGACCTGCTCTAGGTGATCCTGCTCTGGCAGGAGCATTGGACTGGATGAGCTTCTGAGGTCCATTCCAGCCCCTGACACTCTGTGATTCTGTAGTTGAGTCCAACCATCAACTCAACACCACTATAGCTATTAAACCATGTCCCAAAGTGCTATGTCCACACATTTCTTGAACACTTCCAGGGTTGGTGACTCCACCACCTCCCTGGGCAGCCCATTCCAATGCCAATCACTCTCTCTGACAACAACTTCCTCCTAACATCCAGCCTAGACCTGTCCTGGCACAGCTTGAGACTGTGTCCCCTTCTTCTGTTGCTGGCTGCCTGGCAGAAGAGACCAACCCCATCTGGCTACAACCTCCCTTCAGATAGTCGTAGAGAGCAATGAGCTCTGCCCTGAGTCTCCTCTTCTGCAGGCTGCACACCCCCAGCTCCCTCAGCCTCTCCTCACAGGGCTGTGCTCCAGGCCCCTCCCCAGCCTTGCTGCCCTTCTCTCAACACCTTCCAGCACCTCAACATCTCTCTTGAATTGAGGAGCCCAGAACTGGACACAGCACTCAAGGGGTGTCCTGAGCAGTGCTGAGCACAGGGGCAGAAGAACCTCCCTTGTCCTGCTGCCCACACTGCTCCTGAGCCAGCCCAGGATGCCATTGGCTCTGCTGCCCACCTGGGCACACTGCTGGCTCCTGTTCAGCTCCTCTCTCCCAGCACCCCCAGCTCCCTCTCTGCCTGGCTGCTCTCAGCCACTCTGTCCCCAGCCTGTAGTGCTGCTTGGGATGGTTGTGGCCAAGTGTAGAACCCTGCCCTTGCCTGGTTCAATCTCACTGTTGATCTTACTAATGTAATCTTTTTTTGCATGTTTTACTCTCAAAAGCTTTGTTGTTAAGCTCTGCTGATGGCAGTAATGGAACAGTTAACTGGACGACTAAGCGAGCCCACAGTTATGTTATCAGCAGAATAAAGGCTGTTGAGAAGAATGGTGAGTTTAGGTTGTGAATGTAAACCCCATGTTGGTTCAGTCAAGTCTGCTTTTTAATACTGCTCTTGCTTTTCCAGTCATGTTTTAGCAGTAAGGTGCTGGTTCCAGGTAAGTAATCTGGGATATTTTCCATTTCTTCAGTCTTGTGAACGTTCACAGACCTGCTTGTCCTTGTGACTCTTCCCCAACTGCTCCTGCTCCTGTAGCTCTGCTTGAAGTAATGGCTGTGTTACACCTAATGCTGCACTTCTCACCAGGGCTGGTGCTTGGAGACACCTCTGCAGTGTGCTTAATACAGTAACTCCTCTGCAGCAAGCCAAGACAATCTTTTTGTTGATGTATGGGGAAAGGCTTCTTTGCTGTTGCTTCTGTAAGTGCACATGGAACAGTGGAGCAAGTGTGCAGTGGCTGAGGAGAGGCTTTGCTCTGACTGCCCAGCCAGGCAGTCTGCATTGCCCCCTGCCCCAGTCAAGTGATTTCTGGTGCTGTGCTTCATCTGCTGAAATCCACTGGGGAGAAGCCTCTGGAGTTGCCCCAGAAAAACCTGAGGAGGATTTTTTCTTTCCTGAAGATGATCAACATCCAGGATTCAGCCAACATGGGAAATCTTCTGACATCTCTGGATCTTCTGGATCTGGTGGGAGCCTCCAGGCTCTGGAGGTTGTTAGAATCTCAGCTAAATTCTTGGCTGTGCCCATGTTCAAGACCTGCAGGAAGAACAACTGGGGCACTGTTTCAAAAGGAGCAATGTGTGTTCTCCAACCTTCAGTTCCTGATCACTTCTTTCCCAATCTGCAGAGCTTTTAACCTTTGCAAGAATTATTTTGGTTGGAAAAGACCTTTAAGATTGTTCTCTACCTCTGCCAAGGCTGGACCTAAACCCTGTCCCTCAGCTCCACATCTCTGAAACACCTCCAGGGATGGGGATTCAAGCCTCTCACTGGGCAGCCTGTTCTAAGCTTTGAGATATCTTTCAGTCAAGAAATTTCTTCTAATCCCCAACCTAAACCTCCTCTGGTGCAACTTGAGGCCATTTTCTGTCATCCATTCTGCAGAAATTTATCCTGGCACCTACAGAAAATCCTCCTAAGGATGTGGAAAGGAGAGAAGGAAAGAGTGCTATTGAGGTAGCTGCTATGCTGTGATGTTTTTCTAGCAGGGATCTGTTGTGATCCTCTGTAGTGAGGATTTTTAATTCCACATGATCGATTTTACAGGAACCTTTCACAATCCACAAGGTTTTTATCTACCACAGGGAATTGTCCCAGGCAATCCCCATCTGGCAGTCTGCTGGATGAGGTTAAGTATATTCATTGTGATCCCTACATCATCTAAGATGATTACACTTTCACCTCCAGCCTCAGGCACTCAGCAAAACAACTGTGTGGGGTTTAAGAGCTTCTGAAGAGAGCAGCATTTCACTGGTTCCATTATTGAAAAGCTGTCATAGGCTGAAGACTCATCATTTTCCTTCTGTTGTGGAAGGAGCTTCCTACTGGGAGAAGAGGAAAGCTCTGGCAAGGGAGGTGAGGACTTTGCAAGTTCTTCATCTCCACACCTGTGTCATTTCAGTGTGTTTTTCATTACAGCATCAAATGGGTGGGTAGTTTTCTTGCCTGCCACCAAGGTCATTATTTTTTCATCTGCATTCAGTCCTTGTTGGTGTGTTCACTTCAGCCACAGAGAAACAGCTCATTACTAGCAGAGGGCAGGCATTTCGTGGTGGCAATGGATTACCTTGGACAGATGGGGTTGGTTTTTTTCAGTAACTGCTGATTTTCTTCCCCCTCTTCCTTTCTGAGACTATTGCTTGTGGAGGAAATACACATTGCATTTCCACTGCTCTTCCTCTTTGCAGTGCATCTTCTTTCTAGAGTCAAACATCAGAAAGGGAACAAAAGACATCTTCTAAGATCTTGAAAAATTTTCAGCCAGCCACTATTTTTCTGTTTTATTTATCTTATAATTTCCTTGTTCTGCTTGGCTTTAAAATAGTTTAAAGGAAATGAATGGGTTTCCTTGCAACTCATTCACAGAAATGAGCACAACAGTTTTGGGGCTCATCAGTTTGCTAATTTTAGTTACACAGAGAGCAGTGTTACTCTGCTTATGTCTATGTAATTAAAATTACAGTGGCTACTTTGTTAACCACACAAAGTTGTAATAAACTACTTAATTTTTAGGATCTGTTTTAATTTTGTCTTCCAGGAAAAATGATTAGGCAGATACTCAGTTCAGGACTTCGGTTAAAAGCAGCTTCCAAAAGTGGGGATTTGATCAGTAATATGTCCAGAGCTTGAGACTATTCTACAATATCAAACTTGAAGAGTGGGAAGTAGATAACTAAATGTAGAGCTCTCCATTGCAACTGTCTGCATCTCCTCTCAGCTGCCTCTGCAGTCGGTGGAGATCCAGTCTGCGTAGTTAGCAGTCTAGGACATGATTCAACTCATTTACAGGAGGAATCAAATTAATCAAGGCCTAGAAGCGTCTGTTTCTTCTCCACTGACTATAAAAGGAGCCTGACTAACTCTGTGGTGGATGTTGTTTCTGTGGGCATCTAAAATTAGGTGAGATAGATTCCACCCGGAGTACGTGGTGCGAGGGATGGAATGTCTGTGATTAATGCCTAATTAGCAGTGGCTTTTTAAGCAGACCTCAAGGCAGAAGGTTGGTGTAATGAGAAGGCTGGAGAAGTGATAGCAGGATTACTCAATTACATCAGCTTGAGCCACATTGCAGGTGTATTTTGCTTACTGATGGAAGGGCTGAAATTAGCCCTTTTACCTTCTAGGAGGTGTGGGGCTTGTTCCTTTGAGTTTATGACAACTCTGTGGTCTTGGAGTCACTCTGCCCCTGACAATCCCCCCAAGCTGCATGGCACAGTCTTTGCTCAGAGCTGTGACTCCTCAGAAGTTTCCTTCAGCTTAGCAAGCGAGGCAGGTAGCTGTGAGGCTCTGTATCTGTGACTGCTCTTTATTTACCACTGGTGTAATCCTGATCTGTTGACATTCTCAGCAATGTGCTTCATTCCTTCAGGGCATTGACTTAAAGTTGAGCAGTGATACGGGATGGTAACATGACTAAGAGTGTATCCTTTAAAGACACCATGAGAAACACCTTTTAGATCAAGATTCTCCATTTACACTTTAATTTTTTAGCTTGTTGATAAAGTGGTTCCTTATCCACTTAGTGTGTCATCATGATTTTTGCATTAAAATATATAGTGTCCCTGTGTCTATATATATACACATACACACATATGGTAGTGTGTCAGATGTGTCATACCTAAGGAAGATTTGCTTTCACCAACTACATTTGTAATTGCATAAAAAAGTCCCTGTTGCTCTTGCATGTGCTGGTTGTTCTAATTCAAGTTTCCTGCAGGTTTTTAATTCTTGAATACTGTAAAACACAGCTTCATTTGGTTTGGAGCCAGTGCCTGGCCTTTAACTGCCCCTTAACCTTTTGTTCTCTTCTTCAATGGGGAGTTTTCTAAGCAGCTTTTTAGGTGTCTATTGTCTGAACTTGCTGGCTTAAAGTCTGCCTTTAAGAACTCAGAAATGCTCAGCTGAAGTGAATTTCCTTTGTTCTGTTCTGCAGAGAGTGAGAACTCTGCCATTCCATTCTGTGAGCAATCAATGCCATTGATTGGTAAAGTTCCTCCTTCTCGTCTTCCTTATCTGTATGTAAAACGTCAAGAAACCACAATTGTATCACCCACTGGACACATTTTTGTTCATGTCATACTACAAATAAACAGCTGTAAAATTCCAGTAGCCTCCGTTGTTGGTTTTTGGGTTCTTTTACTGCAATAAAAACAGTTTGTGCAACTTCTGAGGTCCTACCACAGCCAGTTCTGCAGTGCTGGAAGCCTCCTGTTGGGCAAAGAGAGGCTTTGCTGTGTCCTCATCTTAAATCCACCCAACCTTTAAAAACTTATTAACAGGTCTCTAATATCTGTTGCTTTCCTGCTGCCAGGCTGCCCACACTGCTGTTGAAATGCATGATGTATTATCCAGAGCATGTCTCATTTTTGCCTTTTTCTGTCTCTTATCTTTCCTTCTGCTTTTCAGTGTACACAATTCTGTCCAAGGTGCACTCTGATCGGAATGTTTACCCTTCTGCTGGAGTTCTTTTTGTTCATGTTTTGGAGAGAGAGTACTTTAAGGGGGAATTTCCTCCTTACCCAAAGACTGGTATGGGATGCTAAGATCTTCCATATTATATAAACATGTAATAGAATGTTAAAATGTCTGTCTGCTTAGAGTTCAGCATGCAGCATACAAAGAACACTTGTTAGTTTCTATGGAAATGCCTTCAACTGATAGAAGATATCTGGTCCCAAAAGGTGGAAATGATGGGGGTTGTGATCATTTGTGCAGAGATGCAAAATAAGTGTGTGTTGGGAAGGCATAAGCACAACACCAGAGAGCTGAGATCAGGGGGTAGCTTTTCTTGACTTTCACATCAGAGATGAGATCAGGGAAGTTTCACTGTCTGCACAAAATGCCAGTTGCCTGATCCCTGTTTTATGTGTAGCAGCTATCAGGCTATGTGATGGAGCACTTTCAAGTTTACTCTCTGCTTTCAGATAGAATAGAACACTGAATCAAATACAGACTGTACAGATCATAGAATGGTTTGGGTTGGAAGAGACCTTTAAGATCATCTAGCTCCAACCTCCTGTCATGGGCAAGGACACTTCCTACTAAACCAGCTAGCTGAAGGCCCCATCCAGCCTGCCTTTCAATACTTATAGGCTTGAAGCCTCCACAACTTCCCTGGGCAACCTTTTCCAGAGCCTCCCCACCCTCATGAGGAAGAAGTTCTTCCTGAGATGTAATCTCAATCTAGTTTTTCTTAGGTTTGAAATATCTTACTTAAAACAAAAGGATTCAGCTTTCTACCTGTGTTTAGGAGCAGCTCAGTGTTAGTAAGGTGGTTTTCTAAAGTGTGGCCTTTTGGCAGACCTAAAGGATTGATCATTGACAGCTTAGGATATGTAAAAGCAATACAGGTGGGAAAGAGAAAGAATTTTCTGCCTCCCCTGCTTATCAACAATAATAAATCTCTCAATATATGCTATTTATATAACTGTTGTATCTTCCTATAAAAATAGGAACACTCCTGTACTGTGTGTACAATGCAGAGGTAATCAAAACCACCTCTCTAGGCAGCCTGTTACAGTGCTCCATCACTCTTGAATTAAAGCAATTCCTCCTCCTCTTCAGATGGAACTTTGTATGTTCAGACCTAGTAGTTAATGAGTGCAAGCACAGAGAGTTAGGCAGGATTCTAGAAGGTCCAAGCATGTTCATCTCTGCAGCTGGCCACACTTCTCAGTACTTACAAGTGCTGAGGAGGACTTCCCATATTTCCCACAGGCTGAAGGTTAGCAGCAGTTCTTCCCTTTGGAAATGTGTAGAAGACCTAACAGGAAGAGAGAACAGGATTTTCTACTAGAAATGTGAAGATCAAGTTGTGCAGTATTGTCTTGCAAATGGTCCAGTAGATATTTTTCTTCTCTAGGTGAAATCAGTAATGATCCCATAACATTTAACACCAACCTGATGGGTTACCCTGACAGACCTGGCTGGCTGCGCTACATCCAGAGGACGCCATACAGTGATGGAGTGCTCTATGGCTCACCAACTGTAGAAAACGTGGGCAAGCCAACCATCATTGAGGTATTTGCTTTGGAAGGCTCAAAACCACTGAATTTGGCTTGGGGTGGAAGGTTTGGATTGCCAAAAAGCATTGCCTCTTATTTAACTTAATTCCTGTTACAAAAATATTTAAGGCAGGGACAAGGAGTTGTGACATGAACATAATCTCACTGTGTCCTCTTTGAGGGAAAGCCAATTGTGTGACATTGAATCTTCTGCTTTAAGGTAGAACTAGCAAAGAACAATAACCATCTAAATGGAGGGTTCCTTGCTGAATTACCTTTATGTTCTTGCCCTTCATCTTTCTAAGAGGCTTTTCAGTTCAGTAAAGTATAAATACATCAAACCTGTATCAGTCCATACAAATAAGTTAAGCCTGTATCAGTCTGTACAAATAAATTAAACCTAGATCAACTCATACAGATAAGTTAAACCTGTATCAATCTGTACAAATAAATTAAACCTAGATCAACTCATACAGATAAGTTAAACCTGTATCAATCTGTACAAATAAATTAAACCTAGATCAACTCATACAGATAAGTTAAACCTGTATCAATCTGTACAAATAAATTAAACCTAGATCAACTCATACAAATAAGTTAAACCTGTATCAATCTGTACAAATAAATTAAACCTAGATCAACTCATACAGATAAGTTAAACCTGTATCAATCTGTACAAATAAATTAAACCTAGATCAACTCATACAAATAAGTTAAACCTGTATCAATCTATACAAGTAAATTAAACCTAGATCAACCCATACGAATAAGTTAAGCCTATATCAACCCATACAAATAAGTTAAACCTGTATCAATCCATACAAATAAAAATGTATTTGATTACAAAAGATAAAGTTAGAAATATATTGACTATATTATATAGTGTAATAATATAAGTGGCTAGATTCTACATCAAGACCTTCACTTAAGTCTGACCCCAAGCCCGTATATGAACTAAGCTTTGCCTAGCATGTAAATAAAGTCACTGCAGCTCCCTCTCACCTGTGGCTTTTAATTCTGTAGTCGGTGAGGAGGGCAGATTGCATTCGATCTGCTCCTGAGTGCCACCTGAGAGGAGTGGTTGCATGCTCCTGCCCTCAGGATAACTTTCATCCTGTCGTAGTTTTGGAGGTGATGTCATGGTTAGGTCAATTAATTGGGGGTGAGCTCAGAGTGAGAAGAGTCCTGCAGTAGAGCAGGTAATGTTCTTGAGTTCAAGCCCCCGTGAAAGCTGTGCAGAGATGGTTTCTGAGGAATTCAGTACAGAGGCAGCTCCACTGCTGTCACTGTTACTCAGTGCAGGTGCATGGTCCGCACTGGCTGGAGTGCAGCCTCAGAGTGGGTGCTGTTGTGTTCCTGTACAGAGGGTTGGCTTTTCTAGGCATTGATGTTTAAAGTACTGTTGAAACAGTCCTGTGAAAGAAATAACAGAATTGAGGAGTTCAAATCTCCTCACTTTGTTTTCTGTTAGTTTTATAATGAAATGTTACATGGCATAGGATGTGTCAGGTAGGCTTTTCTTTTGCACTGAAAGGAACCTGCAGAAGGTATTCCAGAGGATTTCTCCTTTTGATTCCAAACTGGATGTGCAACATCTCTGACTTTTGTTTCTTTAATAATCAGTGTCACTGTGCTTTGTGGCTCTGTTTGCTGAGAAGCAGCATGGTTGTGTACCTGCTGCCATCTCCTTTGCCTCTCCCTTGTCCCTGAAATGAACGAAGTAAAATCTGAAATTAGGAAGAAATTGAATCTATTTCAGTTTGTTTCCTGAAGGAAGCAAACATCTAAAAGGTGATAAGCATTGCTAAATAATTGATTACATTTTCACTGATGTTTCATTTTTGCCTTGCTGCTTTGCAGTCAGATCTTTGGTTTGTTTGACTCTAGATCACGGCGTATAACAGGCGGACTTTTGAGACAGCGAGACATAATTTGATCATTAATATCATGTCAGCAGAAGGTATGTACAGACAACCACAGGAGCAGTTGGCTTGCAAAAGCCCTTTAAGATGACCCAGTCCAACCATTTTCTAACACTGCCAATGCTGGTGTTAAGTCACCACCCTCAGCATCCCATCTCTGCCTCTGAAACACCTCCAGGGATGGGCATTCAGCCACCTCCCTGCGGAGCCCGTTCCAGGCTTTGAGAAACCTTGCAGTGAAGGTTTCTCAGCTGAGGCACTCTTCCTGTAGTCTACTCCTCCATGGCTCAGTTGCTTCAGAACTAGCCAGTGCTTTTCAGCTTGATTAACAGCTGCTAGGACTATTTAAACTAACATGAGCACATCAGGTTGAAAAGGAGCTAGTTCACATGGAAGACTTTTAGAAAGGTGTTTCAGCCTCCGTGTGGTATTGTGTTAATGACTTCCAACTCTGTCATGGAATCTTTAAGGCAGAACTCCTCCTTTTTCCTCCCAACTAGATTTCCCTTTGCCCTATCAGGCAGAGTTCTTCATCAGGAATATGAATGTAGAAGAAATGCTGGCAAGTGAGGTTCTTGGGGACTTCCTTGGGGCAGTGAAAAACGTGTGGCAGCCAGAGCGCCTGAACGCCATAAACATTACTTCAGCCCTGGACAGGGGAGGGAGAGTTCCACTTCCTATTAATGACATGAAGGAGGGGTAAGCACATCTCTCACTCTGATGGCTTTGCTTTGCTCTCATCTTTCCTTGCTGAAAAGCTTCATATTTGTTGGAGTGTTCTAGAAACTTTGCAGTTGCTCTTTTGGATGTTGGAAATCAGATTGCTCTTAGATCTGAAAAGTTGCCTGATGGCCTGAGCCTGTTGTACCCTGGATCTGCCACAGCTGATACCTTTTCAACAGGAAATAGTTTCTCTATGTTCATTTTACAATGAGAATCTTGGAATGGTTTGGGTTGGAAGGGATCTTAAAGAATATTTAGTTCCAACCCACTCTGCCATGGCAGGGACAACTCCTACTACAGCAGCTTGTTCAAGGCCCCAGCCAACCTAACTTCGAACACTGCCAGGCTTGCAGCCTCCACAGCTTCTCTGAGCAAGGTCCCTTCTAAGCCAAACCATTGCCTGGTTTTCTGTACTGTAATGCTAAATGAAGTGTTAAGTTTGCATTCAGCCTTCAGTATTCTGCCAGTTTTGTGGGCAGTGGCATAGCTGCAATGTGGAACCTCCTAGGAGAAGCTGAGGCTTTGTCAGGTTGGTGTTGGAATTAGGTCCTTGTGAATTTCATTTGTAAATGTGGGAAGAAACTCTTTAAAAATCCTGTGCTGAGCAAGACTGAAGATTTCCTTAGGATAGAATCAGACTTTTTAAGTGCAATTTCTAAAAGTAGTCCTGATTTAAGTAAATACTGCAAAAGTAAGGAGCCCACACTTGGAGCTCTATGACTTCATCTGCCAAGCAAACATTTACACTATGCAGAAAACAGAACACCTTGTAGTAAGGAGCTAGAAAAAACCCTTTTGGTTTCAATCTGTTATTTATATCCTTAAACTATCAAGAAAAATAATTTTAGTCTTTTAAGCAGAGCAGAATCTTACTGTGAGCAGTAAGGTCTGGTGGAGTACATCAGGGGAGAGTTGTCCTGACTGCCATTCATCTTTCCACAGTGTCTATGTGATGGTTGGGGCAGATGTTCCATTCTCTTCCTGCTTAAGAGAAGTGGAAAACCCCCAGAATCAGCTGAGATGCAGCCAAGAGATGGAGCCTGTCATAACCTGCGACAAGAAGTTCCGTACTCAGTTCCACATCGACTGGTGTAAAATCTCCCTGGTGAGTTACTTTATTCTGGCATTAAAATCATGTTTGGAGAAGCTCAGTAGTTTATGCCAGACATGATACAGGCCCATTTAGAGTTAATAATAATGAAGTTGTCTGCAGCGGACTCCCTTAGGAATGTCCCAGCTGTGAGCTTCCCACCCTGCTTAGTGTGCCAGGAGCTTAATCTCTCTTCATCTTTGCTGCTGCAGTGCTGAGAGGAAAGTGTGAAATGAGAACCAAGAATGCTCGGGCAGCTGCAGCTGAAGTGTCAGGTGTCTGCTGGGTTCACCATGAGCAGGTTCCTTGGGAGGGACTTTTGCAGGAGAGAGGAGCTTTGGCCTTGCTCCAGTGCCCACTTCTAGCTGTGAACTGTTTTCTGGTAAGGTGCAGGTTGCTCTTGGTTGCTTTTCTTTAATTTGACTTCAAGGTTAAGAACTCCTAACTGCTTCTGGCACTCACAGCAAGTGCACAAAGATTTGCTTTTTATTTTTTTTGGGCCATGCTTTAGGTTTGAGAGGCCAGGATGCTGTTGGCCACATACTGGCTCATCTTCAGCCATAAGAAATCAAGCTGTGCAACCAGGGTATCTCTGGCAGGCACAGAACAAAGTAAGATACTAGAACATCAGACTGGATGTGAGGAGGAAGCTCTTCTCCAGCAGAGTGGTGAAAGCCTGGACTGGGTTGCTCAGGGAGGTTGATTGAGGCCTCGTCCCTGGAGATGTTTAAGGCCAGGCTGGATGAGGCTCTGGCCAACCTGGTCCAGTGTAGGGTGTCCCTGCCCAGGGCAGGGAGGTTGGAACTAGATGATCCTTGTGGTCCCTTTCAACCCTGACTGCTTCTGTGATTCTATGAATATCACTTCCAGCATTGATCAGAAGCTTTGAACAAGCCAGAAGGGTTTTATTCTCTTAAAAAAGAGTTTGGATGAAAGTTTAGAAGTAGTCAGATGTGTGCTGTGGACTCTTGAGGATGTTGCAGCTGGCTGCAGCCTGCCTGCTCTGACCTTCTGTTATTTCCTTATACAATTGTCTTTTTTAATTCTTTCTCTTTTTTTTCTTTTTCTGAGTATCAGGTTGACAACACAAAACAAGTTTCCACCTTTCAGGAAGTGATCCGTGGAGAGGGGATATTACCTGATGGTGGAGAATACAAGCCACCTTCTGACAGCCTGAAAAGCAGAGACTATTACTCGGATTTCCTCATCACCCTGGCGGTGCCCTCGGCAGTAGCATTGGTGCTCTTTCTAATCCTTGCCTACATCATGTGCTGCCGACGGGAAGGAGTGTGAGTACCTTCACACACTGATACCTGCAGGGCTCTCTAAGGTGATGATGTTGGGTAGGACAGTTTCATTCAGTTCATTAAAAGCATTGAAAATGAACCCAAAGCTCGAAGTAATGACGTGTCCCTCGTGGAAGCACAGACAGTAACTGCCAGGAGAAGGGATGTAAGGCCTCCAGCTGTTGTAGCTGAAAGGGTTTAAACGTCTCAGCACACACACAAAATGCCCCAGACACTTAAAATGCTAATAAAGGCTCGTGGATTCAGGGGAATATTAAGTCATTTCTAAAATGCTAGCTTGTCTAAAATAAACCTGGTTGAGATGACAACCTGAAGTTAGCTTTGTTCTAAACCACATAAAAGCAAAGCAGCAAGTAACGTAACTCCTGCCATCTTACACAAACTGCAGCTCCATTTTGTCACTGAATTTATTTGAGCCAGAAGCTTGCTCTTTAACCTGCATTTCCATCTCTCTGTGTGTGTGTGTCTGTGTGTGTGTGTGTCTCTCATCAGCACACCTCTCTACCTGCCTCCATCCAGGCCTCACCATACAGCCAGCTGCAAATGCTGCCGAGTTGGCGTTTGGCAAGAACCTTGTCAGCATTTGGGCATCACCAACTATCCTCAGCATCAGATAGATTTAATGTTCCAACTATCAATGCTATTATTTAATTCATAAATTTTGTTTTGTTTTTAGGGAAAAGAGAAACATGCAAACACCAGAGTAAGTGTCTTCTTTCCTGTTATTTTTCTTTTACCATTTAATTTTCATCCTCGGTAGCTTGTCATGCTTCATCCATCTGTGTCATAATCTTCTCTCATTCTCTCTAATCCATGGTTTAATTCATAAATGTGAAAGCTGCTTTTAAATCAGAGTCTTGGTCAGGATAGAAGACCAGAATAAAAAGGGTTTGAAATGAATGACTCTCAATTTGAGATAAAATAGTGCTGTTAGAATATAAAGATATTAATAGCTCATTTAAACTCCTGGTTATTGGACTTCCCAGCCTCTATCTTAAAGGCAGTGGAGAGGAAGGCAAATGTCCTGGAAGGTATCCAGTTGCCTATGCTATGTAGTGGTTTAAAATTAACCTGTGAGCTTTTATGGACTTCCCACAAGAATCAGGAGTTAACCAAACCTTTTAACTGCACCAGATAAATGCACAGGCTTGGGCCTCATGGAAAATCCTTAGCCAGACAGCAGATTCCTAATAGAATAATTACTGCCTTAAAGCTTAAATAAATCCAATATGTAATAAATAATTATTAACTTGACTATGCAAAGTTGCTGTAGAACCTCTGGCATGCCTCAGGGTCCTTGTAACTTTTGAGACAAATGTGACTTGTTCAAGTTTATCCCTTTAGCTGGGGCACTTTAAAAGAACTGTTTCCTGCTTGCTTTCTTTTTGCCACAGCATCCAGCTGGTCCACCACAGTGCTATACAGAAATCAACCAAGGAGCTCCGTGACATGTCTAAGAACAGAGAGATAGCCTGGCCTCTTTCAACACTGCCTGTGTTCCACCCAGTCACGGGGGAGATTGTGCCTCCCCTGCACACAGACAGCTATGACAACACCAGTATGCCTCTGATGCAGACCCAGCAGTAAGTACTCAGCTTTCCTCTTTGGCTTGCATCACTAACTCCAGTGCTTGTCATCTGCAGTGTTGTTTGGCCTGGAGGTAGCAGCAGTGGCTCTAGCTGAGGATGGCTCCAAGCTCTGCAGTTCAAGCAGGGATGCAAATGTCAAAGCAAATGAAAGGGCTTGGCAAGGAGCTCTGCCAGGAACAGGTGACACTGCTGCATGTTTTGGAGCAAACCTGCTGCTGCCAGAGGAATGGATTGAACTGCTCTGCTTTACACACCCTGCCTCTTCAGCCATGCCCTTGGACTTCTGGTAGAACACCAGCAGTGAGGCTGGGGATAGTTCATAGCAGAGACTCCAGACTTTGTCAGTAGTTAATGGTGTGCCTGTCACAGGTGGGTTATGTCTGGAATGGTGACACTGAAGAGGGACAGGTTCAGTTACACAGACACTAAACACAATGGCCCTCAGCCATTTCCATTACTCCCAGCCTCAGCAAGGCAGAAACCACAGAAATACTGATTCCTGGTACCTGATTTATCAGTAACTTAAGGACACCCTTGGGACAGACCTGCTGGTGCTTGATACGGGGTTAGGCACAGCTGAAGTAGTGTTTGCAGAAGTGACTGCCAGTGTTCTTCAGTGCTGTGCTCTGACACTGGGAGCTCCATCTGGGAGCTCTTCAGCTGGCAGGCCTGCATGGCTTGTGATACTGGTCCAGTGCCAGCACTACCCTGGCCCTAATACACACATCTTGCCCTAAGCTCCCTTCATAGTGTAGGTACCTGCCAGAGGAGTGCTTTCTTCTCCCTGTCCCAAACCTAAGTTCTTCAGAAGGTAGAGTTCTGCCTTGTGCAGCCACTGCAAAGTGCTCTGCCCCCTCTTTTACAGTTCCCTTTCCACTCAGAATAGCAATATTTTATGCCTGGGGCACCAAAAGCTCTCCCAAGTTGTACACAGGGTGTGTATCCCCTTCAGCTACATCCCAGCTCCTAATTCCTTTGTGTAAAAACAACCTCCCTAGCTAGGAGCTGTCAAAACAAACGCTTAAGCAGGACCCAAAACTAACTTTGCCTTGGTGAGTGAGCTGGTCCTGTGTAAAACCAGCTGACCTCTCCTCATTCCACAGTCTTGCAAATACTGTCACCTTTTCTGCATTCACCACTTGTGGAAACCAAACTCTGCAACACAACAGAAACCTGCCATGACTCCTCTGGTGCCTCACCAAGTCAGCTCTGAACCTGTCTGAGAACTGAAATAATAGGAGCTATCCCTCAGCAATAATTTCCTCTCTTTCACTGACTTGGCTAACCTTTTGACAACTGTATTTGCATAGTGGAAATAGGTTTTTGCTGCATAAGATAAAAGTAGAAGTCACTTGGTATTCAGACTCTTCTAATTCAAGATATTAAATTGTTCTTTGTAGGAACCTGCCACATCAGACTCAGATTCCACAGCAGCAGAGTGCAGGTCAGTACTGAGAAAATATTGTAGCTGTGAAGGAATCAGTAGTGACAACACACCCAGGCTGTGGGCAGTGCAAACCACTTTCCACTCTAGTAAGGTCTTAACAGCATTGCCCTCCAGGCTTTTGTACATCAGCAGACATTTGGGGCTGGGGTTGATTGAACAAGGAGGAGAACTCAGCATAAGGCACTGGGTTCTAAGCTAAGTGAGAAGCATGCTCCTAGAAAGCATTTTGTGTGACAAGAAGAAGCTACAGCCATATCCCCCACTGTGGGGAAATTCTTTGGATTCTCCAACTTCCCCCCTCCCAGCAATGCCACCTAAGCTCTGAAGAAGGAGCTCTATTCTGTTACTAAGCAAGAAGAGTTGACACTGGGGGACCTGTTCTGAGGCACATCCCCATGCTGCAGGTTTGCCATGCCTTAGTCATCACTTTTAGCTCCTTTTCCCTAGTCCTGTTGTAGTGATTGAGGCCATGAATGATTCCATCAGAGTACTGGCTAAGGCTGATGATGTCCTTAAGATGTGGAACAGAAATGCTGGAGTGAGTCCAGAGGAGGCCACGAAGATCCAAGGGGTCAGGCACCTCTGCTGTGAGGAGAGGCTGAGGGAGCTGGGGTTGTTCAACCTGGAGAAGAGTCTGTGGGTTCCTTAGAGCTTCTTCCCATGGGATCCTACAAGAAGGCTGCAGAGGGACTTTTCATAAGGTTGTCAAGCAGTGGGACAAGGGGGAATGGTTTGAAGATGAGGCAGAGCACGGTTAGACTGGATCTGAGGAAGAAGTTCTTCAGTACAAGGGTGCTGAGACTCTGGAACAGGCTGCCCAGGGAGGCTGTGGATACCTCTTCCCTGGAGGTGTTCAAGGCCAGGGTGAGGCCTTGAGCAGCTGAGTCTAGCTGAGAGGTGTCCCTGCCCATGGTAGGGAGGCTGGGGAAGATGATCTCTAAGGTCCCTTCCAACCTAAGCCATTCTGTGATTCTCTCTAGCTAGTGTCAGGTGTGAAAGCTACAGCCACAGCCATGCGAGAAAGGGAATCCAGAGGCCAAATTTGAGCATTCAAAGAGGTGTTCATGCAAAACCAGCCATAGACAGAGACATTACATTGAGCACACTGTAGGGAGCACAGCTCCAGGAGAAAGCCTTGTTAGAACTTAGGAGTTCCAGAAGAAACTCTTTTCATTCCAAATCCTTCTTCTTCATTACTGCTTTCGGGGATTAAAGGAGAATTTCGTATGACAACATTTCAAAGATTTGAGGCAAGTATATAACAGATGCTTCTGCCAATGTCTTTTTCTTGTTGTTGTCTGGAATCCAAAAGCATTTCTGAACTCCCCCCCCCCGCCCCAAACTGACTGCAGTTCTGCTAGCTCTGCTGTTTGTGTGTTCTGTTATACCTCTGTTGGAAATGGCAGATGACTCTGGCAGTCAAAGCTTCCAGCACTGGTTTGGGTTGACATTTAGCACAGCTCTTAACACTCAAAACATCACCCCCAGGTCAGCTCTTCTGTTGTGGCTGTTCTGTTACAAGGATTCCAGTCTGTCTTGCAGTAAAAAGGGTGCAAAGTCAGCAGGTAGCACTGTGAGAAATGTTGAAGGAGGGATGAAGTAGAAGCCTGCATGGATTTTGTCACTTTCAGGTCACACTGAAGAGCTGCCATAAACCCAGATCTTAACAGTCCTTCTGTAGCCCCTGATTTTGGTAGAATACATCTGGCTCTTTCATATCCACAACAGGAAAAAAACCTCTCTGAGACAGAAAAGATTCCCTCCTCTTTAGTTTGCAGTGACACCTTCTTTCACAGCTCAGAAGAGCAGATGACAATGCAAGAGCTTGCAGGATGTGCCTCTTGCATTTTAGCTCGTAACAGACATCTCTGACTCATGTTGTCAGGTTAGAACTTTAGGCAGTTATGATTTAGCCCCAAAATCCTAAGATGTTTTTATCATTATTACTTTGTTTTAGCAACAAAATACAAATTCAGCAATCAGTTTTATTGATCTGGTCAACTAAGCAATGTATAGGACTCAAATGCTGAAGGCCAAATAGATCTGTAGAACCAGACATCCATGGTTTCATTATTTTTCCTTTCTTGCAGAAGATTCCCAGTAATAGAATCAGGATTGTTAACACTCTACCATGATAAGAAGATATTATCATTTTAAAGCTTCTGGAGACCATAGGTAGTGATTTGAAGAGCAGAACACCCTCAGGGGGAAGAATTGCTTCTTAAGGTCTCATCTCAATCCAGCAAAGCTGGACCTTAGGAAGCAATCCTTCCCCATGAGGTTGGTGATGGAACAGGTTGCCCAGAGAAGTTGTGGAGGCTCCAAGCCTGGAAGTGTTCAAAGGCAGCTTGAACAAGGTGCTCTAATAGGAGGGGGGCTGGAACTAGATGACATTTAAGGTCCCTTCCAACACAACCCATACACTGATTCTACCTTCTTGAGGAACTACCTGAATGTCCAGTAAGAAACATTTCGTTTTTATTTTACCTTACATGAAACTGCAAACTTTAGCTGCTACAGGACTCAACTGTTTCACAAAGTTAGAAGTGGGAAAGGGCTGTATGAAAGGTGACAATTCCTATCTAGTGCTGATATTGCATTGCTGAAACTGTCTCCAGTTTTATCATTTGATTTCTCTTGATTGGCAAAATTCATAAGGACTCTTTGAAGGTGCTTGATTGAAAGGTTTATGGGAGATTCTGGGCAACCTGATCTAGTTGGGGATGTCCCTGCTGCCTGCAGGGAGGCTTGGACAAGATGCATTTTGGAGGTCCCTTCCAATCTAAACCATTCTATCATTCCTATAATGCTGAAGTCTAAACAATGCATGTGGCACCTTGAGCTTCACACTGTCCCTAGAGAGTCTGTTAGGTCCCAAGGACAAAGGTACATTTCTGGCTAAACCATTGCTTCCCAGATCTCTCCCTTCCCAGAAGCCAGCAAGCAAAATGTTCTCATATGCATTGTTGTCTTGACTTGTGTGTCCCCAGTGTGGCTGTGGTAAAGGACTAATAAATCTGTTCCTGTGCTCTGCTAGCCATTAGCAGTTGAACATCATCTACCACTGCTGAATGATAGAAACCCTCTCTACTTGCAGGTAAATGGTATTCCTGAGGAGAGGAAGCTAACAGAAGCAATGAATCTGTAATCAGAGGAGGCAGCAAATTGTTTTACTTCCTCATTTGTCAGTTGGTGCATGAGTTTTTCTGGTGTCTGTTCTGCATGCCCACAGTATTGAGATGATTTCAGTGCCAGAGAGTGCAGTCACTTCGTGGAGCTGCTGTACTGTATCCTTTTGTACTTGGGACAGTTTGTAAACCCTGACAACTTTTTATATTTGGTACCTTCAGAAAATAATCTTTCATATATATGTATTAATAAATAGCAACGTTTGTTCTGGTTGGGTATCTCCTGGAGATTTTAACAAGGAAATGAACACTTCAAAAAGAAGAACCAGGTTCAAAAGATTTGAACCCTGGCAGTGTTCAGAGGCAGGCTGGATGGGGCCTTGAGCAAGATGGTCTAGTAGGAGATGGATGTCCCTTCCCATGGCAGGGATTTGGAACTAGATGGTCTTTAAGGTTCCTTCCAACCCAAACCATTCCATGATTCTGTGATGATTTCAAACTGTTCAATGGGATGATGGAATTGCCTTGTATTTGCTGATTAAAAGCAGCAATGTATAAGCATGAAAACTTGTGCAATATGGTGAGGCTCAGCAGTAGCATTCCAGATGCAGTAGACACTTCTTTTGTAGAGATTACCAAACCAAAATGAGCAAAGTTAGCTTGGGGGAAGAAAAACAACCACAAAGCAAGAAGCAAACCCCTGAAACCATTCCTGCTGAAAATGAGATTTCTGTTCCTCTATCAGATCCTTCAACCCCCTGAAACCATTCCTGCTGAAAATGGCATTTCTGTTCCTCTACCAGATCCTTCAGAGCCCTGAAACCATTCCTGCTGAAAATGACATTTCTGTTCCTCTACCAGATCCTTCAACCCCCTAAACCATTCCTGCTGAAAATGGCATTTCTGTTCCTCTATCAGATCCTTCAGAGCCCTAAAACCATTCCTGCTGAAAATGGCATTTCTGTTCCTCTACCAGATCCTTCAGAGCCCTAAAACCATTCCTGCTGAAAATGGCATTTCTGTTCCTCTATCAGATCCTTCAAACCCCTAAACCATTCCTGCTGAAAATGGCATTTCTGTTCCTCTACCAGATCCTTCAAACCCCTAAAACTCTTCCTGTTGGATTTCCTTTCCTTTACCAGCTCCTTCACCAACTTGTAAGCAATAAATATTTAAAATCTGTCCATTCATTCCTGTGGTTGTGTTGGAAGAAACTGTTCCAAACCACTGTAGGCAGAAATTAAATGTCTGCAAGTAACCAAGGGTAGATTTTGTTCTTGTGTATATAGATGGACCAACTTTTAACTCTTTTTTTGTTTGTGATATTCCTGATGTAGTCTCTTTTTTATATCCTCCACGTTATTTGTCTTGTTTGAAGCAAAAGGAGTTAGGGAGAGCAAAAACCCAGGGATTATTTTTTTTGCATCTTAAAAAGGAGTTGGTTAAATGTGTGGCTGCTGTGAGAGGCATTTGTGTAGCTGAAAGCTTAATAATGGAACTTTGTTAGAAGAAACTGAGCTTATTTCCTTATTATTCCCTTAAATTATCACCATTTACTGAAAAAAAAATCTCCTGATGTGGTTTGGCTTACTTTAAATTAGTCTAAATTGCTCCAATAGTTCAGTCTCTGCTGTAACAGCTCACACCAACAAAAGTAAGATCAGTAAGACCTGGGGCTTTACCTTGAAGCATTCTGCTGTTTGAAGCTGACCCTTGTGCTTTGGCTCTCTCCTGCAGTGTTTTCTCTTTCAGAAGCTGCAAGTTGTTCTTCAGGACACTGCATTGGAAGCAGAAAGCTGTGTGTGCTTTAGCATTGCTAAATGCTGCCTGTGTTTCCTTAGCTGAGCTTTCTGACGTCTCTGCTAAGAGAAATTTGTGTAATTTAGGAACTTGAGGCTAAAAAGAAACTGTAAAGTAAGGATAGTAGGGTTTGTAAAAAGACCAAAGCAGTTACTGGCTTTTCTTTCCCTCCCCTCCCTGCCCTCTTCCTTCAAAATACCAAACGTTATTTATGTTAAAGAGACTTTCTGCAAAGGCATGGAGTGACAGGAGCAAGAGTGACAGCTCCAAACTAGAAGAAGCTGGACTGAGATGAGACATTAGAGGAAATTCTCCCCCATGAGGGTGGTGAAGCACTGGGACAGGTTGCCCAGAGAAGTTGTGGAGGCTTCAAGCCTAGCAGTGTTCAGAAGGAGGTTGAATAAGGCCTTCAGCAATTGTGGCTAGTAGGAGGTGTCTCTGCTGACGGTGGGATGGCTGGAACTACATGGTCTTTGAGGTCCCTTCCAAGCCAAACCATTCCATGATTCTATAATCTAGCCATGGGAATCATACCAGTGGTTGCTGTACTATGAGAAGTAGCTTAAGCTAAGTTGAAGTGTCTGAGACAGCTGGCATAAAGAACCATTCCAACTCCCTTTCAAGGTAGCACTCCTGACACCTACCTTGTCTAGAAGGTACCAGGCAGGAGCTTTCAGCACTCAGCCAGCCTCCTAAGAAACCTCTCCTTTTGTCCAGCAGCTTGGGTGGTCATCAGAGTACAAACAGCATTTGGTTTCTCCTAGTTTCTCCTGCTGTTTTCAGCTGTATGAGCTTCAGTGCTTTGGAACAGAAATGAATGGAATGGATTTTAAATACTGGTTTCTGCTGCAGCCTAAGACTGACCTTTGTAAATAGTGTTGGGTTTGGACCCTAACAGGTTCTGATGTGACAATCAACTACCAGTGGAGCTGCTCCCAGCTTAATATCTTAATATTCACCAGTGCCAATAGATGTAAGGAGATTCCTTAAAGTGTTCTGTACACCTTAAGGAAAGTTTGTACCAGCAGCTGCTCCACTCAACCCTCAAAACAATCTGATGATGTAGGTGACTTGGGTATTAGGCACACCCAGAGTGTTTTATAGTTGAGAGCTTCATTTACTTGAGGTACATTTAGTAAGAGATGATTTATTTTTACTTATTCAAACCATTACTCTGAAAGCATAGATTTATAAAGCTGGCTAAAGACACTTAATGGCTAAAGATTACTGAAGTGCTGATAGTTAAGAGCAGTACATTCACAACCCCTTTTAATGGCAGCATGAACTGCTGATGCAGTGGGAGGCAGCTGCAACCAAATGAACTGAAAAGCACTCCAGCTGCCTTTGTGTAAATACCTGAAATGTAACATCTAATAAACAGGAACACACGAAGTGGTCATGTCACTGCCTGCTTATTTCACTTGATGCTTGAGCTTTTTCTTACAGCTGTTAATGTTGTGGGTTGCCCAGGGAGGTGGTGGAAGCTTCATCTCTGGAGGTGTTTAAGGCCAGGCTGGATGAGGCTCTGGGCAGCCTGATCTAGGGAGGAGGGCTGGAACTGCATGATCCTTGTAGTCCCTTCTACCCCTGATTGATTCTGTGATACAGAAGGCTGAGTCCAGGAACTCAGTGTGGCCAAGAACTGAAGTGCAGCTGATTGTGTGGGGTTTGACTGGGTGAGATGCCCCAGAATGAAGTACTTGAAATGTCTGCATGACCTTAGGTGTTACCTTCTCTATTATTCAGGTAGCTCTGGGCACAGGAACTATCCCTCTGAACCCCTTAAGTCCCACACTAAAGAGAAGAGGCTCATTAAGTGGCTCAATTAAAAGCTAAAGCAACCCAAACAAATCTCCAGGATGACTTTCATGATGTTGCCAGACTGAAGAAGAGCAAAGTCAGTTCCTCTGCTTTTGCACAGAGCCCTGCTGCAGGCTTTCCAGCTTGTAATCCTGGGGGGAGAAGTATATGTGCCCTTGCTGTGGGTTCTACTGAAGTCCCTTGAGCAACAGGGGTGACTTTGGCTACTGCAGCTGTAATTTCAGACCTGGGATAGTGCAATCTACTGCAGAAGAAATCTCCTTCTGCATTGCATCTGAGATAATTTGTGATACAAGTGACTACCTGCCCTTTAAAGTGATAGTATGCAGAGTATCACCTTAGAAAAGCTGCAGTTACTGGCCTGTCACTGAAGGAAGGCACAACAGTGAAGTGTAGCCCAGCTGGAGTCAAGCAGTGAGAAGCTTTTACTTACTCCCATTACAAAAATAAGCATCCACAGCACATTTATTTAATGTTTAAATTACTCCATCTTTTTACACACCCTTGAAAAGAAAATATATTTATCCCACATACAGTAATAGTAAACAAGTGCAGTATTTCAACCATGAAAAATAAATCTTTTAACCAAGTCTGTACAACAGATAAATAAAATTCTACCTACAATACTTAAAGTTGTGAAGAACAAAACCAAACCCAAAATGACCCCTCAAGACTCACAGTTCCCCATTGCTCCTAATACTGCCATAGATGAAGGTTTTGCATCCTGTCCTCCACCACAGTGATCACCTACACCATTTCCTTTCAGCCATTCAAGAGGATGGAAGTAATGCACCTAAAGAACAAATAGCTGAGTGAGTATCTTTCCAATAGCTCCAACCCCCCTGGCAGACTTAACCAAACTGCTGAATCTGGGGGAAGGAAAGGATTTCTTTCTTTTTTTGTGTGATGAAAGCCTGGTCATTCTTGGCAAGAAACTTCTCCACCAAAAAAAACCTCCAACCCAACCCCTAACTGAAGCCATTCCATTCTTCTCACAGTTGTTTCTTTGCCTTCACTGGTGGCTGCAAGTTTGAGTCCACCTTTTTTTACCTAGGCTAAGATCAAAACCATGGCCATGACAGTAGAAAGGCTACAAATTTAGATTCCTATTGTTTCTAATCACAGATAATTGCACATATGCTTGGAAAGCAACATTGTGCTCATGAGTTTTGGCTGCTAACAGGTAATTGGGAGAAGAATAAACAAAAAAAATGAGGTCAAACCTACCTGAAGCAGAAGCACAAACAGCTTTCTGAAGAAATGACCATAACTTCACTAAGTTAGAGCTTCTCCTTGTCACCTTGAAGGGCTATTTCTTTACTTTTTTGTGCTAAAAGGAAGAGTTAACAAGATGGACACTCCAAAAAAAGGAAAAAAAAACACAGGGGAATAAAGCTTCCCCCAGGCAGCTCCAATCTCATTTCTTCTATAGTTCTGAGACCCAGCCAGCTGTGTGCAACAGGCTGACCACTCAGTCCCTCCTGCTTTCAACACACTGACTTGCAGCCTTTTAAATGAAAATATGATTACAGGAGAGAGATTGGCACCAGTTCCAGGTCACCTGCAAACTCAGATAGGGGTCTGAAGATCACCCTTCCCTTGTTCTCCCCATTCCTTACGATCTGATGGAGTTGGGGATGATGATATTTCATCTGACTGGAAAAGGCTGGAGGGCTTCTAGAAGCTTTCCATCTCAAACTGAGCCTTTGGAAAGCATCCATCTGTTTGTTCTGTGTGCAGAGAATTGCACAGTTACACAAATTAGTGGAAGATTTAGGGAAAGCAAAGAATTTTTGGGGGAGGAAAAAAAAATTATTTATATATCTATAAAAAAAAAAAAAAATCACCTCAGAATTCACCATATCTGCTGAAAACAAATGTCTAAAAAAACCAAACCCTAAAACAGTATGTAAACTTGTATGTGATCTTCAGTCACTGAACTGGTGATGAGTTTTTGTTTCCAGGTATAAAGGGTTTCATATCACATTTACTATCTCCCCCCAGAATACTCATTTCTAACCAAGACCCCCTAGAAATCACCATTTTGTTCAGAAGAATGCCCTGGTTGCCCAGTAACTCTGTGTTTCACATCAGTTAAAGGTGACCACTAAGAAAGGGTCACAAGTTTGCTGTGGCTTGTTCCTTGCTGAGCATGATTCCTGCAGTGACAGCCGTTCCTCGGGTGGCTGAGCCCAGGTGCAGCTGGCTCCACGCTCAGCCCATGGGATCGCTGGAGCCCTTCGCCGCCTCATGCCATGTAAACAGAAACATCTATCCAGTAGGAAAGCCTCATCTCCACATGCAGCTCTGTACAGTGCATTCTTCCTTCTCTGGCTACTTGAGAAGGCTGTTTCCCACACGAGGGATGTCCACGTGCTCTATATACACTTTCCACGCCCCTAATGTCAATGTCTCCTCGCTTCTCCGGCGCAGAATTTTCGTTCAGGCAGAAGCGATGTCAACCTGAAGGAAGCTGCCAAGAACCTTTCCCAAGTCAATGCCTTGACTGATCTTGCACTGCTGAGAAGAGGAGCAGTCCAGAAAAAAATCCAGCTATGCAGAGCAACCTTTTCAGCAGAGTGGAGTTATCCTTAGGAACCACGATCTGTGCCAGGTCGTTTGTGATCTGAGAGATTTCATGTGCCACACACACGAAGATGAAAGTGCTGACCAGAACATTGAACATTGGATATCCAGGAATGAGCACCAAGATCCCCTTTGTGTCTGCTGCCAGCCAAATGTGGTATTGGCAAATGAAAAGCTGCAACAAGAAAATTAAAACTGTGTCTTTAATAATAATTAGATATAAAGCTTTTTACTTACAGAAAAACCTGCAATTCAGGGCAACAAAAGGGTGAAGGCTCTGGAGAACAGGGCTGGGGAGGAGGGAACTGGGGGTGTTTAGTCTGGAGAAAAGGAGCATGGCCAGAGATGGAGAAAAGGGATTCTCTCTGGTGAGACCTCACCTGCAGTACTGCAGCCAGCTCTGCAGCCTTCAACACAGGAAAGACATGGACCTGATGGAGAGGCTCCAGAGGAAGGCAACAAAAATGATCATGGGGCTGGAGCAACATTGCTAGGAGGACAGGCTAAGGGAGCTGGGGGTGTGCAGCCTGGAGAAGAAAAGGCTCCAGGCAGATCTAACAGCAGCCTGCGAGCACCTGAAGGGGCTCCAAGAAGGCTGCAGAGGGACTGTTTGCAAAGGCCTGCAGGGACAGGATGAGGGCAGTGGTTTGAAAGGAGAGCAGAGCAGATAGAGTTTGGTGAGGTACCCAGTGACAGAACAAGAGGACAGTCTCAAACCGTGCCAGGGCAGGTTTAGGCTGGACATTAGGAAGAAATTACTCACAGCAAGACTGGTTTGCATTGGCATGTACTGCCCGGGGAGGTGGTGGAGTCCTCATCCCTGGAGGTGTTTAAAAGGATGAGGCACTTAGTGCCATGGGTTAGTTAATTAGAAGGGTTAGGTGATAGGTTGGACTTGCTGACCCTAGAGGTGTTTCCAACCTGGTTAATTCTGTGAAACTGAATGCGAGGAACAAGCTCTGCACCAGGTGGCTGCTGAACATTGACACAGGCTGCCCAGGGAGGAAGCTGGGGCCCTATCCCTGGAGATATTCACTGTGAGGCTGGAGAAAGCTCTGAGCAAGCTTTCTGCAAGCTGACTGCAGGGGGTTTGGACTGGATGACCTTTGGAAGTCCCTTCCAACCCAAACCATTTAATGTTTGTATGACTGTGCTTACCTCTAGAGAGATTTTACCAAACCAGGCAAAGAAGGAGCTGTAGACAGACCGGATGTAGCCAGGAATGTTCCTGATGAGGATGAAAGCTAAAATCTTTGGTAAAAGAAAGCAAAAACCAAAGTGACTGTGAGTGACACAGGCCTCTCTCTCTCTCACACACACACAAGAGGCTTATTAATTTTCATTAAAATCTAATAAATATCTAACAAAAATTATTCTACCATCTTGAGGAACTGTCTGAATGACCAATAAGAAGCATTTCATCTTTATTTTACCTTACATGCCCCCCATGTAGGTCCCTTGAAGGTTCCTTCCAACCCAGGCCATTCTATAGCACCTCCCAAACACTCGTGCATCCTTACAGCTTTCTGTCTTTTCCACTGCTGTGCAATTACATCCAAAAGTGGATTTAAACTTTCACTAAGGGCCTGATGGTTCATCAAAAGCATAATTCCAATGTGCAGTGCCTGAAGACAATGCACAGAAGGGTGTGGTCAAACCTTTTTTCACTGGCAGGCAGGAACTGAGCACCCACACTAAAGCAAAAATAGATGTCAGAAGGTTTTTTACAAGCCCAAACTAGGTCCTGTCACTGTAAGGAAAAGGACTCTTAATGATCATTACCTGCACCACAGAAACAGAAGGATGTAGCTCATTGCACTCTGTCTTGTTTTTACAGCTACTAGCCCAAATAGAGTAGGTCTGAAAGAGAGCAAAATCAAGCAAAAATCAGTCTGGGTAGCAATTTGATGTACCACTTAACAACAGAGCACGAGGTGAGCTATTCTGAAGTGCTTCAGCAGTAGCAGGTTGGCAGAAAAAAAACTACACTGTGCTTAGTTCTGGGTTTCTCTGAATTCTCCTATGCCACTGGTAGCATATTTGCTCACACCCTCAGATACAGACTTTTATCATCACAAACAGCTGCATTACCTAGCATATTGACACAACTTTCTTGTGTCATCTGCACTGAACTGAAGGAGTTTTGCCTACACAAAAGATGTTTTCACCTCCAGTTGACTGCAAGCAGTAGATAGGTTGGGCTGTGCACTAAACTACAGCTGAAATATCTCCAGATCAAGAGTTCATTTTAAAATCAATCTATTTTTTGGACAAGAACTTCAGAAAACTCAGTTCTTTAGAGATTTACAAACCTAGTTATAAGAGAGTACGTACCAGAAAGGACACAACTGAAACAAGTAATAAAACATTCGAAACTCTGCTGGAGAAAAGAGGATCTCCCTTCCCTTCTGAGATCATCTGACCTTTCTGCAATGCCAGGTAAATAAAAGCAAAAAGCATCCCATGGAAAACCACCTGTAAAGGACAAACAAAAGGCAATGAGTATTTCAGAGCTTTTACAGGTACTGCAGTTAAGAGCTCCTGCTCTTACCAGAAATATAACAGGAGAAACTATTTGTAGTACAAAGCTTCAGCATCCAGAGGTCCTTTCCCAGATTTACTGAAGCAACCAGAACTAGGTCTCTATACAAGGTTGTCATATGCTGAATCTTTATTTGTACTTTTTAAGTTGAGTTCTCTTGCTAATACTTCACAGAGTGTTAAAGACACAACAATGACACTTCAAGAAGCTTTCAAGCACCTCCTATCCCTTCTGCAATCTATGGCAGCATTGAAAAGGGCTTTCTTTGGGGAAAAAAAACCCTGAGTTCTCTGGCCTTCTCCCAAGCTGGCAGGTGAAAACATTCAAGAAGCACCACAAGCACTTCCCTCTCTCATAGACAGCTCCTCAACAGAGTGTTCTGTGATCTGCTGCCAACTTCTCATTAGCTGCTGCAGGCCCACGTGGTGCTGCTCTTCTGCATTTATTTTGGGACTTCCTCTTCAGCAGCATCACAGATCCCACACTGTCCAAAAGCAACACAGCTCCTACTCTTGACAAGCTGTGACACAGCATGTGGAGAGCAGGACAGGAGGGGTCAGCTGCGTGTGCTGCAAATCTCAGCTGACCCTCAGAGGGAGGAGTGTGCAAGTCTCCCTCTTAAGGGTGAGGTTAGCAGGTAAAGGTCCCATCCTAGAAACTCCATCAGCAAGAAGAGTGAAAAACCAGACTGGTCTCTTCCTGTTCTCTTTCCCCACACTGTAAGGGCCTTTCTCACTGGATAAACCATTTAATAATATGTGCAACAAAAGCCTGGTCAGGGCATCAAGCCTCTGGTTTTAGGAGTGTTTTAAAGGTTATCAGAAACTAAATATAAACTGCATTGATACAAATTTCAAAACCTATTATTAAGAAACCCATCACAGTGATTTGCTTTGTATTTCAATAGCCCAAAGTGCTTACAGGTGTTAAAATCTGGTGGTCAAATTCTTGACAAAAGACCAATCTAGGCCATAGAATGCCTTAGGTTGGGAAGGGACCAGAGAGCTCATCTCCTCCAGCCTCTCCACCATGGGCAAGGACACCTCTTAAGTAGACTTAGCTGCTCAGGGCCTCATTCAACCTGGCTTTGAACATCCCCAGGGAGGAGGCAGCCAAAACCTCCCTGGGCAGCCTATTCCAGAGTCTCAGCACCCTTGTACTGAAGAACTTCCTGAGATCTAGTCTAAACCTGCTCTCTTTCATCTTCAAACCATTCTCCCCTGTCCTATTGCTTGACACCCTTAAGAAAAGTCCCTCTGCAGCCTTCCTGTAGGATCCCTTCAGGTATTGGAAGGCAGCTCTAAGGTCCTCACATAATCTTCTCTGAGCAAACTAAGGAGAAGCCCACAGCAAATAAATCAGCATTCCTCTTTAAAGCAATGCTTTGGCAGGCATTTGCAGCAGTAAGGTGGATACAGCTTTGTCTTCTGTTGAACAATCCAGTGGGACAAACCCCTGCTTTCTCTGGAGGGAAGGAAAACAACTCTCCCTCCCCTGCACTAAAAACCCCACTTAAAAGCCCAGCAGCAATGGATGAAAACGGTACATACATAGCGGTCCAACTTCCACCTGAACCACCACTCATAGACAGTCCCATTCAGTTCAAAACATTTGGACAGTGGCCAGAAAGAGAAGATCTTCTCAAACATGCCCTGTAAAAAGAAACCAATGTGGCATAACCCTTCATGTTGATGTTACCCACGTTTACTAAAGAGGCTGCCTTTTAACAGTCTCACATGGCCAGCAGCATTACCAAAACAAGAGGCCTCCTCAGATGGCACTGCCACTCACAAAATCTGAACACCCACCACAGAGACTTAGATGAGAGAGGGTTTCACCTTTGTTTCCCATACTTTCCATTCTGCACTGCAGGCTTCAAGTGCAAGATCCACCAATGTGCTGGGATAACAAATGGACACTCCACAGAAGGCTATGGTTCAATGGACTTGGAACCAATGAGGGCTTAAAACTCCTCACTGCACAGCCCTACGGTGACCAACTCTGCCCTTACTCCTGCCAGCTACGTTTACAACATGTAGTAAGGCATTAATTTAGCACAAGAACCAGCCTTCTGCTAGGGCAGCAAAGCCAAGTCTCTAGGAGACAGCTCTTCATGTCTATAACCAGATGTTATCACCAGATGCTAGCCAAAATCAGAGAACCACAGAATGCATTGGTGTGGAAGGGACCTTTAAAGGTCATCTAACCCAACCAACTTGCAGTAAGCAGGGACATCCCCAACTAGATTGAGCTGCTCAGAGCTCCATCAAGCCTGATCTTACATGTCTCCAGGGATGGAACTTTCTCTGGGCAACCTGTTCCAGTGCCTCACCACCCTTGCAGGGAGGAATTTCCTCCTAATGGCTCAACTCAGTCTATCTCATCAGTTCAAGCAATCTAATGGCTTGAAGCCATCAACTCTTGTGTTGTCACTCCATGCTTCTGTTACAAGTCCCTCTCTGGCTCTACTGGAAGCTCTTTTCAAATCCCAGCAGGCTGCTCTAAGGTCTCCCTGCAGCCTTCTCTGGGCTGAACCACCCCAGCTGTCAGCCTGTCCCCAGAGCAGAGGTACTTCAGTCCTCTGATCACTGTAGTAGCCTCCTCTGGACTCTAACAGTTCCATGTCTTTCTTGTGTTGTGGGCAACAGAGCTGGACACAGGACTCCAGGTGGGTTCTCAGCAGAGAGGCAGAATCCCCTCCCTGTCCCTGCTCCCCATACTGCACAGGGTTTGTTCCTAAGCTGCTAGCGCACGATGCCAGCTTACATTGAGCTTTTCCTCACCCAACACCCTCAAGTCCTTTTCCTTAGCACTGCTCTCTCTCCATTCTCTGCCCAGCCTGGATTTGTGCTTGGGATTGTCCTGACCCAAGTGCAGGACCTTGCTCTTGGCTTTGCTGAACTTGATGAGGTTTGCATTGGCCTTTAAGCATACAACAAAAACCTCTCACCCCAAACCCAAAGCACAGACCTTTGTATTTATTGCATTTGTAGTAAAATGCTGGAAACACCTACAAGTGCTAGGAAAAAAAATGAGTCACACACAGAATTATGTTTTCTCCAGCATCCACAGCAACTCAAATATGAAAAGAAGACAAAAGGTTCCATCTTCCAATGTTTTTTTTTCTGTACTTATGATGCAGGAGCAGATGCAAAAGTTCTGAGCATATTTAAAAGTAGAGACAGGTAATACCCTCATAGGGCATTGAGGATAAAAATAGTCAAAATATACAAACCTGAGAGTATGACAGAAAATATATACATGTCAGCAAGCAAAGCAGCTTCAGCAGTAACCCAAAGTACCACAAGCAGTTCCCTGAGGAAGAAATAAATTAATCAGCACTCAGTCATCAATTTTTCAATAGCAAACCCCAGGACACATGAAATAATAATTGGCAATTATTTAGTGCAGCTATGCTTTGTAATAGATACACTCAAATTCATGGTCAACTATCACCAGCTAGATTTTATTACCATCTGCACTGAAAGATTCAATTTTGCTTTAAGCAATTAAATTAAACTCTCACAGAAATTAATAACCTATGAATCCTACATTAAGATTAAGGGACAACATAGAGAAGGGGAAGAAAGAAACAGAGAGAAAAGCAGAAAGATGATTTTAAAGACAACACAGAGAGAAGAGGAAGAAAGAAACGGAGAGAAAAGCAGAAAGATGATTTTAAAGACAACAGAGAGAAGGGGAAGAATTTGGGTGCTTAAGCAGAAAGATGATTTTAAAGACAACACAGAGAGAAGGGAAGAAAGAAACAGAGAGAAAAACAGAAAGAGGATTTTCAAGACAACACAGAGAGAAGGGGAAGAAAGAAACAGAGAAAAACAGAAAGAGGATTTTAAAGACAACATAGAGAGAAGGGGAAGAAAGAAACAGAGAAAAGCAGAAAGATGATTTTAAAGACAACACAGAGAGAAGGGGAAGAAAGAAACAGAGAAAAGCAGAAAGATGATTTTAAAGACAACACAGAGAGAAGGGGAAGAATTTGGATGTTTAAGCAGAAAGATGATTTTGAAGACTCTGATTTCCCAAACACTCTGCACAGAAATATCCTAACAGGGCTGTGCTCAGGCCAGAGTTTACTTATCAGCTGCTACATTTTCCACCTGACACAGAATTTACCCAAGACAAACTGCATTTCTGGCCACAGCTGTGACAAATGCACTAATAACAGCATTTCTAATGACATGAAAATGTGGTAGAGCAGAAAAAGAATTAAGTCAATCTCACCATTTGCCTTCTTTTGGACTACCTGAGGCCATATAGCTAAGGTGGCATAAATGATCATAAACCAGACAGTGACCAATGGCACGAAGTAGTAGAACTGGTAAGGTCGGTCCATCACGATGCACAGAACCACAACCAGGAAATTGAGACGAAACAGAACCTGGAGGGTGTCAAGAGGAGAGAAGACAGAGGGGAGGCAAAGCTGAGAGAGATGGGAAGGTGGTTCTTTAGCATGGTACAAAAATAGCTGTCTGTCTGATGTGTCACATGCTGAAATACTGCTGAGTACCTCGGAGAAGAATCACAAGGCTGCAGGCTGGTTGTGTAGTACTGGGCCTGTCTCGAGTAGAGGTAGCCGTGAAGACAGACAGTCAGCTAGAGCTGACCATGATTCCCTGGGCTGAGGACAAGTATACCAGCTGCTGCATGCTGTTAATGCCTCTCTCTGTTTTACTCCCACATCTACCTGGGCTAGCTCAGGTAAAGCTAAGGTCATGAATGTATCACAAGTGCTGCAGTTAGGTTGCAGACATAGAATGATTTGGGTTGGAAGAGACTTTAGAGATCATCTAGTTCCAACCCTCCTGCCATGGGCAGGGACATCTTCCAGACAACTTAGACCACCTTGCTGAAGTCCTTGTCCAACTTGGCCTTGAATATCTCTAGGAAGGGACACCCAGAACCTCCCTGGGCAACCTGTTGAAGTGTCTCAGCACCCTCAGTGTAAAGAATTTCTTTGCCTGGGTTTGCTGAGCACAAGGACCCAAGTGACCTGACAGCATAGCACTTAACAGCAATAAACCCATCATTTTTTAACTGCTACAGCACACACTGCAAAAGCTGGGAGGGAACTCAGAAAAACAGTTATGCTCTTCAGGGTGAAAATTCCTTTTCTGCATTAACAAATGTGGGCTCCAACATACTGTATTTTCTTGCTGCACCCCAGGATATCATTTGTTCACTGTCCCATGCTGTCCCATGCAGGGCTTGCTGTCCACCAAGACTCCAAGGTCTTCCTCCACAGACCTGCTTTCCAGCAGGATAAACCCCAGTCTGTACTGGTGCCTATGTTATTCCTCCCCAGATGCAGGATTCTGCACTTGTCCTTATTGAGCTTCATATTTAAAATATTTGACATGAAATATTCCTACCTGGAATCTTTCATATTTCAGATATTTGCCTGGCTAAGCCTAGACAGTGACATTTTTGCCATGGTAAGGACCACTTACATGCTGTATGTTTATATCAGACACACACCACCAAGTAAGCAGCTACCACACGGGAGCACCAGCACTGCAAACCTTGGCTAAGCAAGCTGACATCACATTGCTGAGGGAGTAGGGATCCATTAGAGAGGTTTTTAATCTGATTTAAAACAACAACAAAGCTACCAACAGTGAGTAGATATTCTTACCTGACACACTCTGTACACTCCAAAGTCCCCTTTGATCCAAAAATAGGAGAAGTGCCCATAACCTGTTTGGAACAGGTATGCAGCAACCAGCACTCGAATGTGCATGTAGACAGGCAAAAACTGTTGAGAAAAATGAAGCACTCTTTATAAATGGCCATGGAAATGCTTTTGGCTTTCCTTTTTTTCCTCCCCCCTCCCTATTCGCTTCTTCTTTGCTGCACTGCAGTATTTGACTTAAAAAGGAAACATTATGCTACATTTCCCTGTTTCTTACCAAGTTCTTTTGGTGCCCTCATCTCTCTGATGTTAAAATTAATTTGTTCTGTTTATTGCTCTGCACTTCCCATATTCTATTAGCAGTCAAGAAGGGCCTTTTGAAAGTTTATGTTCAGCAGTTTCAAGTTCAGAACATAAAAAAGAAGGGTTGCTAGCAATTAAAAATAAATTAACCTAATATTCTACAGGGAGGTAAGAAGTCTATTTTCTCATGGGTTAAGTAAGGCATAAACTGCTCTTAGCAATGAAATCTACACTTGGAAAGAAAAATGAATCCTGCTCACACCATTTTAAAACTACAGGAACAGCAGTTATTAACCCTATTCAACCACAACCCACATTTGCACTCTCTTTCCTTGGAGGTCAGAAACCCAAACTGCATTCCCACTTAAAACATAATACATTAAAATGACTTACAGTGCTTGCTCCAGAGATATGATAAATCAAAATAACAAGCTGCATCCAGCCCTTCCATTCATCAGTCTGTTCTCTATTTAACACTTTAGTCTAATGCAAAACAAAACAAGAATGTTGCTATTCCAAAAAGTATAAGACACATCTACAAAAACAGGGAGAAAGAGTTCAAAACAATAAACTTTATGGGTCAAAAGGTCTTAACTGTAAAAGCCTGTCTAAAGGACACAGGTCTGCCAGATTTTAATGTGTCCTAAGCTCTCCTGCACCCAAGCTATGCTCACTTCCAATCTGACTATGGCTGCAACTGCTCAATCCCCACATGCTTCCAAAAAGCAAAGCATCTCCTTCCATGCCAACATTGCATTATCTGCACTCAAATCTAAATTTCTGTTTAGCTATTTGCACTCAAACATCTGAGGAGCATTGAGGGAACTGGGATTGTTCAGTCTGGAAAAAAGGAGCCTGAGGGGAGACCTCATTGCGCTCTACAATTGCTCTCTACAACTCCCTGAAAGGAGACTGGAGACAGGTTGGGGTTGGTCTCTTCCCCCTAGTAACAAGTGACAGGGCAAGAGGAAATGGCCTCAAGTTGCACTAACGGAGGATTAGGTTGGACATGAGAAGAAACTTCTTGACTGAAAGAAGCTCTTATACACTGGAAGGGGTTCTCAATGCCTGGCACAGGCTCCCCAGGAAAGTGGTTGAATCCCCATCCCTGAAGGTGTTTCCAAGAGCAGAGCTGTGGTGCTGAAGTTTAGCCCCAGCCTTGGCAGAGTTAGAGAATGGTTGGACTCAGTGATCTGAAAGGTCTTTTCCAACCTAAACAAGACTAAGTTTTTAAACTAGGAGACAACATTATAAGCTGGATGCCAATGTGATGATTAATTACCTCTTTGGTGTTTTCAGTGTAAAATACCCCCAGAACCAAGATATAGACGATGGGTATGAAGAAAGAAGAATGCGTATAAAATTTATTTTCCTTCATGAAAAGATTTGCTCTGTCACACAGATAAAAGTAGGTCATGATTAGGCCAAGTTTGCAGAAGGAATGCAAGAGCATCTCTAAGGTAGAACCGTTAGGAGCGCTGACGGCAGGTTTCCTCTCCTCTCCGCTTTCCAAATCAGTGCAGGGTTTGTTCTTCCGGTAATTGTTCCGATGAATCAAACTGATAATTAAGTAGCCAATGATGGACAAAGTGAAGAAACAGAAAGCTAGCTTCTGGATCAGAGTGAGAGGAGCCTGAGGCTGGCAGCAGGAGCCATCAATGGGCTTCATGATCTTATTGCAGTAGACATTCATGAGGATCATCGCATTCTGTCAAAGAAAGAAGCGGTTTGGTCCATTAGTCTCCAATGAAAAAGTGAGCATGTGCCTGGTGTGGCATTGCCTCCTGGACTGCATTGCCAGCAAGCAGATGTTATTCTCCCTTTGCATTATGCAGATAAAATGTCACACTACAGTCAAAACATCTCTTCCCTGAGTTTAAGGTAATCTAAGAGACATAATCCTGATCTTTACACTAGAAGGGGTCTCTCTATTGGCTGTTAACGGAGCTATGAAGAGACACGTGGACTAGAAACAAAAAGCACTCCACAAACTTGGGTCCTAAAGGGGCAGTGAAAGTCTCTAAAACATGGCAAGGAGATTGACATTTGTGGGAAGAATATATTTAGTTCACCCAGTACTTGAAATCTACTTGATGATAGATTAAGACTAGACTCAAATCTACTTGAGGGCAGCTTTAGGCTGCAGATTAGAAAGAAATTCTTCTCAGTGAGGGGGATGAGATACTGGAAGAGGTTGCCCAGGCAGGCTGTGGAAGCCCCCACCCTGGAGATGTTCAAGAGCAGGTTGGATGAGGCCTTAAGCAACCTGGTCTAGTGGGAGGTGCCCCTGCCCACGGCAGGGGGGTTGGAACTGGATGAGCTTTAAGGTCCATTCCAACTTAAATCATTCTATGAAGCTGGAACCTTCCAAGCAGAGGAATTAAAAGTGATGTAGAGGAAAAGCTCGGTCAGAATGGCACATTGACAGAGCTCAGAGCAGCTCATGCAGGCACAGATTAAACAGAAATGAAGAAGGCAAGTCAGTGGCAGCCCATGCAGCCAAGAGGGTAAATATTGTGTGCTTTCTGATCATTTACTTTCTCCTACTAAACCAAATTATATGGGCACAGGGAAGACCTTATTACCACACACCAGTACATGACAGGTGGCTACCAGGAAGATGAAGGCTCATGGGAACAAGTTACTGCTGTAGAGATTCCCACTGGACCTCAGAAGAAAATATTTTCCCATGAGAACTGCTGGACATTGGAATCATCTCCCAGAGGAAGCAGTGGATTCCCCAACACTGGTCAGTTTTCAGACTCAGCTTGACAGGCTGCTGGGTCAGGTCATTTCAACTACACTATCACCTAGAAAGGTTGGACCAGATGATCCTTGGGGTCCCTTCCAAGATGGCATTCTGTGATTCCATTCACCTTGCCTGCCATTCCAGGACATTCACTTCAATCTTGTTTGCTGTCATCACTTTTTCATGCTGAGCAGTGACAAAAGCACTTACTGTATCTCTGCTCGATTCAGGGAGGTGCAGACCATCTGCAGACTTCATGATAGTTTCTTGTGCTATTAATTTTGACACACTGAAGACTTTCACTTTAGCTTTGGAATTTCGGGAGCTGCTGTTCAGAATCCGAACAGCTGCTTCATTATAAGCATCTATTTTCTCATTGGTGATCATCTTCCTGCTTTCACTCAGCAGATCTTCATAAACAGGATCTGAAAGGACAAAGAAGGAGCAGGTTAATCTTCTACCTGACAAACACAACTGCACAGCTCAAGCTGCACAAGCTATTTTCATTTAGGTAGACACAGTTGTTTAATGGCACACAAGAAATGTACAGCTAGGAGTGACTGTTACAGAAATGAATTGTTTATGGTGAAATGTCCTTACCACCATTCCCTACTCGTGCATATATATGCTTATAAATTAGAAAGCTTTGGCCAGACTTGAATGCCTCTTTAATGTCCCCAAAGCCATGGAGAGTGTGTAATGCTGGAGCAGAGCTGCTTATGCCTTCTCTCAGAAATGGAATCCTCCAAGTAAAGACTTCAAAGCCAAGGGGACAGAAGATAGGCAGCAGAATAGACACGTAGGGGGGAAAATAAACAAATCTCTCACTCAAACCCTTTAGTTACTGCAGAAGAAACCAGCTTCTCATTTCTCTAAGTCATAGTCCATTAGTATATTCCACTTGCTCCTGTTGAGTCCTCTTTAAGTGATGGCAGAATCTCAGTTTTTCAGAAGAGTGGAACACCATTTAATTGCCTGCAGGCTTCAGAAATGATGTACAGCTTAGCACAAAGCTCTGTGGGGGTCTAGATCAAAAGGTCAGCTGCAGATCAGTAAGCTGCTATGAAAAGCTGCTGCTACCTCTGGTGAAACACTCTACAACCTCTGCGTTGATTTACTTAAGCAGTCTGTACACAGAGAGCTGTCTATGAGTAAGCAGCAGGCAGCTACTCTTATTTTTCCCATTAAAGAACACTGAGGAATGACTTAAATGAACTGGATCTTTAGCAACAGAATGGTGGGGCATGTCTGACAGCCAATTACTTCTGGTATAGACAAATTTGGGGTTGAAAGATCAAGTTGTTGATTCAGGTTAACCTCCAGAACCACCTTTGGCAGGAACTTGGATGTGACTGTAAGGGCACAGCTGGGTATATTCCTGTCAGGGCTCAGAATCTGCTCTCGCTTCTAACTAAGGTGATGATCATCTGAAATGTTGCTCTATAAACCACCAAGCTGTAGCTGTGAGCTCCCTGTCAGGGACACACCTCAGTTTTACTCAGAAAAAGCAAAAGATTGTAAGCTTGGTGCCACAACAAAAATCTCAGACTCACTGTGAGCCACGGATCTTAAACCAGTGCTCGGAGTACAGAAGCAAGTTTCATTCTAGACACATTCTCCATATTCTGTGGAGTATGTCTACTCATCCTAGACACACAGAGGGACAGGACTTGTTGAATCTCTCCTATTATTCATGTCCTCTGACAAGGTAACAGAACACAAACACAGGAATGCAGCTGGTTTATGCGCTCGTGTTCTTCGTTCCCAGGTGGCACACACGGAGCACAGCACAGGGAGAACAGACCTGGTGTGTTAAGCCTGAGAGTAAGCTAACAAAAATACAAGGTTCAGACAACAAAACTTTTCCCTGAGAGAGCTTTAAAATCTCCATCACTAGTAACAGCTGGTTAGGCACTGGCTAGTTAAGGCTGCAAGGAAGGCCAGGCTAGAATTCAGCCAACACCCTTCTTACACTACAATAAAGCAATATGGGCCAAGTTTTCCATCTCCTACAGTATCATGACTTGACAGACAGAGACAGTGCTAACTGGTACCTACTGTTCATCTTCTTACCTTGTAAGACCCAGTAAACATCACTACTTTTGGCTAGCTTTTCCAGAAGAGGTGCAATTGAAGTGATATTGATTTTGTACTGGGTGAGGGCTTCGTTGCTGCCATTGTGAATCTTGATAGACCACTGCAGAAACAGAGAGGGATGCTTGAGGATCCTTCATTGATTCCACTGTTCTGCTAGTAGCTACTTGTGATTATTTCTTCAGTTCTCACTTATAAAGTGCTAAAACATCTCCCCTGGACCAAGCAGTTCCCTAGACAGATTACACTTAAACCAACCACTCAAATGCAGAGTAGATGATATCCAACTTCACAGAGATTAAATGCTGCAAGACGTGTTAATTAAAAGCCCCTTGACTTTCAACAATCATAGGGCCATCAGGGTTGGAAAGGACCTTTAACGTCATCAAGACTAGCTGAGCATAGTGTGGGTTTCTATCTCCAGCTGACTACAAACAACAAGCAGCTATGGCTAATGTCTGGGTGAGCAAAAATAACTATTTAGCTAAGAGTCCTATAGCTTTGCAACCTGACCTACAAAGAATCAAGCAGGTTGGAAGAGACCTCCAAGCTCATCCAGTCCGACCTAGCACCCAACCATGGCCAAGCAACCAGACCATGGCACTAAGTGCCCCAGTCAGGCTTGGCTTCAACACCTCCAGGCACACAGACTCCACCACCTCCCTGGGCAGCCCATTCCTATGCCAATCACTCTCTCTGACAACAACTTCCTCCTAACATCCAGCCTAGACCTGCCCTGGCACAACTTGAGACTGTGTCCCCTTGTTCTGTTGCTGGGTGCTTGGCAGAAGAGCCCAAACCCACCCGGCTACAACCTCCCTTCAGGTAGCTGTAGACAGCAATGAGCTCTGCCCTGAGCCTCCTCTGCTGCAGGTTGCACACCCCCAGCTCCCTCAGCCTCTCCTCACAGGGCTGTGCTCCAGGCCTCTCACCAGCTCTGTCATATGTCAGACCACTCTCCATATATGATAGCATTTGCTGTGTGAAATCTAAAGCCTGATGCCACCAAGACTATTTTAAGCTTTCTAAGATTCCTAAAGCTTAAACATTTGTATGGATCCTAGAGAGGAAGAGAATTTAGGGGATCCATCTGTAATGAAACAGAGAATTTCTGATCCCTCAGGATATATGTAGAGGTTTGCATACAAATATGACATTACCCTAAAACAATGGGAGGATTCACCCTAGATTGGCATGCCTAGAAGCTTCCACATTGGTGGAGTGCCTGAACTGTCTTGAAGCCCAAGGAATCTGTTTAAAATGGAACACATTTTTCCCCTCTGCATTTGAGCTGATATGAAATTATAATAGCTAATTCCTTCCAAACTCCAGTTCCAAAATATTTGGAAGAGACATCAAACGTGGAAGTAATGAGATGAGCAGCTGTTTGGCTCCGGGCTCAGAGGGATGGACAAGATGACCTTTTGAGGTCCCTTCCAACCCCTAACATTCTATGATTCTGTGACTCCCAGCAGCAGCCAAGTACTGGCATAGATTCCTTACACTCCTTACACTGAATGTCATCCCTAAAAGTTTTAAAGAACTGGGTGACTCCTGTCAAGTGCAGCACAGGTAGAACTGATCCTGTCTTGTGGCACACTGATGGGTCAGGAGACCTCTTCAGGTCCCTGTCAGCCCTGTTTTCTGTGAGGCTCCAACCCATAGCAGCGGTGGAAACTTCCAACAGAACAAGATTTGGGAAGTGCCCTCTCTTTGGCTGAATTACTCAAGCAAAATTCAGAGTTTACCCATGTAAGCCACCATGGCCACTCAGGAGGAGTCCCAGCTTGGGCCAGGCTCAAAAGCAGTTTTTTGTGACTGACAAGAGGTAATTTGTATTGCATCTCAGTCAGCATGGAGGTACTTTCATTTAACTCTTTTAATGAACTCCCTGCTTTTAACAAACCTGCTTTAGCTGCTAAGTTCAAGCTAATTGTAGAACCACTGAATTATTTGGGTTGAAAAAGACCCCTGAGATCATTCTGAATGGCTGCTAAAAGCAAGAACTCTACAACCCACAGGTATAACAAACCCTAATTGATACCATGGAACTACTTCTTGTAGCAGCACATTTACTGAGAATGTATTTTGTATTAAAAATTGGGTGTAACAACTTCATCATCCAATCACTTTGAAAGCAGAAAAGTTCTCCTACTACAAGTTTCTTCCTTACTGAGATGCCCCAGAGAACTTACCGTGGCAGCTCCTGCTACAATTATATGAGGTTTTGCCACAGAATCCTAAGACATAAAGCAAAAAGGAATCAGATTTTAAATATTCACAAGTCATTATTATTCTGGGTAGGATAATTAGGACTGATATCTGTATCATTATTTACTGAGTAGGTGAATTCAGCCTTAGTTAAGTGTGACTCAATCCATCCAGCAGTTGATGATGACAAAAGTATTGATTGTGGATACATTACAGTGGATACCAACCCAGAATTTTCACATCCCAGACTGTGCAAAGTATCAATAAGCACTTCAAATTATTTACAGTCTAGCAGAAGTTCTCTTCAAAAAGCTATGCAAATATCTTCCTTGGAATGAGAATTGCATCATTTTATTCTGTGTAACAGGACAACCTGCATCAGAACTGAAACACCTGAAATAATTAGGATGTCACATGAAGGAAATATAAATCCTGGCATTCTAAGCTTTCCAAATGGTTGTTTCCCCTCATTTCGGAACCCCTGAAATGAGCATAAATCATGAGTCTCTCAACTTAGAGAGGACTCATAATGATTAAAAATACTTGGTCACATACAGACAGAGCAATCACAGACAGAGGAAGTAAAACACCAAATGAAATCAAAATTCTTTCAGCTGTAATTAAGAGGATTCAGCCTGCTCCTAGGAAGTAGAGGGTTTTTGGTTTGGTTGACCTTTTTAGCCCAAGTGAAGCCTCTCTTAGGAGATCAGGAGATGCCCAGAAACACAGACACCAGTAGGTATCTCCCTTTTCACTATTTTCATGTCAAATTTCACATCTCTGGTACATAACTGACTGAATGTATGTGATACACTGCAGCTTCTGGACTCTTTGGCAATCATAGCTGTATGTGTGGAGAAAAAGAAAGGTAGCAGTCCTCTGGCACTTGCTGCATTTTCCCAAACTAAAGATCCTTCAGACAAACCTCAGTCCAAGATTTGATACGTTGCCTCATAGAGCCATTAACTTCTGGATACCACAGGAAATCCTGTAACATAAATACAAGTTTCCTCTGTTAGCTGAAAAGAAAAGCAATAAACATCTCAAAACAACTGCCACCAATTCAAGTGTGAAGGTAAAACACCCTGTTCAAAGGGAGACTTGTTTTAAAATTCCACCACTTTCCTTGGCAGCCTGCTCCAGGGCTTGACAATCCTTTCAGGGAAGATGATGTTCCATATCTGTCTTCCAATTGCACAGAACTACAGATGCTTGAGCACTATCAATTCATCATTTGCCAGCAATCTGTGGGAAATCACCCATCCCTCTGCAGTGGCTGGAGCACAGAGGAGTCAGCCTGATGACTAGAAGTCATGTCTGACTCCTAAACAGCACAGCTGTATCAGGGCTGCTTACTGCACAAACACAGGAAGATGCTGTGAGGGGCAAGAACAGGACAGCACAGGCTCAAGTTGCCATGGGCTCACCTCCTAAAACGCTATTCTGTACCCTAAATCTTAGCCATATACACAAAAAGGTACTGAAACTCCCTGGCAGGCAGCTCAGCAAATACACTGCCTCTCTGCTTGTCCTGAACAGAGAAAGAGCTGTCACCAGAGCATAAACAAATACACAACTAGCAGAACCCCAGCACTGCCTACAGCTGTCATGGCAAGCAAAGCAAGCTACTGAGGACACTATTTCCACTGCCAGTCCTTCACAAAACCTCCCCTCAAGTGCTTTGCTTGTTTTCCTTTCAAATATCCACATTCTCAACATTGTGGTTATTTCTCCATGCAAAACCAGGCAAAGGAATACTTGCTGGGATAGCAGAGTGGGCTCAGGGCAATTATGACAATTACCACTTCAAGTTAGCCCCAGATATATGTTCTTACAGCAGTGGAAGAGTAAACTTCTTGGCAAAACCTACTCCTGGGAAGGATAAATTATGTGATCTGACAAAAAATGATAAACACTTCAGAGCTTATGCTCAAAGCTATAACAGAATACAAGTACTCAAAGCCAAAGACTCTTACTCAAAATGTATTACCATAGACTCACTGAACAGCTTAGATTGGAATGGACCACAGCCAAAGGCAGTGGCACCTCTCAAACAGACTCAGTTGCTCAAGGCCTCATCCAACCTGGCTTTGAACATTCCCAAGGAGGAGGCAGCCACAACATCCCTGGGCAACCTATCCCAGAGTCTCATCGCTCTGGTACTGAAGAACTTCTTCCCAAGGTCCAGTCTAAACCTGCTCTCCCTCAGCTTCAAACCATTCCCCCACATCCTGTTGCTGGACACCCTTATGAAAAGTCCCTCTTCAGTCTTCCTGTAGGATCCCTTCAGCTATTGGAAGGGAAGGCAGCTCTAAGGTGCCCCTGGAGTCTTCTCTTCTCTAACACACCAGCTCAACACCCCCAGCTCCCTCAGCCTAACTTCACAGCAGAGGTGCTCCAAACTTTGGATCACCTTTGTGGCCTCCTCCAGACACATTCCAACAGTTCTGTGCTCTTCTTATGCTGGGGACACCAGAACTGGAGGCAGAATTGGAGGTGAGGTCTCAGCAGAGCACAGTCAAGAGGCAGAATTCCCTTTCTTGCTCTGCTGCCCACACTCCTCTGGCTGCAGTCCAGCACACAGCTGCCTTCTGGGCTGCATGAGGGCACTGCTGGATCCCAGGATGCTGCCCAGCAGTAAGTTAAGAGAGATTTTGTGGAAATTGTGGAAATTGATAGCCTCAACATTTTACTTTTTTTTTCCCTTCTGAATTTTACAGCACTTGTGGCAACTTGACAAATTTAGCTCTGACTGCAATTTGGCTTTCATTGTATAAAACAACAACATGATTCTGGCTTATAATTTAAGTCTAGATAAAAACTTACCACTCTAATTGAAGCAGATTTATCTTCAAACAGGATATTTCCATGCTGTCAAAAAAAAAAACCCCATAACAATAAAATCAAAGTAAGACAAAATATTTACATTCGTATGTTAATTTGCTCTCACCCAAAGATTTATGTTTAGCAGAAAGGATTTTTCTTGTATACACTTGTCAGTGTACTCCTGTTTATGTTACTCTCTTAATAAAACAAGCTACTTCCATAAAAGGTTCTTTTTCCTGGAAGAAATCTATCCAGCAAAGTTTGAAATGCTTTCTGTTCACTCTCTTAAAAGGCATGAAGTATTTCCCTAAATTTAGCCTCCCCAAAAAAAGAAAAACTTTGACTTTCATGCCTCTTTCTTTTCTTATGCTTCCTGTCCCTTAGTCTTCCTTTTCATCTGCCCATCTTCCTTGCACAAAACAACTGACAGAGTTTTAATTAAAGAAGGAAATCAACTCAGGCAGAAATAACAGTCTGGAATGCATTATTAAATTTGCTGAGTGAGACTGTAAGAAATCAGAATGCAGGCACTCAAATACTGCAGACACAATCCTCCTCTAAAGCATCACTTAACAGAGTGTTAGTTTCAATCCATGTCCAAAAGAAAAAGCATATTCCTCCTCCCTGTCTTTTCCCTCACCTATATACACACACCCACGAAGAGATACATCTAAGGAACATCTTATAGCAAAAGAAATCAATGTTCTGCTCAATAAATGATGCAGCTTATTCCTTTCTCACTGCTTCCACCCAACAAGGTGCAGTTTATATTCTTCACCTTATAAAATACAAACAGCTCTTCAGTGGCAATCAAAAGGAAGGTGAGGCCAGGCAGGAGCTATTTTTAGTTTCAGCTTCAAGTTAGACCTGGCAATCTGTCATTGCCCCAAGGATTTTAATGAACAGATTAGATCAGCAATTTAGCTGACATTTAAAATAACAAATTATAAGCTGTGAATTACTCCTTTGAAAAAAAAACACACACACAAAGGAGCAATCATTTTCACATCGAGAAACTAAATACAAAGCAGAAGTTGCTCTGGGACAATTCAGCTTCATTAATTTATTCCCAGACTGCCAAAAGCTTTCTCTCAGGCTTCCCAGTTCACTTCTCAGATTCCCAATTGTTTCATTTGTACCCAATTACCTTGCTCTAATATTGTTCTTCTCCAAAGACTTCCCTGTGGCAGATAGGCCAGCAAAGGGGATCATTTCTTGTCTTTGTTTTTAAGTCTGGAGAAGAGTTACGAGGTAAATTAAGAAGAAAGAAACAAAACCACGATCAAAATAAGCAACCTCACCTTATTTCCTTCTTCTTTGACTTGAGGATTTAGGAGCTTTATAAAAGAATAGAACAGCTGTCGAATTCTAGAATCTCCTATAAAGGCAACATGTCTTTCTAGGAGGCAGTTTTTTGCTTCACTGCAAAACAAAACAGCAACGTTCATGTTCCAGAGAGTTTGTATTTCAGTAGGAAGCCTTTAGAAAATCTACAGAGCAATAGAGGCAATTCCAAGCATCCTAACCAGCTCTAAGGAGTGGTAAATCCTGTTTCAAACATGCCAAATGAATACAAAGTTTAGTGTCATTTGCATAGAAATGAAAATGAACTCTCCTGCTAATGAGGCAAACAACCAAGCAGGCTTTCCTGTGCTGTGGTGTCACAAACACAACAGTGTCAAAATGGTAAGATCCAGCTCAATTCTTAAAAAAAAGTAAAGTTTTCTTCCTAGTAGGTGAAAAAAAACTGATTGGTAGTTTCATTGGGGATTTTTTTTACTTTTTACACCTAAGGTCAGCATGTTTCCTTTCAGCACTCTGAAAGTGACATAGGAAGCTCTGCAGTCTCTTTGCAGTTCTACAGTCAGCAGCATTTACGTGTCTTGAGCTAGAAATACAACTATGGTAAACACTGAGGACACAGATCGAGTACAAGGGACAGACTGTCTTCTGATAAATGCTGGAGAATCAGCTCTGAAGTGAGAAAGAGATGACACTGCAATTACTACGGCCGCAGCCAGCCAAGCACTTTTCTTTCCAGGCAGATGAAGAGCAGTTTTCTTACCTGTTTTTATATTTATGCATCATACAACTGTGAGGTTGCCATACTTTTTCCCCAAGGAATCTCCCACTGGACAGAAGATATTCACATGTATCACCACCTTTAAAACGTTGAATATTAAGTTTAGAACTCAGACACAAGGAAATTAAAACACAGAGTCCTGATTCTAGGTGGAAGCTGGGAAAGTGTTACAAAGAGCACGAAACCAAACATGTTTAAAGTGTAGCTGACACTCCAAACCTCTTAGCTCTCTCTTTAAAAACTCAAGCTCCATCCTGCTTAGGATGCACACAGAACATTTCAAATATAGTACAGAGAATGAAGCTGATGTGTGCTGCTCCTTGGAGCAGAATGTAAAGATCACTGTAGAGGAAGGAAGAAGTGGCAGCTAAAGGCAGCTTCTCTCCCTGCCTTTCTCCCCAGAACTCTTCCCACCCATTTTCAGGAAAATGAGGAAAAACTGTAGAGCAAACTCCATTACAACTGTCACTGCTTGGCTCTTTTATCCAACCAAAGGCAGCATTAGTAACACAACCAAGTACTACCATTTACCACGATCTAAAGCTCTTCATGCCCTCATTGCAACATACAACTCCAGCAAACAGATTTCTTTGCTCTCCTGGAACTTCAATTAGTTCCCACTGCTACTCTATCATGACTGCTGGAAAAGCTGAAATAAGATTAAGAAGTTGAACAAGGTCTGAATTAACGTCTGGATCCGAGTCTGGGTTACTTCTCTGTGAGCAACCCCCAGAACATACTCCTAAGAGGCTTTGTGGAACCTGTCATTCTTTACTCTCCGTTGCTCAGTTCTGGAAGCTCCTGATGAGATTTGAGAATCATAGAATGGTTTTGGTTGAAAGACTTTTCAGATCAACCATTCTCTAACTCTACTAAGCCTCGTGTTAAAACCATGGCCTTCAGCACCACACCTCTCTGCCTCTGAAACACCTCCAGGAATCCCTAAGGGATTCAACCACCTCCCCGGGCAGCCTGTGCCAGGTTTAGAGAACTCTTTCAGTGAAGAATTTTCTTCTAATCTCCAACCTAAACCCCCTCTGGTGTAGCTTGGGGCTATTTCCTCTCTTCCTATCACTTCTTTCCAAGAATAAGAGACCAACTCCCAGGTCACTCCAACCTCCTTTCAGGGAAAGGTCTCCCCTCAGCCTTTTTGCCCAGCTAAACAACCCCAGTTCCCTCAGCTGCTCCTCTTAAGACCTGCTCTCCAGGCCCAACAAACGTGTGTGCTTTGACAGAGACAGGGAAAATGCATTAACAATGTAATCAAAATACATACACAGGTGATAAGCTTCTTTTTCAATCCTCGGTAAGAGTCTATCAATCACCTCAAGATAGCTGAGGAATTCCCTGAAACTGACCAGGAGCCTCTCAAGCAAATCTCTGAGATTCCCCAAATGAAATGGACACTTCCTTCCTTATCTCAAGGCACTTGCACTATCCATGTCAAGCTGATTAATTACTGCATGGCAGCAACGGGATGTGGCAAATGGCCAGATGCAGAGGGCCCTATGCTTCTGAACATTTAAGGAGCTCTCATGAAGGCATGCTGAGACCACAGACACAGGCTGAACTCAAGAGATTCCAGAAAGATAGTCTCTGCAACTCTATTTTTCAACCAGTACAGGTTACTTCAGGTCAGCAACATCATTTCTCCCCACCCCCAACTCTTGTGCCTGTTCCATTATTCAGTACAGTGCTGCTTCTGAACAGATGAAAGAGCAGGTCTTCCAGAAGCAGTTTATCAGTGCCTTCCTGCTCCTCTTTCAACTGCTGCTACTTGGAACACAGCTGATCCTCCTGCCAAAACATCTGCAGGTGAGATGGAAAGCAGAACCTTCACCTTCTTTTTAAGCATGCTGGCAAAGATTTGGTGTGCTGGACAGACATCTGTCTATAGGAAGCATAAATCTGAAATGACCATCATTTTAACAACTTCTGTATCTTGGCTTTCAAGTAATTGGCTTTCCTTGATTCTCAAACTCCTGCAAAACAGCACTTTGAACAAGTTGCTTAAAAATGGAACTGCCAGAAATACTGAAAAAAAACCGTTTTGGACTCCTGGGGTTTGTGATGGGATGAAGACAACAGGAGACTTGTGGTTTTAACAGCTACTGCCACCAAGTTCTCTACTTTATGTATCATGAACATTAGGTCATAGAATCACAGCATGGTAGGGGCAGGATCACTCGGGGCAGGTCAAACAGGAACACATCCAGATGGGTCTTGAAAACTTCCAGAGAGGGAGACTCCATAACCTCTCTGGGCAGCCTGCACCAGGGCTCTAGCATTCTCACAGTGGAGAAGTTTCTCCTCATATGGAGGTGGAACTCCCTGTGTTCCAGCTTGTACCTGTTGTTCCTTGCCCTGTTACTGAGCGCCACCACAAAGAGCCTGGCACCTGCATCCCGACACCCACCCCTCAGATATTTACAGATGTTGGCAAGATCCCCTCTCAACCTTCTCATCTCAAGACTAAACAGCCCTAGGTGTCTCAGTCTTCCTCCACAGGAGAGACATTCAACGCTTCATAGTTCCTCATAGGAGGGATGTTTAAGGTAGAGAGATATGAGTGAAATACGTCAAATAGCCACTGCTAATTAGACCCCTTCTGAAATCCATTAACTTGCTGAAGAAGATGACTAAGAAAATAAGGACAGTTCCTCATGTCAATGCAGCTTGGTGCTCTGCCTTCCACTGGGACCATCAGCAGACGGCTCAGGGGTAAACAAGAGGGCAATTAAACATTCTGTTCCTGTCTAACATCCTACCTACGAACTTCAGCACAGGGAGTTCCTGAGCTACATATGGTTTCTACACATTCTGTACACCCTTCCACAGGTTACTTTCTCACAAAGTCATGCATTTCATTTTTTAAGCATCCTTCTGCAAGTGCTCTCCATAAAGCCTCACTTTTGTCCTATAACTTTATGAAACATAAACCTAAATTTAGGCAAAGGAACCTGCTAAAAGCTTGGTGAGAATCTATAGACTGTATAAACTTACATAAAGGTCTGCAGATTTACAACTTGTGACTCACCTCCCTCATTAACTCTCCTGCAATAGATCTCATCTATGCATACTCTCGGTTTGATATGGCAGTCCCTGTTTCCTTGGGCTTGTTTTGCAACCCCTCTGTTAAAAAGCCCTTCTGCTACCTAGTTTTGCGCCTGATGAACCTTAAGAAACAGCACGACAGGCAAGTCAAATCACGTTTGGGCTCCTCTAGAATTCAGCCAGCGCTTCGGTGTCTTGCAGCTTAGTACTAATGAGTTCTATCACAATAAACTGCCTCAGCCGTGTCTTCCATGGACGCTGGCAGCAAGTGTCAGAAAACAACGACATCAGTTGTCCCTGCAATAAACAGAGTGATCTCCCTCTCTCTCTGGATCAACTTTTTTATTTACCCACCAAAATATCCGTACTTTTTTTTTTTTTAGCCTGGAAACAAGACAGGATTTCCTTCAGCAGTCCCATTAGCATCTACAGATCATGCCAAGCTTCACAGCATGAGGGCCAAAACGACCCGAGAGAGGCACCCCGGGAACACAGAGGTTCACCAGCTCGCCCCCAGGTCCCCCTCGTTGGCGGCCACTGAGGACACACGAAGCCGAACACGTCTGTACTCTGTTTCGCCCAGCAGAGCCTGGGTTTTACGTCTGAGGCAACGGTTCAGTTTTATACAACAGTCTTATACCAAGTCTTGTTCTAATTAAGGCTTTAACCACTAATTGCCAGGTACAGATGGTTAATCATCCCGCACAGGTAACAAACGCCAGGGCAGACGCCACGCTCTAGCCCTGCAGCTTCACCTGCAGCCGCACAGCTGACACACAGCAGGCAGGCGAGGCCCCGTGAGGCTGTCTGCGCTCGGGGCGAGACCCGCGGGGCCTCACCGCGGCGGCGGCAAAGCCTGAGGCGACCCCGCGGCCGGGCCCCACCGGACCCGCGGCCAGGCCCCGCCACAGGAACGCGGGCGCGACCCACCTCCCCGCGCCGCCGCGGCGCCCAGCACCGGCCCGGCCCGCCCGCCGCCGCCGCAGCTGCTTCGGCCAGGGGCACGCTGCCGCCCTCCCCGCACGGCCGCGGCGCCCGGAGCTCCGCCGGGGGCTCCGCCTCCCGCTGCCCTCCCGCTGCCCGCCCGCCGCGGCCTCCAGCGCAGCGCCCGCGGCCGCCCCCTCACCTCTGTAGCGGCGGGAGGCGGCGTGGCAGGCGGTGAGGAGCAGCACGGCGCCCAGCGCCAGCACCTTGGCGCTCCTCACGCTGAAGTAGTAGTTGATCTCCCGCTTGCCCCCGGTGTAGGCCAGCGCCGCCATCTTGGCTCCTCCATGACAACAACGTGCGATGGAGCGGGCGGGCGCAGCGGGGCAGCACTGGGTCCCCGCTGACGGCGCAGGCAGCCCCCGCCGCTGCTGCCGCCGTCCCCACCGGAGCGGCGGAGAGCAGCCCGACACCCGGCTGCCAGGGCGGAGCTGCCGCTCCCGCCTCCCTCCTGTCAGCGCCGCCGCTTCCCTTCGGCCGCCAGCGGGCGGCCCCCAGCGCTCGGCTCCCCGCCCCGCGGCGCGCCTGGGGACGCGGCGGAGCGCCCCGGGCTGCCTCCGGGGCCCGCCCCTGAGCGTGCGGCGTGAAGGAGTCGCTGAGCTGGGTGCTGTGCCTGGTACGGCACCGTCGGTGCTGACCCTGGGCAGTGCGGGCTTTTCCCCAAGTAATGCGGTTTTAAACACTTGCCGCCATTAAGCAGGGTGACACCGAGCTAGGAGCAGGGTGGGCTTAGATTGGACGTGAAGAAGTTCTTTACTGTGAGGGAGGTGGAACACTGGCACAGGTTGTCCAGAGAAGTGGTGGAGGTCCCATCCCTGGAGTCAGGCTCGATGGGGCTGTGAGGACCGTGATCTAGTTGGGGGTGCCCTGGCATACTGCAGAGGAGTTGGACTAGAAGATTTTTAAAGATCCCTTCCAACCCAATGCATTCTGTCATTTGATGAACATTTTTGCTCTGGACTTCCACACAACACCTGCTCTTACATCTTCATTCACGGTTTGTGCCTGTTGACACTGTTCAGTTCTGAAAGCCTGGAGCCTGTAATGGGGTCAGCAGTCAACGCTGAGCAAAACTCAGCAAGCAGAAGAGCAAAGGACAGCAGACAACCCAGAAAATGACATGATGAAGAGGCTAAGATAATCCCAGGAAAGCAAACCCCGTGATCCTTGAGAATGGACAGAGGCAGAGTTTGGTGCCACAAAGGGCATTCGGCTAAATTAAAATGCCTAACGAAGAGTGAATGAGGACCGAAGGAAAATCATTTTCCCTAGAGGACGGCTGGCGGCAGGGAGTCTGTGGCGCACTCGGCGAGCCGTTAGCCGAGAGCGGCCAGCAGGGGGCTCTGTGTCAGCACGGTTGGCTGTTAGCAATAAGCGGCCAGCAGGGGGCTCTGTGTCAGCACGGTTGGCTGTTAGCAATAAGCGGCCAGCAGGGGGCTCTGTGTCAGCACGGTTGGCTGTTAGCAAAAAGCCGCCAGCAGGAGTCTCTGTGGCGCAATCGGTTAGCGCGTTCGGCTGTTAACCGAAAGGTTGGTGGTTCGAGCCCACCCAGGGACGAAGTCTGCTTCTTTCTCTGCCCACGGCAGAGGAATTGCTGGGTGATACACGTTTAATTTTAGGTCCCTTCCCAGGCACCCCGTTTTGTGACCCAGCTCTGCAGCCCCCCCCCATGGGATGTAGGTGGAACTGTGGGAGAGCAGAGGCAGGGAGAAGGGTTCCCTGCTGCGGGGTGGACAGCAGGCTGACAGCTGCATTTTTGCACTCAGAGAGCCTGGCACCTGAAGTACTAAATTATTGCTGTCTTGAGCCTTGTCTACCCAGAGCCAGACCACAGTGTGCTGCTAAGAGCTGTTCCTGTTTTGGATGGATGCTCTTCTGATAAGTTAATCTAGCTTTAGGTGAGTTGTGATGTTGAGATTTTGCAGAAACAGCCTTTGGGATATTCTTGGCCATGAGCAGCTCAGAAGGTTTGGGTAGTAGCCATGAGAGTGAACAAAGCACAGGAAAAACCCTTTTCAGGGGCTGAAAATTGGTGTTTGAGTATAGAGGTGGTGCACTGTGGAAACGGTGGAGAGCTGCTCTTGCTCCTTCACGTAAGGGCCTGGAAAACTAGCAGGGGAGAAAACTTGTTCCATTTCACTCCAAGAAACAATTTTAGTAGCTTGAAAGCAGTAGAAGAAAATATCATCTATATGCTTTTAAGATGGTGCTTCAGTGTGGCATTCCATTAATTACTGGAATGAACTATATTTTAAATGCTTGTGCTCTCCCAAGCACCCTCCCAGCTGCAAACCCAAGGCTATTGGAGCTGCAATTCATTCAGCACTGTGTGATAGCAGACTCTGAACAGGCTTCAGGTAAGAGCAGTCTTTGCTTCTCCTGGTGCTTTGGTGCTTTTTGTGCTAGTAAAGTATTAAGGTTAGCAGCAGCAGATAGCTGTGTCTCCTACAGAGCTGAATGAGTAAGGGCCAAACAAACCCTGACCTTCTGAACTGAATTGCATGGACAGTAAGGGCCAAACAAACCCTGACCTTCCTGAACTGAATTGCATGGACAGTAAGGGCCTAGCAAACCCTGACCTTCCTGAACTGAGTTTGGAGATTCCTTGCATGGACTTTTGCACATCATTCCCAAAGCATACAGGCAGTATTCTCCTGACTACAGCATCAGCCAACACAACTCTCTCAACGCCAAGGAACTTTCTTGAAGTGCAAGACAGAAGCTTCATTTCCCTTCTACCTTCAAGTAAGAAGATGATCCTTCTTCCAGCCTTCAATCCAAGCTTAGCAGTTTCAGGAATTACTTCTGCTTCTGAAGTATGAGCCCTGGAGTTGGTGAGTTTCTTGTGTGCTCTTCAGAAGGTGCTGTTGAAATGAAGAGCCAAGTAGACAATCACATCCCTCAAGACTGCTGCAGGCAATCTTTGCATGGTCTAAGCAAATGCTTCACAGCAGTGGGCTAAGACAGCTGCAGTGATGCAAACCCCTTGTGAATGCTGAGTGTCTAACGGAGGAACTTAACTCAGTGAGTAGTTTCTTTTGGAACAGTGGACATGCTTTATTTCAGTATTGTTCTTTTCTTTGTCACAATTTAAACATCTCACATATACAAAATACATTTTCTTTCTTCCTTTTTTGGCTTTTTGAGCCACGGGGCATTGTTTTGGGGGTTTAGCCGTTGTTGAAGATGGAAATGAGATTTGCAAGAAGGAGCACCTGATTTTGGAGGGAGAGGACAGAAGAGGAGGAAGAATGATCCACGTGCTTAAGCTGGGGTGAGACAGGGCATTCTAAGTTTTGAGGCAGACTTCAAAGAAACAGAGAAGTGATACTTGAAATGCTGCTAGCACCATCAAAGTTCAAGTACTGGAAAGAGGCTTGGTTATAGCAATGCAATTCACACCACTGCATTTGGAATGGAGCTGAAAGTACCCCAGGAGTACCTACAAAAGATGGGGATCACACAACTGAGTGTGTGAGGTAGCTTAAACCTTCGGAAGTTGTGGTCTTAAACTTCCTCTGTGGGAGATATTGAAAGGCCACAAGTGGTGCAAACTTTCATGATTTTTTTTATTTTGATTTTGTTTGGTTTTTTTTTTTAAACTTTTTTATTTCTCTTTACAAAGGTTGACATTTCCCAAAGCAAGGTGGTAACATCTTGAGAGACTTCCAAGTCCTTTTGGGGCTGGTATTAAATTTCATTGCACAGTGCTCCAATCAATTCTTCTCCTTCTCTTTCGCCCAGAGTTTAAGCAAGTAGATGAACAGAAGAAATGGAAGGAGTCAGCTTTCATTACAAAAAGAAATGACAAGAGAATAATTTGGGAGAGGCTTTAAGTTAATTTTAGTTTGTTCATTTGAAACAGACTGGGCCAATGTCCAAACTGAATTCTTGGTCAGCGCCACCAATATCCAAAGGTGCAATGTCAAGGAAGGGCAAGCGAGATGGTTTGTTTGTTCTGTATTCAATGATTGTTTTGCCCCACTGATTGTTCTTCCTCTGCAAAAGAAGAGTCATTACAATTGTTATTGCCTTGCTCATAGGATTGAGAATTGGCTCACCTGAATGGATCATCTCTAAAAGACTTTCCTGGTCATCTTGCTGCCATTATTTGCAGGTCAGGAACCCATACTGACATCTCTGACACTGGAAGCATTTGCTCTTCTGAAGTCACATCCGTGATGCTCTTATATAAGCTACCACTTTATTCACACTGCTGTTAAGTCCTCAGAGAACCCCATACAGCTTTTTCAGACTTTAACAATCATAGAATGGCCTAGGCTGGGAGAGACCTTAGCGTTTATCTACTCTAATCTCCCTGCCACAGGCAGGAGCACCTCTCACCTAAACCGGGTTACTCAAGGCTCCATTGAACCTGACCTTGAACATCTCCAGGGAAGGGAGTATCCACAGCCTCTCTGGACAAACCATTCCAGAGTCCTGCCACCCTCGTAGTGAAGATCCTGCTCCTCCTGAACTCATGCACTATTTTCTCCTCATTCTTCAACAAATTAAGCTTTGCTCCCTCTTCTTCTTCTGTTTGCCCCACTGCACAGTGCAAGGTAGATCTGTTTGTAGGCCATGCCTTGGCATAGCTGGGTTTCAGAGAATGGTGGGGGTTGGAAGGGACCTCTGGAGATCATCTAGTCCACCCCCACTGCTAAAGGAGGTTCACCTAAACTAGGCTGCACAGGAACATGTCCAGGCAGGGTATGAAAGTCTCCAGGAGGGTTTGTAGGCTGCTTATCATTACTGGGTAAAACTTTACTGGTCTGACTGATAATCTGGTTCTGAGTCAAAGCCCAAATCTGCCCCCCTAGTCCCATGCTCAGGCAGGAGCAGCCACAGTGCCCATGGTTTCTGTGTTACTTACAGAGCAGCCATCCTCCAGGACACTGAAAGTGAATCTGCTGTTGCCTTCAGCTCGCAGCTCGACGTCGTTGGATCCCTGCAGTATGACAGCCTTCTTCAGGTTGCCAGTGCTCTCGTCCATGTAGGCAATGCTGTTCTTGCAGTGGTAGGTGATGTTCTGGGAGGCATGGTTGGCCAACAGGCGCATGAAGGCAAGTTGGGTAGCCATATCCTTTGAGGTCACTCCTTCGTGGTTGTATTCAAACTGAAAAGCAGAAAGGGAGCCAGTCAGGTGTGCTGCTGAGGAGAATGTCCCTCATGGAGCCGTGGGAGGTCAGAAAAACAATCACACAGGGCTGCAGTCACTTGTCTGTCACAACTCCACAGCTGAAGAGTGAAACTAGTAGGAGGCAGGTTGACAGCCAGACACGAGATGATGTAGCTAAATGGCAGAACTCTGTTCCAAGGCAGGGTGTTAAGAGTTGATGTGGATTCAAAGATAGGATCAGACAAATTCAAGGAGAAACCTCCTGTTTCCATAGAGACACAGAAACAATGCCTGTCTCAAGAACACCCTGACATTTGAGGGGAAATGCTAATAGACATTTTAGTAGCCACAGATACTGCTCTATTTCATTCTTGTGCTCTCCAGCAGCATCTGCTTTTAAGCCACTGTGAGAAACAGGACCCTAGAGAGTGTTCTGACCCAGCTGATCAATCTTATGGCCTTATACTAAATGTCTTGGACACTGATTTCACTGTAAGACCAAGTCAGTTTCAGTCATTAGATGTCATTAGCTGCACAAAAGTATTTACTTGCAGTTGGCTGGTACCTGTCTAACCTGCAAGCAGGCATGTTTCTTGTTTTCACCTAAACTGGCAACTCTGGATGCTACAGGGGCAGACAGTCAGGTAGTATCAATGTCCCAGGAGCAGTCATATGTCCCGTGTGAAAAACACTCAGAAGATTAAGCAAAAGTGGTTTTCTTACATTTTCAGACTGTCTCTAGACTGCCTTTATCCTGATGTACCACATTCCAGCCCAGGCTTCCCTTAGCAATACTATCAGTCATGCTGCATTGATCATTTGCAGGCACCAAGAAAATTTGGAACAAACCTGAGAAACCCTTCCAGCAAACTGTGATCCAAACCAGAACCCTTGGGAAAAAAGTAATTCCCTTTCTCATATTTCACCTCTCAGAGAGTTGAATTTATGTGTTTGCTTGCTGACAATCAGTGAGTTGGGAATTCTTGGCAGGAAACAATCCTCCTCCCATAGCCACTTACCTGGCTGCCACCATTGATGGTTTCACCAAACCAGACGTGCTTCCTGTCCTTGGGATTCTTGTTGACATACCAGTTCTTAGCAGGAATATTGGCAGGGTTGGCATGGATGCAAGTCTCACCAGTGGCAAAGTCACAGTAGGCTCTGATGGCATCAGCAGAGCAGCCTTGGTTAGGATCAATCCAGTAGAAGCCTGCCACAGAGGAGAGAAATCAAACCATAGTTCACTTGGTCAAACATTTGCATTCAGTTTATATTTACCTGCTTGATAAAGGAGCTCAGAGAAAATCAGAGAATGCTTTGGGTTGGAAGGGACCTTAAAGATCATCTAGTTCCAATCTCTCTGCCACAGGCAGGGACACCTCCCACTAGGGGCAGGGACACCTTCCACTAGACCAGGCTGCTCAAGAGGCCAAAAGTATCACAAGTAGGCACAATATCAAAATGGCAACTGAAATAAGTACATATTTTAGATTCTTAATGTATAAGAAACTCTATTTGAGAGATAGACTTAAATATGTTTGTGTTTAAAACTTCATGTTGTCCTAATCACACAGCAATAGCTAGAAAGAACTTCTTAGAATGTCCTCCTATCTGTTTCCAGTGGAGCCATGGAAAACGTCTTCACTGGCTGTTTAGTTTTTTCACTGGGTGGCCAAGGAAACCTTTCATCAAGGAAAGCAGAAAAGCTGGAAGTAGTCCCCAAGCCAGAAAGGGCAAATCTGCCAGCACCATACCGCTGCTCCACTCGGGGTGGCTCAGTCTCAGGTCACGGCAGGTGCGAGCTGGGTTCTTTTTGGAGCCTTCTGGGGTCAGCAGGGTCTCGATTTGGTTGTTCAGTGTTTTGAGAGTGGCATCGACTTCATAATCCTTGGGTCTGAGAGAAGGCTGATCAGCCCGGTAGTACTCTGCATCAAAGCCAACTTCATAGCCACCACCATTGGGACCAGGGGGGCCAGGGGGACCAGGAGGACCAGGAGGACCCTGAAGTTTTTCAGAAGCAAAAGATAAGCAGCATTCCATTAGACACATGTTTCTTCCACACAAGCAGAGCTCCTAGTGCCCTGACCTCTAATCTGGGGCAGCAGATACAGTTAGACTCCATGCTCTGTGGTTGGACTCCATGCTCTTGGAGATCTTTTCCAACCAAACTGATTCTGTGACTCCCTATGGATGTGCCCTGTGGCAACTACCACGGGCTCAAAGCAGAAGATGATTCACAGTGTAGGACTGCTACATCTTTGTGCATTTTCTGCCTGGCCATCACAGAACCACAGCCCGGGAGGGGTTGGAAAGGACCCCTGAAGATCATCTGCTCCAATCCCCCTGTCAGAGCAGGATCACCTAGAACAGGTCACACAGGAACATTTCCAGGCAGGTTCTGAATGGCTCCAAGAGAAGAAGACTCCACAACCTCTGGGCAGCCTGCTCCAGTGCTCTGCCACCCTCACAGTGAAGAGTTTTTTCCTTCTGTGTTCCAATTTGTGCCCACTGCCCCTTGTCTTGTCTCTGGACACCATTGGGAAGACTCTGCCTCCATCCTCCTGCCACCCACCCTTTAGCTTGAGCAAAGACTTCAGGTTGAGGCCTCTTAGGGAAATATTTACTGTTCAATAACAGGAGAACGTTTGGAAGTTTTTGTGTGGGGGTTTTAAATAATCAAACCCACATTTTTTCCTAAACTCTGAGGCTTTTGGAGTTATTTTCTTGTCACTGTGACTTAAATCAACTGAAATAGAAAATAAGGTTCTACTCACAGCAGGGCCTTGGCTACCATGAGAGCCTCGCACACCAGCAGGGCCAATAGGTCCAGGGAGACCGTTGCGACCATCTTTGCCAGGAGGACCAGAAGGACCAGGTGGACCCTAAAAGGAAACTCAGTTTAATGAGTAGAAACCACCACAAAGAGAGACTGATATAAATGGGAGAGTCCTTTGAACATGCTCTTAAATTCACATACCCTTGGGCCAGCAGGACCAGTGTTACCAGGAGGACCTTGATCACCGTGTTGGCCCTGTTGGAAGAGAGGCACAGTCAGAGGAAAATGCAGCAGCACTGATTTGTATTGGTAAGATGCAGGAGGGAGCTACAGTCAGAATGTGTATTTGGGCTCAGAAGATGGGAAGCTAGGGCTGATGGCTTTTGTTAGTGGAGCTGGGGTATAAAATACCCATTCTGGGGAGGAAGGAGAGGAAGTGTGAAGAGATACTTAAGGGGATAACCTCTAAAAGTATCTACATTGTTTCATCAGAGTTTCAGAGAAGGGTTTAAAATACAGGTTGCTAAAGGGATATAAAGAAAAGAAAACCTCCAAATGCCAGCTGCTTCTCTATGACATAAAGGCTTTACAATTGCTGGCCAGAAAAAAAACCCAGATAATTAGAAATAGGATTAAAAAACTGAAGGCAGAGCTCTTTGAACTTTGTGGTGTCTAAATGCAGTCAAAGTTTTAGGGTACCTAATGGCAATCCCAGTTCTGAAGCCAACTATTAATGGCAGTATCAAAAGCTGTCATCTTCTGGAGGGGCACTGAGTGCTAAAGAGAATCTCATGGCCTCTAACAGAAGCTGCAGCGTGGAGTCAGTGGTATGAGCATGCTGGGTGGTGCATACAGAGTTCCACACTAGGGTGACCTTATTTCCTCTGGGTTTTTTTTTTGGCTCTTTATAGTCGAAATCCTGACAATCATTTACTTACAGCAAGACCAGGAAGACCTTGCAACCCATTGTGTCCCTTCAAGCCAGGCAGACCTCTGTGCCCCTTATCACCAGGTTCACCTTTCTCACCACGTGGACCTTGTGGGCCCTAGGGAGGGATACAAGTGTCAGTGGAATAGAACAGAAGGCTTCAAAGATATACCAGTGTCAAAGCAAGAATTGAAGCATGAGCTATACAGGTTGTCCCAACATATGTACCTACACCTTCTTAACCCACCCAGGAGGAATGTCCATCCCAAAAGCTTCAGGATTGGTCCCATTAGAGAGAATCCTGATTGAGATCCTAGGTCTAGAAATATTTGAAGCTCCTTAAGCAGTAATTTTTGGGCTCCTATCTTGAGCACAGTCATGACCTCTCATTAACAAAGCATCTCCTCTCTCCTTGCATCACTGTGGTGATGTATTTAGAAATCAGACTTACAGCAAGACCTCTTGGACCAAAAGCACCAGCAGGACCAACAGCACCAGCAGGACCCTGAAAGAGGCACACAAAAATGATGTCAGTGCTGTATATTGGAGCTAAGAAAGGTACCATGCTCAAGAGATCTCTGCAGAAAGCAATTATCACAGAATGGTAGGGGTTGGAAGGGACTTTGACAGCTCACCCAGTCCAACCCCTCTGCCAGAGCAGGATCATCTAGAGCAGGTCACACAAATGCATGCAGGTAGGTTTTGAGTGTCTCCACATATTATCACAGAACCAAGCAGGTTGGAAGAGACCTCTGAGCTCAGCCAGACCCACCTAGCACCCAGCCCTAGCCAATCAACCAGACCATGGCACTAAGTCCCCAGCAAGGCTTGGCTTGTTTGATGTGTATCACTACGATGGACAAGTGTTAGTCCTGTGTCAATAAAAAAGCCAACTTACAGGATCCCCACGGTTCCCAGGCTTTCCAGAAGGACCAACTTGGCCATGAGGACCAGGAGCACCCAGAGCACCACTGGGACCAGGGCTACCAGGAGCACCACGCTCCCCCTGGGAACAGAGGAATGCAGAAGGAGAGATATTGTGTTACTGCTGACCTATAGACATAGAATCATAGAATGCTTTAGGTTGGAAGGGACCTCAAGGATCATCCAGTTCCAGGAGTACTCCTTCCATGAATAGGGCATGCGAGGAAAGAAGCAGCTACCTTGAAGCCAGGAGCACCATCACGGCCTGGAGGACCATCATTCCCAGGGTTTCCCTGAAAAGAGATTAAATTCCATCAGCCTTCCTCTTGCACAGAACTGTTTTTCAGTCCTAATTGCTGAGTGTAAGAAGATATTGAGAGGGGATAGCATATGCCTTGGGAGTTACAAACCCCTCCTTAGAGGTGCCACTCTTAGGTTCCTGTTCTCAGAACAAATTCGATGGCCTTCAAATATTTCAGGTCTTACAAGTTCAGTACAGAGGCAGATAACAGTATTAAAATCACACAGAATCACAGCAGCATGCAGGCTGGCAAAGCCTCTCAGGATCACCAAGTCCAACCTAGAACCCTCCTCTACAAGACTCACCTGAAACCATAGCCCTAAGCACCACATCCAAACACATCCAGGCTGGGTGACTCCACCTCCTCCCTGGGCAGCTCATTCCAGTCCCTGACCACTCTCTCTGTGAAAAACCTTTTCCTAATGTCCAATCTAAACCTCCCCAGCCTCAGCCTGAGGCCAGTGAGAAGGTCAAGCCAATGGTGGTTTTTGTCTAGCTTGCACTCCTATAAAACTGAGGCCTTCTTTTTGGATGGAGAATGGCAGTGGTGAAAAAAAGAGGATTTAAGCAGTAGTGGCAGCTAAATTGCTTTGTTATGCTTAAGTGGCTTCCTTGGTGACTGTTAATTTCAGGCCAGCTGTTCCACTGTGGACAACAGCAAACCTTTCCCTTGAGCAGGAGAAAGGTTCTTTCTTCTCTTTGAAGTCCTGACAGCCTCAGGACTTGCAGGAGTTCCTCTGTCAACAAAGCTTCAGATTATCAAATGGGTTTCCCTGATAAAAGCTTTATATGGTTATCCTAAGGAGCCAAGAGCCAAGACAAAGGTTAATATGTTCCTTAAACTGCCTTAAAGTGAAATGATGTATGGCCACTGGGTGGATACCTTTCTTCAAGGTGACCTGCTAATTGGATGGGCACATTTGCTGCTCTATAAAGATCTGGGAGCAGGGCCCTCTCCTCCAAATAACCAAGCAGGAGCAATTTGTCCCACTCCAGTTTCCCCACATTCCTTCTCCTGCACAGGGCTCAGGTCCTCTATTGTGTCTTAAGCTGCAGTGATCCCTGCAGTGCAGCAGTACCTGTCACAGGCCAAAGTTTGTACTGCCACCTTTTATAGCTCTCAAGCCTCCTTTACACTTTGTGGTGAGGCAATGCACAGCAGGAAACATTCTGTTGCTCAGCCACAATGCTGAAGTGTACCTGTTTGCTTAGGACTCCGGCAACTGAACGTCAACATTATGTGTGCTGTGCTGCATTCATGCCCCTTCTGAGTGGGCCTTAAGTTAGAAATCACTTTGTCTTTAACAACACAGCCACCAGGTCCCTCGAGTACAGCTGACTTCCCTCAAGGTCTGTATGTACACTGCATCTAACAGGATGTTTAAGATATGCTGACAGTGAGCTCTCCTGAACTGTTTCTCTGCCTAGCCAAAACTTCCTCCTCTGGCATGCACTCTTTTTCACAGCTCCAGCACAGGACTAAGATTTCCCCCACTCCATCTTTCTTGGCAATTAAGTGACTTGTCAAAAGATCCTGACAGTGACTCCAGACACAACTTGTGCCTTGAAGAATTGGTCATCTAGTTGAGGATGGGAATCCAAGCCTGTTAGAGTCCTGCTACAGTTCTCCCTGAAGACACCAGAAGGTAAAGTCTGCAGGCAGAGCAGCTTCCTGGTGCCACCTGTGATCTCTGTGTATTTGTCTTTGGCTCAGAGTAAAAACAAAGCAATCCTGGAGAGGAAATAAGACATAGCTTACATCACGACCAGCTTCACCAGGAGCACCGTTTGGACCAGGAGAACCCACAGGACCGGAGGGACCACGGGCACCAGGAGGACCAGAAACACCCAAGGGACCAGGTTCACCCTAGGACAGGAGAAGTGGGAACAAAATGTAGCATTAAAATACAACATAAAGCAGTCTGACAGAACCTTTGGCCTACAGCTAAGAGAAACCTTCCTCTGCAGTCCATCCTGGAAGCAAAAAAGCAGCAGGGCACAAGAAACAACAAATCTAACTATGCCAAATATAATCTTCTCTAAAATCTCTACCTCTTCTATCAGGAACCTCTGAGACCACTCACAGATGTGCACAGGCACAAGTCCTGTTCACCTGCAGCGAGCAATAACTTCTGCCACTGGTCCAGATGTGCACAGACACTCACAGATATGCACAGGCACAAGTCCTGTTCACCTGCAGTGAGCAGCATCTTCTGCCACTGGTCCAGATGTGCACAGACACTCACAGATATGCACAGGCACAAGTCCTGTTCACCTGCAGTGAGCAGCGTCTTCTGCCACTGGTCCAGATGTGCACAGACACTCACAGATATGCACAGGCACAACTCCTGTTCGCCTGCAGTGAGCAGTAACTTCTGCCACTGGTCCATAGCCTCTGCTTGCAGGAACAGACTCTACATCTCCCCTCCACTAGCTTCCCAGAAGAAGATATTTCAGCTTTTTTCTGGAGACATTTCTGTTTGAAGCTAATTAACCACTCATGAATTAAAGTCATGAACCAGTCATATACTCACTGTTGCTCCAGAGATGCCTGGAAGACCACGTTCTCCCCGGGAGCCAGGCAGACCAAGGATACCAGGAGCACCAAGAATACCCTGAGGACCAGGGGTACCAGGAGGACCCTAGGACAAAAAACAAATACAGAATATTCTTGATATTAAGAAACCCACAGTTTTTTATAGCCCTCCACATTTCTCCTTTGTTCAGCTCTACAAGAACTGCTTTCCAAAGCTCTGTGTGTCAGTGCATGCAAGAAGCTGCAATCAAGCTGCAAGACTTGAAACTCCAAAGCTCAAGGTCTGTGAGAAGGTGATGCTGGTTGGACTGTCCTCACAATTGTTTTGCAGTGAGCATGCTGTGCCTGAACAACATTAGACAAAGGTTTTTGCCTTTCCCACCCAACACCAGTGGGTGGTGCATGAAAACTGGAGAAGTTAGTCATTCAGATTGTAACTCTTCAGTGAATCCTGGAGTGTTCAGTGAGAGAAGATGACAGGGGATTTTATAGCAGAGACATCATGGAACAGCCTTGGAAGGTGTCTAGGTGGTACCCTGACATCTCCAGACAGCCCTTGCTGACCATCTGAAAAGTCAAGTCTGCTTAGTTCAATGGCTTGAACTAAACAGATGCTTTGATGAAAGTTCAGTTGAACTGCAGTGCTCCATGTGAGCATTTGTGATGCTAAACCAGGTCCAACAAATTACCTTAAACCATTATCCTAACTTACAGGCAGGCCTACCAGTTCAATTGCCCTTCAGAATTGAAATGAAATTAGAACTTAACAATTAGGAAAGGTCTTGCCTTACACTGGACATCAAAAGACAAGTTTTCACTTGTCACCTACAACGTTTTAATGTCCATGCCTGACAGTGGCACAAGATTTCATTCTTAGCTGCAGCTTCTGCAGCTCACAGGAGAATCACAGAAAGGTTTAGTTAGAAGGGACTTTAGAGAGCCAACCCTCTGCCAAGATATGCCTGTGATTTTAAACTGAGAAGCAATAGGGTGGCAGTTCACACAAGTGCACGCTTCCATGTGTCTGGCTGTAAAAAAGCCATCAATTCTAGATTAAAGACACTCAAGATTAATTAATTTACATCATTCTAAGCCAACCTGGGGACAGACAACTTTGTGTGATCCTCACACATGAGAGTTTGTGATGCAGAAATGAATTGAGTTAGTTTGACATATTTGTTCACACACTGCTCCTCTTTGCATCCGCGATGCTCAGTTCCAGAGCAGGAGGCTCTGCTGCCCTTCCTCAACCCAAGAAACAACTTCTTCTGTAGTTGGCCTTGTTGCTTTCATTTGGGCTACATGGAGAGAAAAGATGCAGCTCACCATGAGCTAAAAAACAGTAAGAGTGAAAACTGGAGATCAGGCTCACTTTGTTACAGCTTGTTTGTTGTAAGCAGCTCACTGCAGCTCCTGCTTCAAAGCTTTGCTACATGCATGGGTAACAGACAAAAAACCCTCCACAGACAGCAGAAGCATGTCAGAAATCAGGTACATTGGCAGCAAGAGGAGTATTTGTAAGGAGATGGGATAGTCAGTGACTTACAGCAGCACCAGCCTCTCCAGATGGACCTTTCTCACCAGCAAAGCCAGGTGGGCCAGCAATGCCCTGCTCACCAGTGCGGCCAACTGGACCAACATCGCCACGCAGACCTCGAGGACCATCTTTGCCAGCTGGGCCTGGAGGACCAGGGGGGCCAGTGATGCCCTAGGATTGAGTAAGAATACAATGTCATTAAATAGCAGGATTAATCAGGTTGGAAAAGACCTTCGGGATCATCGAGTCCAACCCATTACCTAATGCCTCCTAATTAACTAACCCTGGCACTAAGTGCCTGCTTTTAAACACCTGCAGGGACAGCAACTCCACCACCTCCCTGGGCAGCCCATTCCAGTGCCAATCACTCTCTCTGACAACAACTTCCTCCTAACATCCAGCCTAGACCTCCCCTGGCACAGGCTGAGGCTTGTTGTGTTGCTGGGTGCCTGGCAGCAGAGCCCAACCCCACCTGGCTACAGCCTCCCTGCAGGCAGCTGCATGCAGCAATGAGCTCTGCCCTGAGCCTCCTCTGCTGCAGGCTGCACCCCCCCAGCTCCCTCAGCCTCTCCTCACAGGGCTCTGCTCCAGGCCCCTCACAGCTTTGGCGCCCTCCTGTGGACACCTTCCAGTACTGCAACATCTCCCTTGAATGGAGGAGCCCAGAACTGGACACAGCACTCAAGGGGTGGCCTGAGCAGTGCTGAGCACAGGGGCACAAGAACCTCCCTTGTCCTGCTGCCCACACTGCTCCTGTGCCAGCCCAGGATGCCATTGGCTCTGCTGCCCCACTGGGCACTGCTGCCTCATCTTCAGCTCCTCCCTCCCAGCACCCTCAGGTTCCTCTGCCTGGCTGCTCTCAGCTACTCTGGCCCCAGCCTGTAGTGCTGCTCGGGGTTGTTGTGGCCAAGGTGTAGAACCTGGCAATATAAATTTATTAAATGGGGGGGGAACAGAGATCAGTTTCTTCGGATGTCTGTGTACAAAAGCTGTGCTCTGCAGCAAAGAGGTTTTTGGATGGTCTGAAGCAGCAGCTTCTGCTCATTTTGCTAGCAGCAGGCAGCTGGAATCAGTGGAATTATTGAACTGAGACCTTTAATTCTTTCTTGGTTTTAGTTAGTACAAGTAAAAGGGACAGAAGTTTGGTGGGAAAGCATTGATTTGGCTCTGGAGACATTACCTTCAAGTAAAAAACCTAGGAGACAAAACCTCTTCCAATTCAACAAGATTATTTACTTTGGATAGTGGCAATCAGACTGTAAATGTAGGGTATCCAAGCAAGGAAATGCCTTTTGGTAAAGGCTGAGAACAGCTTTACCAACTAAAACTACAAATGTCCATTTGAAATGAGGCCTTTTGGCTGAAAAATAGAGGCAAGGATTCACATTCCCCAACACAATGAGAGGCTGCCCTGCTTGAGACAGGGGCTGCAACTGCTGAGGCTTTAGAAAGTGTGGGCCCAAGCTAACAGGAAGGATATAACCTTCTGATGCCACTCAAAATCAGTGGCTATGCAGTGACTTGTGCTGAACAGGAACTCAATTTCCCCTCCCTCAGTTTTCCACCTTTTCCCTCTTTTCTTTCTGCAGAGGGACTGTAAAATAATCCACTCTGGGATTTTAAGCAGCCAAGAGATTTCCTTATCTTCTCCAGCCCTGTATGGATCTGAGGTGATTCCAGTGCAGCCAGAATTTGTGCCAGTGTAACAAAAATGAGGCCTGTCCCTAAGCAGTGCAACTTCTGACTTGTTTCCCCAGGAGAACTTCTTGATGAGTTACTTACAGCAGGGCCAGGAGGACCAACTCTTCCAGCAGCTCCAGGGAAACCAGTCATGCCCTAGAAATAAAAAGGAAGATTTGGTTTAAAGGCAACAAAGACTTCATGAAAAGCAACAATGACAGGGCCAAGAGGCTGAAGACTTACAGGAGGACCAGCATCACCACGAGGGCCAGCAGGACCAGCAGCACCAGCAGGACCCTAGATATGAGGGATTGAAAAAGAAGATTAATCCAGGTACAACTTGTTCACATTCCTTGTTTAGAAGGAGGGCTCACCTTGCTCTCAGGGAACTCTATAGAATAACTCTGATTGGAAAAGAGTTTTAAGATCATCAAGTCCAACCACTCTCTAATTCCACTGAGGCTGGGGCTAAACCATGGCCCTCAGCACCACAGCTCTGCCCCTCTGAAACTCCTGCAGGGATAGGGACCCAAACACTTCCCTGGGGAACCTGTTCCAGTTCTTTCAGTCAAGAAGGTTTTTTTCCATGTCCAGCCCATACCTCCCCTGGTTCAATCTGAGGCCATTTCCTCTCCTCCTGTCATTTGTTATGAGGGAGAAGAGACCAATTCCCATCTACCTCCAGCCTCCTTTCATGGAGCTGTAGAGAGCAATGAGGTTGTTCCTCAGCCTCCTTCTCTCCACACTAAACACCCCCAGCTCCCTAAGCTGCTCCTTCCCAGCCCTGTTCTCCAGACCCTTCACCAGCTTTGTTGCCCTTCTTTGGACCTGCTCCAGCTCCTCAATGTCTTTCTTGGACTGGCTCAAGACTGAACCCAGGACTCAAGGTGTGGCCTCACAAGTGCTGAGTCCAGGGGGAAATGAAGTGAGATTGTTTTTTACTTCAAGAAGAGGACTAGACCCAAACCCCAATTTTCGTCCTGGTGCTGAGATTTTAAATGAGTACTGTTGAGAAGAGTAGCATAGGGGCACTTATGATTCACATGCTTTGCCTTGCAAATGTTATGTGCACCTAAGCAAATCTGCAAGTCAAAATGGGAAGGGCACAGGAAGGCAGAGAACAGCAAATCCTCTTCTTGCACTGTATGACTAATGCAACTCCACAGCTGCAGGGCCTGGCATTGCTCTGTTGGCATCACACAATAAGAACACCAGCCCACAGTAGCTGAAATGCCAGGGCCTGACTCTCTGCAGCATCTCAGGAGCTGTGTGCAGGTGCTGTGGTACAGGTGGGCTGTAAAGGTGCTAGCAGATGAAAAGCCTCTGTGGGTGCACAGACAAACCTGCACGTGTGCTTCTGGAGGGCTGGGTCTGAAAACCAGACTGTGATAGCACATCCTGCCTTTGAGAGGGAGGTATCAACGACCCAAATTACCCCCTGGATGGTCCCAGACAGACTACATATCTCCTATGAGCAGAGACTGAGGGAGTTGGGGCTGTTCAGTCTGGAGAGAAGGCTCCCAGGTGACCTTCTTGTGGCTTTTCAGTATCTTAAGTGGGCTACAAGAAAGCTGGGGAGGGACCTTTGAGGCTGTCAGGGAGTGATAGGACTGGGGAGAATGGAACAAAGCTGGAAATGGGGAGACTCAGACTGGATATTGGGAAGTTTTTCAGCATGAGGGTGGTGAGACCCTGGAAGGGGTTGCCCAGGGAGGTGGTGGAAGCCTCATCCCTGGAGGTGTTTAAGGCCAGGCTGGATGAGGCTGTGGCCAGTCTGATCTAGTGTGAAGTGTCCCTGGGCATGGCAGGAGGTTGGAACTGGCTGCTCCTTGTGGTCCCTTCCAGCCCTGACTGATTCTATGATTCAATCTTCAGGCCAGGGTGAAAATTGTTCTTTTCCTCATCATTCCTGTTGCAGACTCACAACTTGAGCTTACTAAAGGAGTTTCTATCATGTATAAAAATCAGTGTTGTGACTTTCCTCACACTCTACTTTGAAGTATTGCTTCCTTTAACCACCCTTTCAAAACTCCAGGCCTACAGGCTAGGGGATTGCTTGCATAGCACAGGTAAGAGCTACTCCTTTCACAAAGACACAGTTCACTTACTGGTGGTCCAGAAGCACCAATTGGGCCAATAGCACCTGTGGGTCCAGTCTCACCCTTGGGGCCTTTAGGTCCACGCTCGCCTTTAGCACCAGGCTGACCAGCTGCACCCTATGGGCAGAGAAACATCCAGAATGAGGAGCTGCAAAAGCATGCAGAGGAGAGAGAGCAATGGCATGGCAAGAGGAAAGCACAAACAATACTCACAGGAGGTCCAGCAAATCCACTAGGACCTACGGGACCAGGCTCACCACGTTCACCCTAAAGAGAGGACAAAGAAGAGAGCAGTGATTGGAATGGGCTTTAAAAGGGCATTTTCCCCTTTTGCAAAGCACATTTCCCTGCACTCTATGCCTCTGACAAGGAAAACCAGCAGGAATTGCTACTTACAGGGATGCCACGGGCACCAGCAGGACCGGCAGGACCAGCAGGACCTCCCTCACCCTAAAACAGATGGCAGGAAACATGATGACAGATAGCAGGAAACATGAAAAGGTGGGGGAAGACTTGACTGCAGTGGGATCAGGGGTGATCCTGTTGGACAGATGCATATAAGCAGTCTCCTTCTTTCTCAAATGGAGAGGATGTTCCTCAACATGCTTCTGCTTTGACCTGTGTTAATCATCTCTACCAATACCCAGACAGGACAAAGGATTGTGCTGAGCTAATGTGTGGTTGTCCATCACCACATCAAAACCTCTTCTCACAGTGTGAGGAGGACTGTGGAGATAAGCCTCAGCTGGGAAGAATTCAGAGAAAGCCTAACTCAGAACCTTCTCCCTCACTGCCACCTAGGTGTGCATCCCTTCCTTGCTCCTTTGGGTAGAGGTTTGGGTTGGCTTTTTTCGGCCACTGGCAAACTTCACCAGATCTGAATAAACTTGCAAAACTCCTCCACATTAAAAAGAAGGGATTAGAGTTTTCATGAAGCTCAAGTGTTCCTGCATGGGTAAATTGTGTGAACAAAGAAGATGCATTTGCATTCAGAGCTGACTTACCCGATCACCAGCACCACCAGCAGGGCCAGGAGCACCAATAGCACCAGGGAGACCCTGCAGGTCAAGAGACAGGACACCATTGCTGACAAAATCCAAGCAGGAATGACTGCTTCTAATACTTTTTTCTCTGTCCCCTTGGGGACAGGTGTGTGACTTTCTCTTTTCAACACAGAGGACAATATCTAAAGCTGTTTCCAAGAGTATTTTAGAATCCAAAATCTATTCTGTTATTTCCCTTCCAAAGTATGAACTTTAGGACAGGCAGCTGAAAATTAAGGATCATTTTGTGTGCCTTTAATGTCAGCTGCCTGGGCTGAGCCCATCAGGTGAAAGAGGATAATGTCACAGTGAGCAATTGTCTGTGAAGTCCAAGGTTCCCACTGATGTCATCTCTCTGCTTGTGTGCATGAGATGATCACTTTTCTCTCTCCCCCCTGGGTATGTGGCAACGAAATCATATTGATTTGTATGAAAAGTGAGCACACATAAGCAGAAATGCAGCACAGGGGGGAAAAAAAATCAGTCCTGAGCATCCCTTTTAGTCACTTAAGTTCTGAGGGGTAGGAAGGTAAATGGAAGTAGAACTTACACGAGCTCCATCTCTTCCTGTGGCACCAGTGTCACCTCTCAGGCCTGGGGCACCCTAGAATACACAGAGGGGGAAAAAACACATTAGTAACAAATATCATGGAAAGGTTTGGGTTGGAAGAGACCTTTAAAGGTCATTTAGTCCAACCTCCCTGGATGAAAGCAGTCCTGAGCTGTTTGAGCAGCCCTGTATTGCCTGCATGTGCTTATGAGATCCTTCTCACATGAGGTTTTCTTTGGGATTGCTTCATTCTGGTTGCAGAGCATATACAGACCTGCACAGCAGGAATCTGCAGGCAAATGGGACTGAGATGCTCTTCAGGATGATGAGACTGCTTCTCTCATGGGAAACCCACTCAGTATCTTCCAAATGCATCTAAACCTCTTTACTTTTGGTCAAGAAAATAACCACACATCAAAACTGGTTTGGGTATTCATCTTATTCAGAGTATGGTTTGGGTTGATAGGGACCTTAAAGATCATCCAAGTCCAACCCCTCTGCCATGGGCAGGGACACCTTCCACTAGAGCAGAGTGCTCAAAGCCTCATCCAACCTGGCCATGAGCATTTCCAGGAAGAGAGCATCCTATTATCCTATTCTACTTCCTACCTTAAGCAGGAAAAGAACTGTGAAAAGCAATGGTGATAGAATGACTACTAAGGGATGGAGTTTCAGTCCTGCTGGGGCAACCTGCAGGATTTTCAAGTCAGGGAAACTCAAGCATCTCCCAAAGCTGTGCCTGCAGAAGCAAAGCAGCTTGTCCAGCTTACCTTTTCACCCTTGCCTCCTGGCACACCAGCAGCACCTCTCTCTCCTGGGATTCCACCAGGGCCAGCAGGACCAGGACCACCAGCAGCACCAACATTGCCAGGCTCACCCTAGCAGCAAACAGCGTAAGACAGTCAAATCATTCCCCCAGTTTGGAACCAAATTCTGTCCTTACTCCTTTGCTTGTTGTTCTGGTTGCTTGCAAACAGTGTGAACAGGAGTATTTTGTCTTAAGTTATTGTACTTATTTACTTTCTCAGCTAGTGAAGATCATAGAACCACAGAATGGTTTAGGTCAGAAGGGACCTCAAAGCTCAGCCAGTTCCAACCCCCTGCCATAGGCAGGGACACCTCCCACTAGAACAGGTGGCTCAAGGACTCAGCCAACCTGGCCTTGAACACCTCCAGAGAGGTTGTGGAGCACAGAAGCACCCAATGTGATCAAAGATCAAAGATCACATTGGGTGCCTCTGTGCTCCACCACCTCCCTGGGCAACCTGTGCCAGTGTCTCACCACCCTCACTGCAAACAACTTCTTCCTAACATCCAGTTTCAGTCTCCCCTGCCAGTTCAAACCCATTCCTTCTCCTCCTGTCATTACAAGACCTTGTCAATAGTTTCTCCCCAGCCCTCCTGTAGGCCCCTTCGGATACTGGAAGGCCACTCCAAGGTCTCCTTGAAGACTTCTCTTCTCCAGGCTGCAGAGTCCCAACTCTCTCAGCCTGTCCTCATAGCAGAGCTGCTGCAGCCTTCTGAGCATCTTCAGCTGCCAGACATGAACTCTCTCTCTGATTCTGTGGGCTGCTGAGGTTTTGAGGTGTCCCCTATTCCAGACTACCCATGAGAATCTTGAGACCTAAGAGCCATACTCAGTTAGCATCAAGCCAACATTACTTTGGCAGACAACTGCTCATTACTGTGCTAATGTCTGGGGAAAAAATTCCTTACTAAACATTAACACTGTAGGTAGAAATAGAAGTTGGGGTCTGAAATTTTGCCCTAACTCTCTGCTATCTCAAACCAGAATGGCTGCAGCTGACAAGCTGCATTCCAACTGAGTCCAAACTGGAGTTGCCCTCTATAAGGCTAAACATATTTTCAGTGTGGGCAAGCTGGGATGGAGCTTTACCACTTGAAGAAATGACCCAGGGGCCACGATGTGTAAATAACCACCCCTGACCAGCAAACACTTAAGCTCTTAGGACAGGTTTAAATTCAACAGCAAAGCAATGGCAATACCTTGTTACCATCAGGGCCTGGGGGGCCAGCTGGACCACGGCTTCCAATGGGACCAGCAGGGCCAACAGCACCACTTTCACCAGGAGGACCACGCTCACCCTGCAGGAGAAAGGCCCATGTGAGTTTTTCCTTCAGCTCTTCCCTAGCTTAGAGGCTTCATTTGAGCTTTCCCCTCAGTTCTTCCCTAGCTTAAAGGTTTCACTGGAGTGTTTCCTTCAGTTCTTCCCTAGCTTAGAGGCTTCACTGGAGTGTTTCCTTCAGTTCTTCCCTAGCTTAGAGGCTTCACTGGAGTGTTTCCTTCAGTTCTTCCCTAGCTTAGAGGCTTCACTGGAGTGTTTCCTTCAGTTCTTCCCTAGCTTAGAGGCTTCACTGGAGTGTTTCCTTCAGTTCTTCCCTAGCTTAGAGGCTTCACTGGAGTGTTTCCTTCAGTTCTTCCCTAGCTTAAAGGTATATTGGAGATTTTTTTTGTTATGCTAGGGAATGTGGGAGTCTGCATGAAGCCTAACATGTGGCCAAAGAAGTGACTCCAGGAATGCTACAAAGCATCAGTGATACAGAAGGTTAACTTCTATTGCAGTCAAGTCCCCCAGTTCATACATCTTTGCATTATTTTCCCATGTGTTTTGTTAATGACAGTGAGGCAGAAAAGGGAGAAATGAAACATGCAGCTATCAGAAAGGTGGAAGCTGTTGTGGACAGGAAGGGTTGGCAAGGGAAGAAGTGAGTAAGGTGCTGGAAGTGGGACAAAAGACAAGAAGGCAAAGCACCAGGCCATTTATTTAGGCACCAAAACCAAGGATTTGTGTTGTAAAGAGGGATTTCAGCTGCTGAAAATGACAGGAAGGGGAAGGTGACAGCAAATAGCTGACAAAATGATGCAGATGTGATCTGGTACAAGCAGTGAGGCATCTTTAAGAAGTGTTAATTTTGTTGTACAAAGCATAAAGAAGACCTGGTTTGGAATACAGAATGAAACTGTCTGGTCCTGCTCTGGCAGGGGGGTTGGACTCGATGATGTCCTTGGGTCCCTTCTAAGCCCTAATATCCTGTGATGCTGTGAAATATGCTCTGGGTGAGCATGAGATGCTTAAGGCAAGCTAGAGCACAGGTCAATAACTGCTACCACAATGATAATGGGAACTTGGCTTGGACAGATCAATCAAGTGCAAGTTTAAAAAGGACATGGGTACTAATAGAGCCTCAGGGAGGAGAAGTGCTGTTTAAACTGCTTGCCATGACTAGGAAGGGGGAATGGGGTTATTTGTCATCAATACATTTAATCAAGAAGTCAGCAGTAAAGAGGAAGCAGCAGAAATCATTTAAGTATCAACCTCATTATAGAGTGGATTAGGAGAGCAAATAATTAATGACACATTTTATAAACTACTCATTGCTCTGCATTAATGAGAACCTTCCTGCATGGCCTCCACAAAGAGCTCTTCAGCCTGCAGGAACAATAGGAAGCAGGAGGCAATATCCTCTAGAGGCTATTCCAGGCTCTGGAGAACCACCACCATTTATTCACAAAGAAATGAGGTTGGAGCTGGCTAGCAAGAGATAATGTGACTGCCATGGCCAGGCTAAGAGGGTGACACAGGCACTGGAGATGAAAATCCTTACACTGCCATGGCCAGGCTAAGAGGGTGACACAGGCACTGGAGATGAAAATCCTTACACTGCCATGGCCAGGCTAAGAGGGTGACACAGGCACTGGAGATGAAAACTGTCACATGCACCAGGCCTCAGTGTAAGAGTGTAGGATCAGTCTTCTGTCACCCACATTGTCACTGTGAGGTTCATTACTAGAGGATATCATTATCTGGCTAAGATTCACACAGCATATCAGGGAGTTTACTTACACTGTCAACTACATCATACAATCGTACAGCCTGACAGATGCACAGAGCAGAGAACATTCTCCCTCCCACCTGGAAGCCTGTGGCTAAGAAGAGCTGCTTGTCTTGAGGATCTTGGCAATCAGCTATTTGCATTATTGAACACACTGTTATGACAGTCTGGAGCAGATTTCAAATGAGTTACTCACTCTTGGGCCAGCAGGACCAGGAACACCAAATTCACCATGAAGACCCTAGAAGAACAGAGATGTACTTGTAAAGCTTCTTTCTAAAGCAAAGTGACCAACTTCAATTGTGCTTTGTTTTTCAGCAGTAAACAGAAATGCTTCTCAATTTGCAGTAGGATATGGAAAACCTTTCAGACTAAACCCAAGCTTTGAGACAGACAAAAATCCCTTTCCATAGAGCTGCACAGTATCTCAAAGCAGACCTAAGAAAATGGTTTACCACCTTAAAAAGTTAGCTGTTCAAATCCAAGCTCCTTTTCCAGGTACATGCAATGCCAACTCTGAGCATTAAAGGTGGTTCTGACATGTAGGATGCACAATTTGCAGGCTGCAGACACTTGAACACAGCAGAACCCAGAGCCTGGATCATCTCTGAGCCACCTCAGTTGCACATCCTTGTGAGTGCACTGACATCAGCTGAGGTGCAAAAGGAAACAATTGGGAGTACTGCAGTTTAGACTGAGCCTTGGAGATTGCCAAAGCAATCTGAAGGGAAATACTCTGCATGTGCTGCCTTGTCTTTAGGAGGAGAGAACATAATATTGCTGCTTAAGGCCTGAAGGACAAGGAATTGACTTTGCTAAGTGTCATAGCAACAATGGTTGCTACGAAGCAGTGATCAAAAAGTCATGTTGCAAATTCCAGCATCATTTGTGTCTAGATTTAACACAAGGGGCTGCTAAAGTCTGCATGCAGCACGGATTGCTTTGCTCTGATAAATCGATCCAGCAGGCCCTTGTACCACCTCATGGGCAGCTGCAAACATGATGCTTATGCAGAGCCTGCCGCTGCCTGTAGAGTGCTCTGTCACTCACCCTTTCTCCTGGTTTGCCAGCTTCTCCAGCTGGACCCGAGGGACCTGGCAGACCCTAAGAGAGAGGAAACAAGAATACAAACAAAGTGAAGGCTGAAGCACTTCATGCTTTGAAAACCATAGATCAGATGGAGCAGAGCACATAGGAACTTACCTGGAAGCCAGGAGGGCCAGCAGGACCTGTTTCACCCTTCCCACCTTGGTTGCCCTGGATGGAATGAAAACCAAGTGATTAACTTTGGAAGGAGAAAAAGAGGAGCACAGGCTTTAAAATGGGAAGTCCCAGTCCTATGAAAGGTAAATGACAAATTGGAGCTATGTGGAGGCTGTTACTTACAGTGACTCCAGGAGGACCTTGAGCACCATTGTTTCCCTCTGGACCAGGAGCACCCTAAATGTGTTCAAGCAGGAAGCTGTTAGCCAAGTTTTGATCTGTGAATAATACCTCCCTACAGTGATTCTGTCTGTGCCCAAAACAAAGGTATCTAGCTGCACATTTTGAAGTTCACCATTTGCCTGTGAGATCTTCACTGTCAAAGGGAACTAAAGACACTTTCCATGGTAAATCACAGATCCATTTTGGTTGGAGAAGGCCTCCAAGATCAGCCAGTCCAACCACCACATTCTGGTGACTGTTTTAGTTATTGCAGCACATTCATCCTTAAGGAAACTTCTTTGGGAATTACAGATTACAGGAACCTGGCTGACAGCATTTGTCCCACAACAGAGCAACTGTTTGGTCCCTTAAATGAAAGAATCAAGCTGGAAATTTACAAGGTAAACTAAACCCCTTACACTCTCCTCACAAATTTGCATGGGGGCTGCTGTTGTGTCCTCTTCACAGTTAGCTAATTCTCCATCCTTAATTACCCAGTTAACACTCAAGAAGGGCAGTTTGCAGGTATCCCTTAAGTAAGACTCCATACTGATAGATAAAGGCACTCCCCAGGGCTTTTCTGTTTCATCCTCTATTCAGGCTATCTTATCACAGAGGTTTTCTAAGCTACTTTTCTTCTTCTTTCAGGAGGTTGATAAATCAAATACATTCACTTACCCGTGGGCCAGCAAGACCAACATTGCCTTTTTCACCAGGTTTGCCAGGTTCACCCTGAAGTTAGAGAAAGATAGAAAGGTTAAGCAGCACTTCATGCTGGAACTGATCCACTCCTTGCCAGAAAATGTAGTGCTTTAATCCCAACTCAATTTCTTCAACCCCAACTCAATTTCTTCAACCCCAACTCAAACCCTCACAAGCTCTATTTGGCCTATTGAACCACTTAGGCAGCATGGCTAAAAGTAAAGATCTATTCAAAACTGCAATTCCTTTGGGTTTCATGACACTCTACACAGTATCCTCTGCAGACATAGCAACACCACAAAGCCAGGAGGTGATTCCTGTTAGCTGTGGCCTCCATGTGACATGTGAAGAGCCCCACTAAGAGCTTTTCTTTCCAAATGGAGTGAACTTCCAAATGGATTGGACTTCAGAAACACCAACACCCTGGAACTGAAACTCAGGCTTGGCCCCCAGTCTTTAGAGAACTAGATGACCCTTATGGTCCCTGCCAATCCTGACTCATTCCATTCTATTCCATTCTGTAACTGCTAAGATGGGCATGCAGGGATGATAGTTTAGACATCTATTATTGTAATCACTTCAATGTCCAAATACTCATGACCTAATGGCTTTGCTTTGCCTCTGTTTAATCATATTTCAGGTAAGTGGGGGAATATTTAAACCAGAACACTCAAAGCTAAGTGGATGGCATCCAGTAAGCAGCAGAGGTGGACAAGGGAAGATGTGTTTGATTGTTAATAGTTGAGGAGCTACAGACTGGTCTGGAAATACCTTTATGCTAATAGGAAGTTTCTGTGCTGTACTTACAGTGGGACCTTTTGGTCCAGGGAATCCAATGTTGCCAGGCTCACCTCTGTTACCAGCTGGGCCAATTGGTCCAACCCTCCCATCTGCTCCAGGGAAGCCCTAGGAAAGAAAAATCACACTATTAAAGAGGTCAGGTTTAGGAGCAATGTGTAGAGGAAGCAAATGCCACTGGACTTTTAAACACTGTCTCTATACTGCACGCTCATTAATTCCTACATTTTGCCCCTTCTTGTAGAACTGAGTATTTCTTCTTCCCCTTCCAGGACACAGGCCTGACCTGAGACCCACAGAAATGAATGGGGAAGTTTCTCACTGATTTTGTGTTACAACAGGGCAGTAAAATCACTCTGGTTCTACACAGAGCTGCATTAGAACTCAGAGCTGAGATCTCTGCTTGTTAAAATCTCAGTTCGTGTCTACGTTTCACAGGCAATGGGGAAAGCAAATGAAAAGCAAAGTACTTACAACAGGACCTTCCTTGCCAGCAGGGCCTGGGCTTCCAGGCTGACCTGGGAGACCCTGAGAGAGGAAAGGGTTTGTGTTTTAGAAGGAAACCAACTCACCCAACAGTTAACCAACTGTGTTCTGTCTACACACACACACACGTTACCAACATGCACTGTGGCAGCAGCTGTTAAGTTTCAATCTAAAGCACTGAAGTTTAATTTGGTGGTCTGTGCTCCCTTGCCAGTTAGAAATCAGTACAGGTAAGTACCTGTTTTACTCAGATCAACTCATTTTGGCTCTGCTTTAGCAGAGGAAGTGCTTAAACGTCTGCAGACACCTAACAGTTCATGTCTGCATTGGAGATTCTCAGACTTCATGGGGTAGGAAGAGTAAGAGTAGATTACAGAGGTCAAAAGACAACAACATGGACATAATGTGGCTGTTCTCAGTGAAATCATTTGCACAGTCAAGTGGAAATAACTGAGATCAGCCATCTCACATCGTTTTAGTAGGGGCTGCTGTACTTTTAGTCACTTAAAGAGGACACACACATCAGCTGTGATCTTAATGATCACATCCTGCAACTCATCACAAGTGGAAGCCAGTGCAGTATCCAGTAGGAGGAGACCCTGCCCCTTGACAAGGCAATCAAATGCTACCACTGACAAATGAAACTCATTTCAGTAAACATTCTGATGCTTCTTAATCATTTCCTCATGGATTTTATTTTTCAGCAGAGCAGTGGAAGTGCTGTGGTCAGCAGAGGCTGAGTTTCTGCATGATTTTGTCCCTGAACTGTAAGTAGTTTTCTTTTCAAAAGAAAACTTAACACCAGAGTTCAAACTTACTCTTGGACCCATAAGACCAGGTTCACCAGGACGGCCACCATCACCATTAGGACCCTTAGCACCAACAGGACCACTAGCACCACGGTTACCAGCAGGTCCCTACCAAAGAGAACACACAGAATCAGGCAGAGGTAGCCAAAAAAACTCACTCATCTGCACATACAAATGAAAAGTGATGAGGAACAACGACCCAGACTAAACTCTTACCATGACACCAGCTCTGCCATCAGCTCCAGGGAGACCACGAGAGCCAGGCACACCCTGCAAGTGAAGACAAAAGCAATCAGAAGAAGGAAAGGAAGAAATCTGCTCCTGTAAGGTATGGAGAGCTTGCTCAAGTGCAGCTTTCCAAGCAGGTCTGCTGAAGCTAAGTGCAGCTCTAAGCACACTCACCTCTGTGGAAATGTATTTGCAGAGAGGAGAAACCTCTCACACTTCCTTCAGATTTCTTTAAGTTCCAATCTGCTTATATCACAGCATTCTCATGGTCATTGCAACCTAACAGTGGCTCCAGCCAGCAGCTAGGATCCCACAAACTTGCCCACACAGTGTCATCTTCTCTTCTCTGGGACTCTGTAGACCCTAGCCAAGGTGCAACACTGAACCTTGATCTCTACCCAAAGCCTCTGGTGGCACACTGCTATTGTCCTGTTATTTCCTGTGAATTATTTTACTGGATGAGGCCACATGCCCCCTCTCCAGCTCAGAGTAGTTTCTTCACCAAGTCAAAAGGGTACTTAGGCACCTTGGAAGACACTGAACTGAAGCCCTTTGCCTCCCATTATGGGTGAGCCAAATGTAATCTGTTTTAAGCAGTTAAATCCCATCCCAAAGCTGTAGGACTCAAAGTTAATTCACAATGGACAAACCAAAACCAAACTCTAATGATTTCAGGGATAAGATGGCAAACTGCATTAATCTGAAGCCAAAATAGGGCTTAACTGCAAATGATCTTTGCTTAGCAGCATTCATGTAAAGGGAAATGCTCATAATTACTTTGCTTGCCTTTGTGAGTCCAGATTTATTTCCTCTTTCCTTGTTTTTGTTTCTACTTCTGGAATATGAAAAGCAAACCTACTCTTAGACCAGCAGGGCCTGGGGGACCAGCAGAGCCAGGTTCACCATTGCTGCCTCTCTTGCCTTCCTCACCGCTAGGACCAGGAGGGCCAGGGGGTCCAGCAGCACCCTAGTCGAGGCAAAGAGAGAAGAAGAAGAAATCAGATGCAGTGTTGCAGACACTGTCAGGCTTTTTGATTGAAAAACCCTTCAGGTGTTGCCATACTCACAGGCTCTCCCTTGTTACCACTTTCTCCCTTGGCACCAGCAGGGCCTGGTTCACCCTAGAGTCCAAAACAAAAAAGATCACAGAATTAAGCCCCATTCCAAAAATCTCTCCCCTCCCTGAACAGGCTTTTTGCAGTGTCAAACCCTTTTCAAATGACGCAATGCCGTGCCTGCCTCTACTGTCAGAGATGGTCAATGAGCATAATCCTCCTTGTGGCTTAGCAGGCACTGCAGTTTGTTAAAGATGCTTAGAAATGACAGTAATTGAACTGTGACACATCCAGGGCTGGTTCCTCTAATGAGGACACCCACTGGGGGCCTAGCTGGGAGGTTGCTGCCACATCTCTCTTGATACTCTCAACACGCAGAGCGTGAAGCGAATCTCTTCAGCGTCTGAAGCAAGCAGTGAGGCACAGAAATTAACCACACTGTTTAGAGTGGAGCAGGAAAAAATAGCTGCATTAAACACAAAAGTACATCCAGAGGAAACCTGTGGACACTGTGCCTCATTTTCAACTGAAGATATCCCATGCAACAACTTACAACAAGTCCTCTAGCACCACTAGGACCAGCGGGGCCAGGAGGACCAGGAATACCACGGGGGCCAGGCAGACCAGGAGCACCAGCAACACCAGGAAGACCCTGTCCAACAAAGGGGGAAAAAAGGTATTGTGAGCCCATTACCTTCGTTAATTGAATTGGGTGAGGTTTAGAGGCAAAATAAGAGTGTAAAGATGGCTGTACTTACAGCTGCACCCTTAGCCCCAGGGAGACCATTAGCACCAGGGTTGCCCTGTCAAGAAAGAGAACAGTAGCAGTTGGTTCAGAGTCTCAGGTGCACCCTCCCAACAACAGAGGAAGTCTGGCAAGTTACTCACTGGAGGGCCAACAGGACCACTAGAGCCAGGAAGTCCAATCTCTCCTCTCGGACCAGCAGGACCGCTAGGACCAACGTTACCAGCAGGTCCGATTTCACCCTGTTTGGGAGAAGGACAGAGCCCTCTGTCGGTGTACACAGGGTTAGGGCAGCCTCAGGTAGTCAGCGTTCACCCTGGACACACAGATATTCATCTCCTGAAACTACCTGCTGAGAACACTCCCCCATCTGCACTAGAAAAGACTTCATGGCTTCAAAAAGTCTTGCATTTGGACAAGAATAACCAGGGTGGGATCTCAATTTTCCCCTATCTTCCCTCGGTTAATACTAGAGGTCTAGCAAGCAACACTTTCATTTTCTTCTAAAGGTGGATCAAGGTAAGAGTTTTGTTTGATCTGGAGTTTGTGCACTCATGTTAAGGGTGAAAAACTGTCACACTGCACCTAAGTGCATGCAACTCTCAGCTGTGAAATCTGTAAATGCAGTGCATATGCCCCAGATCCTCTGTCCTTCTTTGGACAAAGGGAAATCAAAACCAGTGAGACTCTTCCTGAGGTAATAAGGCTGAGATCTGAGCAATAAACTGAATCATCTTAGTCTGCAAGAACTAAAGGGCACTGCCTGAACCTTGGAAAGGTTAAAATCAGATTCTCCATAATTACAGTGGAGAGGCTGCAGCAAGAACTTGGGCTGGAAGGAACCAGGTACTCAGTTGCAGCTCTCTGGTCATCCAGTGCTTCTGTAAATTGATGTGAAGTGCTGCTTTGCTTGTTTATCATGACCTGTGTCTCCCTTTAAAGGTGTATGCCACTGCACCACACAGAAAGGAGGAAAAAGCAAGCAGAGGTTGTGTGTCACCCTATACCTGCACAGCATCAGTCTCAGATGTGAAATATCTGCTGTATGCTAAATCAGCTTATCTAATATCCTCCAAACACTGCAGGGATTTATCCTCATCCTGCCCTCTTTCAGAGAGCAGCTTTGTCTGCTGCCTAGCAATACTTGTTGCTGCATTTCATCCTACTACCAAATGCACCAGCAGAAGCAGATGGCCGTACCTTTGCACCAGGAGCACCTGGGAAGCCTGGAGGACCAGCAGCACCAATAGGGCCCTAGGAAATGAAAGAGAGGCAGCTGTGTAAAGGCATTCAGAGATGGCACAAAAATCGTCCTTGCTGAAGTAAAGAGACTGAAAACAATGCACATGTACTTAGACACTCCTGCACATCACCATCTCCCAGCACCAGCTGTCCTTTGCAGCTCCAGACTGACAGCTCTGGCTCAAGAGTTAAGAGGGACAGCACTGAGAAACATTTGCAGTGCAGCTCAAGTGTGAATTAAGCAAGGATTTTGTAAAACCTTGCCTTGAGGCCAAACACCTGAGAGAGAATCGACAGAGGAAGGGCAGGGGCAGGCATCTGCAAGGCAAGTGTCTGGCTGTGCAGTCCCACCACGAACAGAGGGAGCTCTGCATCCTGCACATCTGTGTCCAACACTCTACTATGCAGAGGTAACTGTGCAAGCTTCCCCACCAGTGCTCCTTCTGGACAATTGGCCACACACACCAGCCCTGTGTTGATGGCAGCATTTGCCCTTCTTCACACAAGGGAAGAGGGCTGGTAAGATCTCTGCACCCATTACAAGCCAGTACTTGGCACAGCTTACACTGAAGTCAGTAAGAATGCACCAAACTAGGTTGAGGATTAGGTTTAAGAGCAGCTGAGGGCAGGAGCTGATTCCAACAGGCGAATGCCCTCCAAATCTCGACTCACACCCAGAAGGTGCCCTCTGAGGCAGTGAATATTGCAGCCCCAGAGCCTTTTTATTCACTTGGGTGTTTTTTTTTTTGGTCACAGCCATGCCAGCTTAAGAAGGCCTTCTACTGGTTCTACTTCATCTGTGAGGTTTGTAATGGCAATGGGTTTCTAAAGCTTGCTAAGGTACAGCACCCAGACACCACAAGAGATGCAGATGGATTCACAGCCAAATCATTCCCAGCTACTGGGGGCTGATACCCACTTTTATCTTTTTTTTTTTGTGAGCTAACATCTTCCAATTGCAAATATTTGCTATAAAATCCAAGGGAATAAAGATGGTTCATCTGGTAGGGCAAAGAGGAATTGGCTGCCAACGTCCTGCTTGTTAGAAACTGAGTACCTGGAATTCTCCCTGCTTTTGCATTAAGCTAAACAAACCCCAAACCACCCTTTAAGCTATGACTGAAAACATAAACTCCCACACTGCCTCTGCAGTGACTCTTTTTATGTTTCAAATTGCCAGTGGCAAGAAGAATAAAAGCCTAATCCTGTTTTAATCTTGCAGACAAGAGTGTTAATGAGTGCTGTGCAGAATGTTTACAGCACTGTAACCTAAGTATGGGTAAACTAACTTCAGCCTGGCATAGACACCAGGACCCAATACATTGTTCTGTTGCAGTCCTTCAGAGTAACACCTGCAGCTCCAAGATAGCTTTCATGTAGTAGAATCATAATGGGTTGGGTTGGCTTTAATGATCACTGAGATACAAGCCATTGGCAGGGACATTTCCTACCAGCCCAGCTTGCTCAAGGCCCCAGCCAGCCTGGCTTTGAACACTTCCAGGCTTGGAACCTCCACACCTTCTCCGGGCAACCTGTTCCAGTGCCTCACCACCCTCACAGGTAAGAATTGCTTCCTGATGTCTCATCTCAATTCAGCTTCCTCCAGGCTGAAGCCACTACCCCTTGTCCTGTCCCTACATACCTTCATAACCCCCCTCTCCAGCTACAGGGTTGCCTTCAAGATAGCTGAAATGTTTTGGTTCTGGTTAGAAAGTCTAACATCAGTTCTTAGCCAGCAAGTCTCTATTTGCCTAAAGTTTAAATGTCCAACCAGATGTATTTTTTTAATACCCCCCACAGGAGAACTGAAGCAAAATTCCCTCCTGTGCAAACATTCTGCTGTGTTCAAGCACGACAGAAGTTTCCAGTGACAAGAAGTAATAAAATCAACTTCATTTAACAGAACCAGGTATGGCTTCCTCATTGACTTCAATTTGGAAGGGAGGAAGGAAAAAACTGTTCTGGGCTATGCCTCATTGTTTTTTTTTGGTACAGCTTTGAATGGAAATAAATGAGGTTCAGTGAGGTCAGAGCATGCTATGGCAACACTAACTCCTTTCAGGTGGACAAATCTACACTGGATCAGCAGTCTATAGAGTAGTTTTGTTTACCAGTCAGATCAGAACAGCTGGATCTTGTTGGCCTTCCACACTAGCTCACATTACCAGGTGTTAGTGGTGAATGAAAAAGGTTGGCTCCTATCAGACAGGACAATGTTGCAGGTGGAAAGCTGTGTGCTGAAGAGCATAATAATTCAGGATGTATGTAATTAGAGTCACCTGCAACATGTGCATGGCATCTCTGTTCAAAGATGCAAAGGTTCTTTAGACTGGGCATGAGAACACTTCTGTCAGACTGTTGGAAATGAGAATTGTTTGTCAGCTCTTTCCCTAGGAGCTCCCCAGAGCACATGAGAGAAGCTTTGGTTCCTTTGATACAGAAGTGTTAAGTATAAATCCTGAGGCTCTCAGGATACTGCCTGCAAATGTTTTGTTAATTCTTAGTGTGATGGTCTGGTAAGCAACACTGGTATTAAAAAGGTAACTTCTCAGAAGGCCAAGAAATCCTCTATTAACAGAAAGAGGGACACAGGCCTAGGAGCTTCCAAAGGCTGTCAAAGATCAAGACTGAAACTTACAGCAGGTCCGGTGGGGCCAGCGCTGCCATCGCTCCCACGAGCGCCCTGTGAGGAGAGAAGAAAATAGTGTGAGAAGAGAGTCAAAGAGCAGAGGAAGCCACAGCAGGTGACTGGTCATGATGACAGAGATGGGAAGCCACTTACAGCTGGTCCTGGGGCACCTACTCTTCCTCTCTCACCAGGGAGACCACGAGCACCCTGAAAGAAAAATGGATTTCACTCATTTCTGTCTATTCACTGAACAGAGACCTAGAGAGATTTTTTCTTCTCCTCTGCTAAGTCTTTTGCAGCCAGGCAGTTCTACTTTAAATATTCCCACACTATCACATTATAGTATCTTGGTTAGCTGCAGAGCAGCACTGATGACAAAAAAAGTCTGACCAAATCCTTGGCTGAATCATATCTATCAGATCAACATTTTCTGCAGGAAGAAACACTTACAGGTTGTCCTGGGGTACCATTTTCACCAGGGGCACCAGGTTCTCCCTGTGAAAAAGAAAGATTGCAGGCTTCAGTTACTTAAAGGATGCATCTGGAGGCACTCAGCTGCTGTCTGTCTCCTGCAGCACTTGCACCACAGTAGGCAGGAACAGCTCATCAGGTCTTAAGGTCTCTGTGTATACTGGAACATAGCCAGTGGGAACTCTCTTCAAAGAAGAGGGCCAGAGCAAGTCAGCTTCATTTGCCCATCTCAGCTTTCTTCACCCTCCTTCTTTATTCTGATGTTTAGTCTGTAGCACACACCTAAGAGCTAACCTCTGGGTAGGCAACTACCGATTGAGATCAGTCACAGAATCACAGAACAGTTAAAGATTCTCTGATTCCAAACCCCCTGCCCTGAAAAAAGTCACCATTTAGATATGTTTTTTTTCAGCTAAAGCAGAAGCAGAATGATGATTTCTTTTGCCTTAGGTTAAGGTGACAAAGTTCCAGTCCACTGCCTGGAAAAGAAGCATCCTCTCAGGTATTTTTAACTTAAGACAAATAAGAGAGAGATATGAGCCACTGAAACATGACTCCTTGCCCTTTAACAGTAAGTGTTCTCCAAGCAATTGGGCTGGACTGGGCTGCAGTGATGAGTCCTTGGCCTAGAGCACTTGCATCTGGACTATATTTGAATGCACCTAGTCTTAAATGCTGCAAACAGCAGAGACTTTTGCCTTCACCACTACTTTCAACACAGTCATATTGGAAACCAAGCACCATAGAAAAGATCAGTCACAGTCAGGTTAGCACTTTTACTAATAACTCTTCTTTCCTTTCCTTCATTGCTTTAACTGCTTTTAAACTCCTGGACAGTTTGCTACCTCTGTAGCTTTTTCTGGAGGTTAACAACTTGCAGTGACATGTTACAGTTAAGAACTCTACAAGCTAAGCTCTGAGATACAAGCAAGAGGCAGAATTAGTGTCTGAGCTTTTCTTTTTCACAGTAGAAGTTCTTAAACGCAAATCTCCTGTGAATAAGTCACCAGCATGAGATTTCCTACAAGCCAGGAGTGTTAAGGACACTGCTGTTAGGCACTGAGGTACAATGTGAGAAGAAGAAACTGAGGAAGAGTTTGCTAGCTGTGTTTCTAGACCCTGTTTTAAAATACTTTTAAGGATGGTGTTCCCATGTCCACTAATCTGAAGGAGGCAAAAAGAGAAAGGACTACAAATATCAAATAACTTTAAGGCAGAAGAGCTCTGCATCTGCCCATTTTTTAGCAGAAGCCTTACACTGGAGCATATGTTTCATGCAGCAGAGGTCTTGTAGCAAAATGAGAGGTTTTCATTGTAGTCTGGTTTTAAAAGAACCAACAAAATGCCAAATACAAGCCACAGAAGAGCAGAAGTAGCGAAACAAGCCTTAAGTGCTGCTGGATCAACCATCAAAAAAGCCACTTCTGCAGCTCTTATTCATGGAAGCTACTAACTTGACTAAGGGCTCAGGAATATGGCCCCAGGAATGATTTCTCATGTTCAGGTGTAGCTGCTTGTCCTACATGGGTCCACTGAATTTACTGCAGCTGAGCACTGTTTAATGCCAACATGGAAGATTGACTGAAGGAGACTTCCTATGTCTTTCACTAGCAAGAGCTACAAAAGCATCCTAAATGTTCAGATTTCATCTTTACCTTGGTGCCAGGAGTACCAGGTTGTCCCTTTTGACCATCCAGACCATTGTGTCCCTAGATGGAGTCGAAAAAAGAAGTATTAATACTCATTTTCTCACAAATGGCTATACAAAACCTCTCAGTTTTGTAAGGCAGAGCCTTTGTTCCATACCAAATGATTTCCTAATACAACCTTAAGACTCAAAACATAAAATAAAGCTCAATCTTTCCTATCAGGATATGAAAAACTTCAAAGAGGTTCACGCACTCCTAACCTGGAGGGGATTTCCAGGGGTTTTCAGTGTGCTGAAGTCAACTGCTCAGGGAACAAAGCAGGTATAGACTCACCCTAATTCCCTTGAAGCCAGGCAGACCAGGAGTTCCAGGGAAACCACGAGCACCCTAGAAACACACAATGCATGGATGATTGTGCAGACACAAGGAAAGGAAAACAGTCAAGTGCAATAAAATGAATGAGTGGGCTTGGGCTGTCATCATTCAAGACCTGTTCCAAGAGCAGGAGTAATCAACCTGCTTTTCCAGTTGTGAAGCTCAGCAACGTCATGCACTGACAGGTGAGAGCACAGCTGGTTTGGCTTCCTGTGCTACAGGTACTGGCCCTGTGTCACTCCTCGTTCTCTGTGCCAGTTTGAGGCTCTCTCTCACTTGTGTTCCTAACTACCCTGTCTTTACTGGGGGCAGGGGAACACACAAAGCAAAAATAGAACTGTAAGAGATCCCTGAATGTGAGCATTGAATTTGTATTCACCTTGTAGGGAATATTACTGGACTGTTAGTGTGGTGCAGGGCAGAAACGTTGCACTGGTAAGAGAAGTGTTAGGTACTGTCTGCATACCTGAGGGCCAGCAACACCTCTCTCACCAGGTCTTCCAGGTTTGCCAGGGTGACCCTAGAAATGCAGAACAAAGGCACTAAGAGAAGCTCATTTGACAAAACATAAACCATCCAAAAAAGGGTAAAGTTTCTCTTTTTCAATGACTACAGACAGCTTTTAGCTTTCAAGTGTCCCCCTCCCTGTCCTCAGGAAGCTAAACAGGGAATTTGGAGAGGTGCATTTCTAACATACAGCATCTCCTCTCTTGCAAAATCATTATTTCAGAGGTTTATTCTACCCAATAGTAGAGAGCAGTGAAAAAAAGATGGCAAATAAACTGCTTAGCTTAACAGCAACCTACTGCTGGAGTCGAATGACAGCCTCAAAAGAGACGAGAAACATTAAACATCCACTTACATCTTCACCAGCCTTTCCTGGAGGACCAGGGGGACCACGAGGACCCTGAGGACCCTGTTAAAAACAGACTGAGGATTAATTGAAGTAGCATTCTTCAGGTTAAGTCTTCTGACTTGAGTTGGGGCATAGCTGGAGTCTAACAGACTTTGCATGTGGGGATTCCAACCTGAAGGAGCCTCAATCTGAGCGGTCAGCTCTGATTCTGTAACAGCAACAAGCAGGAACATCCAATTCAAGTATTCCAGGATGTGCATATGGACAGGACAAACAGACCTAAGCGCTACTCTGGTGTCCTGCCTCTAATGCTAACAATGTCTGTATGTGAAACCTCTACTTACTGTTTGACCAGGTTCACCAGGCTCACCAGGAACACCTTGAAAGCCAGGAGGACCCTAGAACAGAAAGGAGAGTTTTGTCAGGGCATGAACAAGCTCTTTTGTGCTTTTACAGGTATGCCAATGTTAATGAGTCAGCAGGAGAGGTGAGGTGGTACTTACAGGGGGTCCAGATGCTCCAGGTGGGCCTCTGGGTCCCATTAAACCCTAAGGGAGGAAAACCACAAAAAAAAACACCATAAAATCAGAATCAGACAGGTTGGAAGAGACCTCCAAGCTCAGCCAGCCCAACCTGGCACCCAGCCCTGGCCAGTCAGCCAGACCATGGCACTAAGTGCCCCAGCCAGGCTTGGCTTCAACACCTCCAGGCACGGCGACTCCACCACCTCCCTGGGCAGCCCATTCCAATGCCAATCACTCTCTCTGACAACAACTTCCTCCTGACATCCAGCCTAGACCTGCCCTGGCACAGCTTGAGGCTGTGTCCCCTTCTTCTGTCACTGACTGCCTGGCAGCAGAGTCCAACCTCACCTGGCTACAGCCTCCCTTCAGGGAGCTGTAGACAACAATAAGGTCTGCCCTGAGCCTCCTCTTCTCCAGGCTAAACAGCCCCATTATATAAGCCCATCCAAGGCAACAGTTGCTGAGATGCCTATAATTTTGGTAAGCACTGTGGTTCCCAGTATGCAGTGTCCAAATCAGGTTAAGACACCTGAAGAGATCTGCATGAACCTGCACAGGCAGTCTAAGTGCAAACCAGATTCTTCTAATGGTGAAGAATCAGCACAGCATCCATTGAGATGTTTATGGGTGGGAACTTTAGGATTAGGCTTCTTAATCTACTCCTTAGTAAGTGTCTTGTTTCATTCTTCTGTGTGCCCTCCCCTTGCCTGTGTATGGACTTCCAGGAATTAAGGACAAAGGTGGCAACAACACATCATAAAATGTTGGTTTTGGGGACCTCTCAACTTTATCATGATCTTCAAGAAGAGATGCTGGGGGAAAAAAAAAGATCAGTAGCGAGGTAAAAGGGAAAGTAAAAGTATGGAAAGGGCAGGAACTGAGAGACACATCACTTTGGAGAGAGATCAAGCCTATTGTACATTCACCTGTTTCAAGTAATGATCAGTTTCTATTTAAGTCTCTCATTGTTTGCAGATGTTTATCAAATTCTCCTCATTCCATCTCCAAACTAAGTCATTAATACATTCTCCTTAACTGCATTAGGGATTTATCCACCACTTGGGGGTGGAAAATTACTTTTAGAGAGGAAATCTCCACAGATCACTGCATTTTCTTAACAGTTGTCTTCATCATAGAATGGTTTGGGTTGAAGGAACCTGAAAAGATCATCTAGTGCCAGCTCTCCTACCATGGGCAGGGACACCTTCCACTGGACCAGCTTGCTCAAGGCCTCAGGGTCTTAAGCCTAGCTAAGCAAACAACTTGAAACTGAAATGGAATTGGTTCTTCTGTTGTCCAAATGAATGCTTTAGGAGATGTTTCAAGAGAAATGGTGATGGTTTGGGTGAGGTTTAAAACTTTCTTGGGAAGTCTCTGTAGATTTTCTCATTACAAGATTAAAATCATGTGCTAGCTTTTCCATGGCAGCTTTCCCCCATGATTGAATACCTTTTATTAAGGGGAAATAAATGCATATTAAGCACAAGCCTTTACTTAAAGAAAGGAATCTTGTGGCTATAAAATATGCAGCAATTCTAGGAACAACTCATTTTGGACAGTCTGAGTCCTATGTGCTGCATAAGCCCTGGGAACACTTTCACAAACTATATTCCCTAATTGGTTTTCCTTCCTTCTCTGTCTTCCCCATCTCTCACACTTACTTCATGAAACTCCTTCAGGACTCCTCACAGGAGGCAGATGTGACTGCTTTGGCTAACAGATGAACCCTAACTGACTCAAAAATTGAAGTTTAGAAATAGTCACACTCCAGATAAATCCTCATTCACATTTTCTCTCTTGTCAGATACTGAGGGCAGAACTTGATTAAAGATACTCCTGGTTTTCTGTGGGAGCCAGTCCAGAGGAGGCCACAAAGATGCTCAGAGGGCTGGAGCACCTCTGCTATGAGGACAGGCTGAGAGAGTTGAGGCTTTTCAGCCTGGAGAAGAGAAGGCTTTGAGGAGACCTTGGTGTGGCCTTTAAGTATCTGAAGGGGGCTACAGGAAGGCTGAAGAGGGACTATTGACAAGGTCTTGTAATGACAGGAGGAGGAGGAATGGGTTTGAACTGGCAGAGGGGAGATTGAAACTGGATGTTAGGAAAAGGGTTCTTTGCAGTGAGGGTGGTGAGACACTGGCACAGGTTGCCCAGGGAGGTGTTCAAGGCCAGGTTGGATGAGACCTTGAGTGACCTGTTCTAGTGGGAAGTGTCCCTTCCTATGGCAGGGGGTTAGAACAAGATAAGCTTTGAGGTCCCTTCCAACCCAAACCTATCTATGATTCAATATCTAAAGGGATTCCAACAGCATTCTCAAGACTTCATTTGATATTCCACTCTTTTCAGTCAGGGAGCAAGCACCTGACCCAGAATTATCCTGGGCAGCCTTCTTCTTGCTGCCCACTCATCAGATGTGTTGCCTGTGATGTCATTCTGTGTAGTGAATTTGACACATATTCTGCTCTGAAAGTTATTTGCTAGCACCAGGAAGAGTCAGAAATTCATGTGGAGAGGCATTGCCTCTTAAATGCTCCTCAGATGCCCATTTGGACACAGCATATAGGAACAAATAATTCCTGCTCAGAATCAGCTTGCAGGAGCAAGCACTAAAATTTAACTGTTGAGGGCTAAATGTGGTAGCAAATTCCTACCAGATCTGTGCAGTTCCTGGATATCCATGGGAGAAAAATGGTCACTAACTGGATCTCAGATACTGAGATTTCTAGACCTAGGTCTGCTTTAGAAAGCAGCTTTACAATCAGTCTCATTCCTAAGCCACAATCTTCTGCCCCAGTATGAATAAAGTAATAGTACATCAAAGCAGAGGTGGTGTCTGCCACCAGAGTAGGAGATGCACTGATTCATAAAAGTGTGGTCAGCAGAGAATTAAAGCACAAGACCCACCAATGTCATGCTCAAATTACATGCACACCCCCAAGATCACATTTCAACTCCCAAGACTATATCTCAGACACTTCACATTGCCCTAGGTGAAAGGAGCAGCTGAGAGCCTGACTCAATACAGGAGGAAAACACTAATTTTAACTCAGTGCTTTGTGTTGATACAGCTGGAATAGGCTCAAAGGAAAACACCAAACACTTCATCTGTGCAAGTTATCAAGTGCTAAATCATACACCTACCATAGGTCCTGGGCCAAAGTCAGCTGCTTTAGATGGATCATACTGAGCAGCGAAGTTCTGCAGGTGGAAAGAAGTTTGAAATTAAAGGCAGTCTGAAATCAAAACACTACAACTTCTACTCTAAAGAGCACTGACAATTGGCACTCTGCACCTGTCTCTCTGCATACCTAAAACCCTGTTATCCATACAATTCTATTCACTTGCTTGCAGGAGGATTTGATTTTACTGGGCAGCCCTTTTCACCCAACAGCCTCACATATCCACACAGTAGCAACAGGGAGACGTTGCAATAGTGTGACCTGGAAGTGGAAGAATGTCAAGTAAGTGCTCATTTAAAACTCAAAACTTTCTTGAAACCTTCCAGTCATTCTGCCTCATTTCCAGTGAGAGAAGCCATGCATATTTTCTCACTGCATTGCACAGGCAACATTCAGCCACCAGTCCTCAGTGACTAGCAGTTCAGGTGGGGCCTTCAGCTTCAAGAAGACCTGAGGAGCTTGCATGCCTCAGAAACACTGCATTGGATTTGGGATCTCTTATCACAGAGTACATTTTCCATCTTCACTAAAATGGGGGGGAAAAAAGTCCTGTGCAACACAACTGAAACTCCTCTCCTTGCTGCTTTTATTGGCACATTAAAAAAATAGGAATTAATGAAAGTAGTTTGGGGTCTGCTAGTGGGAATTTTTTTGCTGTTGATATTGATGGCTGAAGAGAGTTCTTCCACGCAGGAGGATTTACTAGACCTGATTAGCAAGACACTGTATCTTCAGGCTCTCTGTGCAAGCTGATGTCAAGCAAAAAGTTAAAAGCAGCATTCTGCAGAGAAGCCACGATGGACACTTCTGTCTGCTCAGCCCTGCAGCTTCAGTACAGATTAGAAACAAAAAGTTCTAAAGAAAGACATTCCAAAGTTCTAAAGAACTTTGAAGTGCAGACTTTCAGCTTCAGGGCAATCTTCTTCAGCCCAGCTGCCATCTCTTGAACCCAGTGCAAAGTGCCTTTTCCCTATCTGCTTAACAGCACAGGCTTCCTTCAGCTGATTCCCACTCCACACACATTACAGCTGCAGAAATTTCAGGCAAATTAACAGGGCTCATTTGCTCCTGTGCATAAGTCTCTCTTGAACACAGAATCCAAATTTGCCATGGAAAACACCTCCCAAGGAGAGTTTCATTGGAGCCTGAGCCATCGGTTTCGTGCAGATTACTACAAAACATTTCCTCTGCTCTCCAAGGCAACATCAAGGCCTGCCCAGCAGCTATACATTTAGGCTGAGTCACAAAGCTCAGATCATCAGTTTCAGAAACAGAAAGTTTGGATGCCTTACTCCACCAAGACCTGGAGGACCAGGGGGGCCTGGAGGACCTGGTGGACCATCTTCACCATCTTTGCCTGGTGGACCTGCTGGACCCTAGGGTCAAAAAAGAGGAATATAAAGTGAACATTAGAAGCAGCTAAAGAAATCTGTCGAGTGATACATCCATTAGCAACCAGGCACCCACAGCACACACTACAGCAGTGCCACAGCTGCAGCTTCAACACATGGTTAACCTCAGAACGAAAGCAGAGCCTGGATTTACGTTGCCTCAGCAAACCTCACATCAGGGATTTACTCCAGTTTCATATTCGAGAAGACCTATGGAGGCAATATTGGATTTATGCTACCATACTGAGAAGCTTCATTTTAAGTAACTAAATTTTGGAGCCATGAACCTCGAGTGACCCATACAGACCCACAAAAACCTGTCAGATTCTGTTAGTGAGAGGCTCAGTATGACTGAGTGTTTGTGGAGGCTAACGTAGATCCAGAGTTAAGTTAGAGGCTGGGTTTTAATCAGTCTAGAGGGCTTAATGGTATACTTGCAAGGACAGTGACAACAAAGCAGTGCTTTTCTATCTACAGGTTTTTGATACTGTCACTCTGCCAGAACTTTTCACAACCAGTCCAGCACAGTTTGCCCCTGTTATTCTTTTCATCCTTAACGCACAAAGCTGGACAAGTTTTGCCATTGTGGTAGTCGAAGTGAGGTATTTCACTTGGTCTGTATTTGAACCCAGCTCAGACTAGATGAAGTCCATAATAGATTTATAGATATTTAAAGAAGCAGGGTTAATTGTGCTGCCTTCATCACAAAGGATGTATTTCATCTCACTCAACATGGTTAGTGGTAGCCTAAAGCAAATATCCAGCTGACCAGATATACTCCTCCTAATAGTTCCCATTAAAGCAAATACCCAGCTGACCAGATATACTCCTCCTAACAGTTCCTGTTATGTCTGTCAGCATATCAGGACTCCAGAAATCTTGAAGAGCTACCTCTCAGTACTGAGGCATTTTGATTATCCCAAGACACAAAGACGACCCACAGTAACTACACACTGCCAGGTAAGGAGGTGGATTTCAGCAGGCTTTCCCAATAGCAGCGATGGTGTTTGAAGCACATCAGAAAAATCAGATGTGGGCAAGGTGAAAGAACACCACAAATTATCCAACTCTCCTTATTTATGGTTGCCTTTACAGAATAATATCCTTTTTGACTAGTACAAATACTTAGATGCCAAGAAAACAGCTTTTTTTTCCCCCAGCCACCTTTGGAGGCACAGATAAAGGACGACCCTCCAAGCTACCTTTGTCTATTTGGGTTTGATATAGAGAGCTTATCCATAAACCATCCTGTTTAAAGGCTCCATCTTTATGTGCCAGCTTTCCCTTCTCCACTTTCATGCAACATTTCCACTGTGGGCAACTAGGAAAAGGTTTTTCAAGCCTTCACTTGGGAGTTGTAGGCTGCTATTTGATCTCAGCCACATCAGCTCAGGCACAATGGCCACGATTAGGATGATGTGGCACTGCCAAGGCAGAATTTAGTACTTAAGAAACTTGGTTTCTCTTTAATGAAATTGCAGAAGCAAACTTCTCCAGATGCATTCATTTCATCTCACATCAACACCTCAACTTAGATTTTTCCTAATGGTTTTCCAGCGGTGCACAAAGATCACAAACAAATGAACATCAATCTAAGTCCTTACCCTTTCTCCCTGTGGCCCTTTGTCTCCTCTTGGGCCCTGCTGGAAGGAAACAAAAACTTAACGAGCTGCCATGGAAACTTCCCAGGACAAGACAGGGAAACACCTATGTTACACAGCATTAATGTACACGAAAAAGGGCAAGAAGGCTGCACAAACAGGTCCAAGAGCTGGATAGGCAATATGTCCTTTCTCCACAGTAAGCTGCTGGAAACAGCCACTGTGATTACCAGCTCAGATAAAACTATCACTGCACAGTCCACAGAAACACTTGCTTTTTGTGCTAGTTTTAGAACTAGATTTTAGAAACTAGTTTTAGTTTTCACTGAACAACTGGCTCTAAATTGGCAGCACTTCTGGAAATAAAATAGAATCCCTTTAGCCTTTTTAAACCTCTGTGGATAGTGCAGCACTCTTCTGTTCATGCTCATCTTTGCTCCAAAGTAACTCTGGTCGAACCAGAACGCTACTTTGATGCAGTTTAGTTCCTGGCAGGCTTCGTTCTGCTCTCGGGTAAAGCATCTTAAATCCACCAGTGGAATTTACCCTGGTGTTAAGATGTTGCACCCATTGTTCCTTCCTTTTTTAACCTCCCACTCGTCTCAGTGCTACTGCTTATCCTCAGGGCACGCTGGAAATAACGAAAGCAGTTCTCCTTTCATGCAACATTCAGCAACAAAACAACTCATCTGCCCAAAATCTGACATCACAAGAAAAACCCAAATGCTTACCTTACGCCCTGCAGGTGCCTGGTGTGTGGGGGAAACAACCAAAGAATACAAAACAAAGATACAATTTCTCCCAGTACTTTAAACTGAAAGAAATCTACAAACTCAGACTCATCTTCTTGCATCATTTTTCTCAGGACACTCTATTTAAGTATGGCTTGAGCTGACTCTAAAAGATAGTTTATTAAATAGCAAAGCTACTGCATAAAAACCTCCTGCTGAAGACCACCGCTTCTCTACTTCTTCCAGCCTGCAAAGCTGGCGTTAAAAAAAGGTCACACCTGAGTTCTTCCAGCATCCTTCCATGCAATGAAATTCAGACTGGCAGGCTGGCTTTAGAGTAGAGTCATCTCCAGCCCAGACTGGCAGGTATAAAATCCAGGCACCACTGCTCTGTCATTTTCTCCTCAAGGTCTCCTCACACCTATGAAGGCAGTCTCTTAAAAAGGCCGTCCCACTTGGGCAGTTGGGGTGGGGACCTTTCCAGGCAGCCCCTTCAGGTTTCAGTGGGTATCTTTTCCACCAGCAGCTTGGAATTTAATGTCAGTAAATAATACTGCCATGGAAAAAGAAGTCTAGTCTGTTAACTGAAGCTGAGTGTTACATATTAAATCATTAAAAAGATATAGAATTATACTGACCTTAATCACATCTGGAAGAAGAAGGGAGAGGAAGAATGAAAGAATGAAAGAAAGAAAGAAAGAAGGGGAAAAAATAATTAGTGTGCAGTTTTATAATCCAGTGTTTTTAAACCAAAAATGCCATTCCAATCATTTTATTAATGCAAGGCAATTTTCCCCCAGGTGATTTCTAGCACTCTAGGTGATTACCTCAAGCTGCAAGGTGCAACTGCTGTGCCTTTCAAATTCAAACCCAGCTTGCTAATGAAATGAAATAGCAAGTTTGACGTGATAGAAACACAGATCGAGTAGCCTACTCTAAAATATGCTTCAACTGGGTGATAGGTTGGGCTGGATGATCTTGGAGGTCTCTTCCCACCTGGCTGACTCTGCAGATTGTCACATATGCACGCACACACCAGCTGAGTAAACCCAGATGGGCTGACACGTGTGAAGCTATTAAGTGCTAGGAGTGATCTTAAATCTGAATATAAACCGGCCACACTCCCTGTTTTTTAACGGGGAGTGGTTCTAACATGCCTATTCCCACTCTTTCCTTCACATTGTAGTTTATGGCAGAGAACAGCTTGAAGCTCCTACATGCCAAATAGCAAATTATTTTACGTAGGTCACTCTCTTGCTCCTTAGTTGGGAGATGCCAATCCTCAAACATCTGCATTTCAAGCAACTCAAAAGTATTTCAGCTGAAACTTAGCCCAGCAGAAAGTCTCCCATCGCATTTAAAGCCAGCAATGTGACACGGCCGCTAACTAACAGGTTGTTGGGTGGGTTTGCACAGTGTCACTTGGTGATCATGCTCAGTTCGGATGGTTCGTGCGGCCCAGCCAAGAGGTAACGACCCCCGAAGTGGTGAACACTGCAAGGCTGCCAGGGCTATCTCAGCACCAAATTCGAACCTTCACCGCCCCCAGGTGATGGCGACCCTGGTGACTGCTTATGTGGGGAAAATTTGGGATCCCTCCACACGAGCCGAGCCACCCCCGCCAGCCTTTGCTCTGCCTGTCACCGGGCTGGGGAACGGGGAACGTCCCCAGCGGCGCGGCCGCGGTGCGCCCGGGCAGGCCCCATCCCGGCCGCCCCGCCACAACGGCTCCCCTGGGCTACCTCCGGGCCGCCAGGGGCATCTTCGCGGGGGCTCCGAGCGCCAGCAGCGGGCAGCGTGCGGCTGCTCCCCGCTCCTCCGCCTAGGGCCGCGGCCAAACCCCAGGTCAACGCCGGTCCTGCAGAGGAACGGTGGCGAGGGGATAAGGGGTGGCTTGGAGGGATGCTGTCTAGCTGCGAGGCAAGAGGAAGGCTCCCACCGCAGCGTGGGGGGGGAGCTGAGCTTCTCCGGCAGCGAAGTGGGGAGACAAAATCCTCCTCTGGACGACAGCGCCGCGCTGTAGCCGTAGGGACCTCCGCTACTTTCCGCACTAGAGCTAAGCCAGGCTCCTTTCCTGCCTCCCTCCTCCTGTCTCGCAGTCTGTCCCTCCCCGGAGGCAGCCGGGAGGGCGGGCCCAGGGAGCGGGGATCCACCCGGGAAGCGGCTGGCTCGGAAGGAGCGCGGCAGTCGGTGTGCCTCGGCGGCCCCGCTCTGCCTGCAGGTGGCGGCGGAGAGCTGCGGGGAACCTGTGGGACCCGCAACGAGCAGCCCGCTGGCCACTCGCCCCGCGGAGCAAAGCGGGGAGCCGCCGCTACCGCTGCCTCCCGGCTCCCCCGCTTCGGAAAGCACGGCTGAAGGCTCCCGAAAGTGCAGGTCTTGGCGCAGCCCGGCGCGTCCGCATGGCTGCAAACTCTTCTCTAGCCTTTAAGCGTCTGCGCTTGAATCAGGGCTTTGCGTTCTCCTGAGGATCCGAGTTGGACGTTCTTTTGGTTGGGTTTTTGTGTGTGTGTGTGTGTGTTATTTTTTAGGGGAAGGGGATCTCAGTGGCCTTTTGCCATCCTTTCCTACTTTTCATAGGGAGAAAAAAAAAAGCAGCTAGGTTCAGATCTGGGACGGAGGTGGCAGTTTTATGAGATAGTCTCTTGTAGCTCCAGCTCCCTGCACGCTACCATCCGTGGGGCAGACGTCTGGATCGAGCGCTCAGAAGTCGGACAGCCACCCCCTGACACCACCCATGCCACAAACAAGCTGAAAGCACTTACGTTGGCCTGTCGCTAGGGATGAAGTTACTGCAAGCAGCAACAAAATCCGCGTATCCACAAAGCTGAGCATGTCTAGTTGCAAGACATGCAGACTCCTTGTGGTGCCGAAGTCCCTGGTCGGTGGTTTAGCTTATTACCTATGGGACGCAGGCATACAGGCTCGAGGAGTTAACTCCAAACCCAGCAGAAACCTCCTGCCCCGGGGATGCTAAATTAATCAAGCCGCGCTCTGGCGCATTTATACCGCAGGAGGGTCCCGGTGCCGCCACTCACCGGCGGCGGCGCAGCCAATGGGAGCGCGGCGGCGGCGGGGCCCGCGCGGCTCCCAGGCCGTCACGTGCCCCCCTGCCGCCGGCCCCGAGGCTGCGCTGGGGCTGAGGGGGGGCGAGGCGAGGCGAGGCGAGGGAGGAGGCAGCGTTAAATTGGTTCCATGCTTTGAGGACGTGGACACTTTGAGGCTTTCTGAAGGAAAATCTGACTCGTTGTCTGCTTTTTTCCTTCTCCTCTCTCCCCTCCCTTTTCCCTTTCTTTCGGTGTCAGACGTCCCCCCCCGCCCCTCGCCCTGCATTGCTGGGGCTTGTGCGGCCCGGGGCCTTCGCCGGGCGGGCGGCAGGTTGGCAGCGGCCCGGAGGGTGCTCCCAGGGCTTTCAAAGAGGGAGCTGTCCAGGGCCTGCGGAGCATCCTGCTTCGCTGCGATGACGGCGGGGAAGTGGCCCCGGCAGCCGGGACGGAAGCCGGCTGGCTCCTCAGACTCGCCTCGTCGTCCCACTGCCGCCGAGGGCAAAAGGCGATGCTCACCCCCGCACCGGAGGTCCCGAGGCGCCTGGCTCCCCCGGCACGGGCTGCGGGCAGCCTATCCCCCCGGCCCCTCGTATCTCCCAGGGTGCTCATCGCGGCGAGCTGGGAGCAACCACAGCCCCCAGCAGCTCGTTCGCAGCCGGCCGCAGTTTGCCCTCCCCAGGGAGGTCCCTCCGGCCAGAGTGCGGGCAGAGAGCCGCTAAGTGTCTTCTCCCGGCTTCGCGGCCGCTCGGGCAATGTGTGCGGGGGAAGCCTGGGGTACCCCAGCACCTGGCCGCCCTGAGCACTCCATGCTGGTTAAACAGCGCCCCGCGGCCGCTCTCTGGCGCGGCACAGGCGCTCCCGGCTGACTGCCCTGCCCGACGGCCACCTGCGCACCCAGCCTGAGGAGAGCACTGGCGGCGTGGCTGGCCACGACGGTGCGGCAGACGACTTCTCCTTCTCGGGAGGAGGAGGGGAGAAGGGGGTACCGAGGGGCTGACGGAGCGCAGGGGGGCCGAGGAGAGCGAGAGCAGCTGCCCGCGCCCTGCCTCTGAGGCTTGGCAGGGCCCGGCCGCCCCTCACGGTACGCAGCGCCGCCGCATCTGCCCTGCCCGGGGCCTGCCCTGCCCGGGGCCTGCCCTCCTCCTGCCCGGGGGCCGGGATCGGGGCCTGCAGTCACTTGGGGTCGCCCATCTCGGGCCCGCAGCGGCTGAGGGCAGCTGACGTGGTGCCACCGACCGGGCCAAAAGCCGTCCGCGACCAGCCCGTTTCCCCGCCCAGCGGCTCCCCCAAGGGAGGCGGCTGGCCCCTCCTGGGCCCCCTCCGCTGGCCGAAGGGAGTCCCGGGAAGAGGTGTCGGCGAAGGCGAGGGAGAGCCCCGCCTCGGAGCGGGCCCCCCTCCCCTTTCTGCTGCGGCGGAAGGGGGGAGGAGGGCCGGGGAGGGACGCGGTGCTCGCTCCGCTTCCCTCGCACAGCCTCGGGGTGCGGGTCGCCGGGCGGGTCCCCGCTCAGACCCAGCAGCGAGCCGCGCTGGGACCCTGCGCTGCCCGGGCAGCCGCGGCACGGGAAGCGGAGGGCTCCCGGCAGCCGGGCCACACCGAGGAATGGGGGTGGGCATCCAGCCCCGAGTTCTCAGCCGCCTCCGGAGGGACGTGTACAGAAAGCATGGGAAAGGGCGTGGGACCCCGGTGCCTGTCTGAGGGGGAGTCCCACGGAGATGTGTGGCAGGGCACTGCCAGCCCCGGGTATCGCCGAAAGCAGCAGCCCCGCGTCTAACACTTCCATAGCTTTATTAGTGATCTGATCGAGTTGATTGAGGCACCCTCAGTAAGTTTCCAGGTGGCATTACACTATGAGAAAGCGTTGATCTGCTGGGGGAGTAAGAAGGCTCTAAGGAAGGACCTGGGCAGGCTGGCTCCGTGGGATGAGGGCAACTGTAGGAGCTTCAACAAGGCGGAGTGCTGCACTTGGGTCACAACAGCTCTGTGAAGCCTCCGGGCTTGGGGCCGAGTGGCTGGAAATTACCCAGTAGAAAAAGACCTGGGGGTGGTGGTTGGCAGGTGGCTGAACATAAGCCAGTGGTGCCCAGGTGGCCACAAAGGCCACCAGCATCCTGTCTGCATCAGCAATAGTGTGGCCAGCAGGACCAGAGCAGGGATTGTCCCCCTGGACTGAGCACCGATGACCTTTTTCCTTTCCCATTCCCTTTCCCTTTTCCTTTTCCTTTTTCCTGTTCCTTTTTTTTTTTTGCTCCTTGAAGGTTACATATTTAAGAGGAGGTCAAAACAAAGGCTTAGTCCAGGTACAGATAGCAGACTCAGTCGGTACTGGGACCAAACCAGTTTATGAAGCTTAATTCAAATCAGGACATACAGACTACTTTTCAGGCCATTATCAGTTCAGCCTCTTGTTCTGTGATGCTGACAATAACCCAATAGAATAATACAATCATTAATATGCTGGCTTGCTTTATATCTGAAAGCTAATTTTAATCCCAGTTTTTAAAGCCCATTGAGGCTTCACCTGCAGTCCATTTCATAAAGCTATAAGCCTGCAAGCTGTTATAAACAGCCTTTCACTCTGGCTCTGATTCTGTTCTCAGTAAGAGAACAAAATAGACTCACTGGTAACAGAGCAGAGACAACTATTCACTCAACCTGTACATCTCACAAGTGTTTAAGCCATATCACAGATTGTTTTACTTTGTTTTTCTGCTTTAACCATCTAATTGGGTTGGTTTAGTCATTCTACTTGCCAGCCTTAGAATGTTGACTTAAACCATAGAAGATTCCCAACAAAAACAGAAGGCAAGTTGAAGCTAAGGCAAATGATTCTTTTAAAATTATTATCAATCAGAGTACCATAGACTTACAGAATGGTTTGGGTTGGAAGGGATGTTAAAGATCATTCAGTTCTAACCCTCCTGCCTTGGGCAGGGACACCTCCTACTAGACTGAGATTTAACAAGGCTAAGTGCAAAGTTCTACACTTTGGCCAAAACAACCCCAAGCAGCACTACAGGCTGGAGCCAGAGTGGCTGAGAGCAGCCAGGCAGAGAGGGACCTGGGGGTGCTGGAAGATAATAGCTGAACAGGAGGCAGCAGTGTGCCCAGGTGGGCAGCAGAGCCAATGGCATCCTGGACTGGCTCAGGAGCAGTGTGGGCAGCAGGACAAGGGAGGTTCTTCTGCCCCTGTGCTCAGCACTGCTCAGGCCACCCTTTGAGTGCTGTGTCCAGTTCTGGGCTCCTCAATTCAAGAGACATGTTGAGGTGCTGGAAGGTGTCCAGAGAAGGGCAGCAAGGCTGGGGAGGGTCCTGGAGCAGAGCCCTCTGAGGAGAGGCTGAGGGAGCTGGGGGTGTGCAGCCTGCAGCAGAGGAGGCTCAGGGCAGACCTCACTGCTGTCTACAGGTACCTGCAGTGAGGCTGTAGCCAGGTGGGGTTGGGCTCTTCTGCCAGACTGTCAGCGATAGAAGAAGGGGACACAGTCTCAAGTTGTGCTGGGGGAGATTCAGATTGGATGTTAGGAGGAAGTTGTTGGCAGAGAGAGTGATTGGCATTGGAATGGGCTGCCCAAGGGGCACTTAGTGCCATGGTCTGGTTGGTTGGGCAGGGCTGGTTGTGCTGGCTGAGCTTGGAGGTCTCTTCCAGCCTGATTCATTCTATGGTTCTGTGATTCTATGACCACCTTGCTCAAGCCCCCATCCAACCTGCCTTTGAACAGTTCCAGGCCTCCATGGAACTAACAGCTGAAAAATTTTGCTGCACAGTTAGAGTTTAAAAAACAGCAAACCCAACCCCCCTCAAAGATCCCACAACCAGAACTGTTCATAACAGGTGGGAAAACAGCCTTTTGAGTTTTCAACCAGTGTGGTAATAAATGGCAGTTTTCCATGTCAAGAGGTAATTTCCAGCTACAAAGAGTGCAGAACCAATAGTTTAATGGAAAGAAATTTGCCTCAGTGAAGAACTCTCAACCTGACCCTGCACTAAAAGGAGCTTGACTCGGTATGCATGCTGACAGTGAAGAATAGGCAGCAGTGCAAGTGATGGCTTGCTTCAGACCATACACATCACTGAAGTTAGCTTCTGAAGCAGCTACATTCCCACAGGCAGTGGCTGCAGTTTTCAAATGCATTTCAATGAGGCAGCTTGCAGATGTAAGACAGATTCAGGAACAACTTTGCAGTCCAGGCTTTGCCATGACTTTAAAACTTTGCATCCTTTGTCATCCCTTCTGCAGAGGCCTGAAGTGCTTCCATCTCCTGCCACAGCTACGGGCGGATGTCTGTTCTGCTTCACCTGTAGTTACAACCCCTCACTCTGGAGAGAGGATGCAGAGGAAACCATCTGAGTGCTGATTACTTTCGGATGTCCTTCCCACAGCTTTCTACTTCCCATTCACTGAAAAGACAAACAAGATCTCCTGCTGCAGCCTAGGAAAAGATCTTAGAGCATGTGAGTACAAGGATTCATGGCATATGCTCCTCTCACACAGTGGCAAATGTGAAATCCCCACAGATGCACTCACTCATGTAAAGCTTGGCTGAGTGCAGTGTCTTGCTGTGTCCCAGAATTACTTGTACACCACAGTGTTCCCATTTTGGAGCAGTAGAATTGATGACTGTCATGCAGGGTGGGGGTGCTTTTCCCTATAAGCATGCGTAAAGCTTTGTCAAATCACATGATACAGTTTAATAGGTATATTATGTACAGGTATATATTATATAGGTATATTATATACAGTTTAATTCCTTGCTGTAGCCTGTAGCACTGGAAAGAAAAACAACTTCAGGTGATTCCATGAGTGGTGCAACCAGTAGACCTTATCAAGAGATGTGGCATATTTCCTAAACACTTCAGCTCCTCTCTGGAATGGGCTGCCCAGGGAGGTGGTGGAGTCGCCGTCCCTGGAGCTGTTCAAGGCAGGATTGGACGTGGCACTTGGTGCCATGGTCTGGCCTTGAGCTCTGTGGTAAAGGGTTGGACTTGATGATCTGTGAGGTCTCTTCCAACCTTGGTGATACTGTGATACTGTGTGATACTGTGATCTCTCTCTCACATCCTCTCTCTAGGCTCATCTCTCTCTGTCCAGCTATGAGCTTGGGCAAAAAGCAGCCCAGTCTGGAGCTAGCCCCGATCAGGCCAGCTGTATTTGTACTGATTTGCCTGGGTAAGCCAGACTGGACAGGCTCTGACTCACACTGCAGCCTTTCCTTCTTGGACTTATTGGTTTTAGCCTTTCCCCTCTGCCTGCCAGTTTCATGAAACTTTTTAGGTTCTTCCATCAGTTCTGTGGAAGTGGACTACAAGGTGGTTAGGCTGCAATGAGCAGGCAAACAGAGAGAGTGCCACTGTCCTCTTACCGAGGTCTGTTGTGCCTTCAAACCAAGAATATGTTTTCCTGAATGTTGTTGCTATTTCTCAGCACAAAATACCTTTTTAAATGCTAACTTTTCTTGTTAGGAAGTACAACTAATCCATAAAGAGTAGTAGCTCTCTATTCTCTCTCCTACAATGTTTCCCACTCTTTGATGATGGTTGCTCTTCATGGACTTGCTGCATTCCTATGTGGACTTCTGAGGCTGTAGTGCAAAAGCAAGAGTTGTTCATAGCCAGCACTGCATCAGCCCATGTCCCTCCCTCTGAGAGTACGATGAGGATATCTAGGAAAGAGCCATGTTTCCTGCTCATATGTCATGCACTGACCATCATCCAAAGCAGTGACTGTTTGGACTGAGCTCCCTGCACTCAAGGAACTGAGGAGCTGCCTTTTTTTTCCCCCAGTAGATTAGGTAGAGTGAAACTTTTGCAAGCTGCCTGGTGTTTCAAAGATTCTAAAGCAGCAGAGAATTCATGAGTCAGAATCGACCCAAGGAATGTTTTCCAAGCCAGAGAGTTTATTTAAGTGAAGTGCAGTCTGGAGAGTGGGGGAAGGGAGGGAGATGGGGCTTGGGCTCAGACGTTCTTAAGATTGCAGCTGGAGACTTTTTATGTCCTCAGGAGGAGTTATTTTTCTTAACCCTCTCACTGGAAGTTAAGTATTCAGATAGCTACAAGCAGTGCTACAGACAGTCAATGCATCTTCTATTTTACTGCAGCAAGGTCCATATTTTCATGGAGAGTCAGAGGGTGAGAGTAAAGACACAACCAGAATAGTTGACATCAGCTTTCTGAAAGGGAACAGAAATGCTCCCCTCAGTTGTGCTAGTTTTAATCTGATGCAGGTAGCAAACTAAATGACATTTCTTCAGAGTGCCACCAATATGTGAATCAAAATTGTCTTTGTCTCTAGATTTTCCTTTACATTTCCTGCTGTCTATATTAGTAGATGAATGCTGTAATTGACTACTCCATTAAATCTACCTTAAAAACTCAGCACTGAAATCACAGCAAATGGGTAACATCTGATGGTGTTCACTACTGCCAGCTACCTATATATTTGCAGCAATGTCTACAACATGGTACACTGGAATATTGGCACAGGGTTGGGGGTTCTTTCCTTGCTTTCTGTCCCCTTCTCCTTCCTATTCTCCACCGTTTAAAAACAAAACAGCCTGGTCTGGTTTTTGTTTCCATTGTGCTCTAGGGAGCTGCTGCAAAACTATTTTGTGGTTTGCCCTGATGCAGTGCAGCTGTTGGGAAGTACAGTATCACTCCAGCCCTCTGAATGCTCCTCGGAGCTGCAGCCATTTCCCCCTCCTTCCCCTTACTAAAACTGTTTGTAACTCCTTGGTTTCAGTGTTCAGGCAGAGAAAGTTAATTCTGAGGATTCTCCTAATTCTGAAGTGCAGTGAGAAAGGAGAGGGAGGGAAGAGGGACTCTTAGTAACAGACTATTAAGAGCAGACTGTCATCACTGTTGAAAGCAGTTGTATTTAAACCACTTTTGTTCCATGCAGCCCTTCAGAAGCACAGAAGGGCTCCAAGGAAGCCTGAGCAGAAATGCTCAGCACCATTCTTGGGTTGACCTGAAAACTAAGGGGATTCGAGAGAGTGATTTCATAGAATCATAGAATCAGTCAGGGTTGGAAAGGACCACAAGGATCATCCAGTTCCAACCCCCCTGCCATGGGCAGGGACACCTCACACTAGATCAGGCTGGCCATTTGCCATTGGAATGGGCTGCCCAGGGAGGTGGTGGAGTCGCCGTCCCTGGAGGTGTTGAAGCAAAGCCTGGCTGGGGCATTTATTGCCATGGTCTGTTTGATTGGCCAGGGCTGGGTGCTAGGACTGGAGAAGCTTGGAGGTCTCTTCCAACCTGCTTGATTCTATGATTCTATGAAAACAACGCAGACTAGCTACTTGCTTTGTTAGAACCCACTTTTGATAACAAAACCTTTCCGATTTCCTGCTTCTCGAATTCTCAGCAGTGCCCTGCAGCATTTCACAGGCAGTTTGCTCCCAGCTTATAAACACAGACGCCAAAGTTGAGAGCTCAGGGGAGGACACACCCTTTGGTCAGCATAATGACCATTTACCTTTCAGCAAAATCCACATGACTCATACCTCTTTAACCAGACAGAACTAAATATATCTGTTACTCCAAGATATGTATGAAAGGCAGCTGGATGCAACTCCAGCCACTATCTGGTGGTGGCATCTAGCAGTCCTCTCTTATTTAAACCCAGTGTCCAATAAAACTCTCATTTTAGCCAGCAGTGGCAGTTTATTTAGAATAATTGCATCCTGTACACTGCACTTCTTGGATATGTAATCACCTGAGCCCAGGACCTGCAGCTAAAGAAACAAAAGACAAAACAAAATGTTTCTAAAATGAGGATTAAATTATGAAACTGTGAAGTGCCTTAGTGTATGGGCACTGACAGCAGCCATATTACTGTGATTCCTATAGCTTGGGGCAGATTCACTCCTAGAGAGCTTGTGCTGCAACACTTTAACCCTTTTCACTCCCCTGCCTTGCTGTTCTTGGAAAGATCTAACCCCTGTGTGCTGGTCAGGCATAGACTAAATGACCTTGCTTCTTAAAAGAAGAATAGATCTCATTTTTTGCCACCTCAGTCGTCCTCTGTGGAAAATAAAACCCAACCAAACTCATGTATTTTATACAAAAATCCTCCAGAAATGGTTCATTCTCCAGAAAATTTGGTTCAGCACAGTACCTGAAGGGGGGCTAAAAGAAAGCTGGGGAGGGGCTTTTTACTAGGGCTTGTAGTGATAAGGTGAGGGGAATGGATTGAAGATGGAAGGGAGGAGATTTAGACTGGAGATTAGGAAGAAATTCATTCCGTTGAGGGTGGTGAGACACTGGAATAGGTTGCCCAGGGAGGTGGTGGATGCCTCCTGCCTGGAGGTGTTTAAGGCCAGGCTGGCTGGGGCCTTCGGCAAGCTGCTCTGGTGGAAGGTGTCTCTTGGGACTGGATGATCCTTAAGGTCCCTTCCAACCCAGCCCATTCTACTATACGATTCTAAGGTAAGGTCAGACAAAGCTTTATTTCATGAGGACTACCTTATAATAGAGCTGATGCTTTGTTGCTGAGATGCAAATGGTAGGAAATTGCTCGGGTAATTGCCTTGCATATCCTTGCATATCCTTTTCACTCCTCATTAGTCTGGAGTTAATAACACTTAGACTGTAACTGCTGCCAAACCTGCTAAGAGTGCTTCAGCTTCTGAAGAAGAGCATGGTCAGGAACACCTATCCTTGGCCCGTGGACCACTTGAAAAGATTGTTCCTATCAGCATACTCTGAGAGTGCTTCAGCAGGCAGCCCCTCAGAAAAGGGACTGGGAAGTATGAAGATGAGGGAGGAAAAAAGGCGAGGAAATACTTTCAAAGGAAGCCTACCAATCCTGAAAGGACTGTGGCAACGTTTCCTTGAAATTCCTCCATCTGAGAGCCGAGCCCTGCTCTGGAGAACTTGCTGCTGAGCCACGTTTGCTTGTCTCTGAAGCAGAGAGCTGGAGAGGGCTGGTGGGATCCGTTCCAGGCAGTTAGCTATGTGGCACTGCTGCTCTTGCAAAGGCATTCCTTCGTCGTGACGTTGCTTCTCTTGGGCTCCATGGGCAGTTCAGCTCTCAGAAACGACACTTAAAATTAAAAGGTCTCAGAGAAAAAAAAGAGAAAAGCCTCCCCCTGCCCTCCCCCTCACAGTCTGAACATGAAATATTTGCAGTAGCCATGCAGTTCCCACTGAGCAGGCAGGAGTCTGCTGTGTTAAATTAAGGACAGAGCATTCTCTGCCTGCCCTGCACTGGGCTGTAAGCGCTGTGGTGCTCTGCATGCAATACTTAGAAGGCACATAGCCAGCTCTGGAGGTGTGTTTGACCTGGGAAAGGAAGTTTCCTCTGGGCCTAGGATGAGTTGGGTTTTGGGGAAAATTGACAGTTCACATGGTGAGTGCAGGTGGGAAAGCTGGAGCTCACATCAGGAGCAGTGTGGCCAGCAGGACAAGGGAGGTGTGCTCAGGCCACACCTTGAGTGCTGTGTCCAGTTCTGGGCTCCTCAATTCAAGAGAGATGTTGAAGTACTGGAAGGTGTCCAGAGAAAGGCAGCAAGGCTGGGGAGGGGCCTGGAGCACAGGAATGGCATTGGAATGGGCTGGCCAGGGAGGTGGTGGAGTCGCTGTCCCTGGAGGTATTCAAGCAAAGCCTGGATGGGGCACTTAGTGCCATGGTCTGATTGATTGGCCAGGGCTGGGTGCTAGGTTGGACTGGATGAGCTTGGAGATGTCTTCCAACCTGCTTAATTCTATGATTCTATGGTGAGTGCAGGTGGGAAGCTGGAGCTCACAAGATGGTGAGTGCAGGTGGGGAAGCTGGAGCTCACAACACAGTGAGTGCAGGTGGGAAGCTGGAGCTCACAAGATGGTGAGTGAAGGTGGGGAAGCTGGAGCTCACAACACAGTGAGTGCAGGTGTGGAAGCTGGAGCTCACAACACAGTGAGTGCAGGTGGGAAGCTGGAGCTCACAACAGTGAGTGCAGGTGGGAAGCTGGAGCTCACAACACAGTGAGTGCAGGTGGGAAGCTGGAGCTCACAAGATGGTGAGTGAAGGTGGGGAAGCTGGAGCTCACAACACAGTGAGTGCAGGTGGGGAAGCTGGAGCTCACAACACAGTGAGTGCAGGTGGGAAGCTGGAGCTCACAACACAGTGAGTGCAGGTGGGAAGCTGGAGCTCACAACACAGTGAGTGCAGGTGGGAAGCTGGAGCTCACAACACAGTGAGTGCAGGTGGGAAGCTGGAGCTCACAACACGGTGAGTGCAGGTGGGAAGCTGGAGCTCACAACACGGTGAGTGCAGGTGGGAAGCTGGAGCTCACAACACAGTGAGTGCAGGTGGGAAGCTGGAGCTCACAACACGGTGAGTGCAGGTGGGAAGCTGGAGCTCACAACACGGTGAGTGAAGTTGGGAAGCTGGAGCTCACAACACAGTGAGTGCAGGTGGGAAGCTGGAGCTCACAACACAGTGAGTGCAGGTGGGAAGCTGGAGCTCACAACACAGTGAGTGCAGGTGGGAAGCTGGAGCTCACAACACGGTGAGTGAAGGTGGGAAGCTGGAGCTCACAACACAGTGAGTGCAGGTGGGAAGCTGGAGCTCACAACACGGTGAGTGCAGGTGGGAAGCTGGAGCTCACAACACAGTGAGTGCAGGTGGGAAGCTGGAGCTCACAACACAGTGAGTGCAGGTGGGAAGCTGGAGCTCACAACACAGTGAGTGCAGGTGGGAAGCTGGAGCTCACAACACAGTGAGTGAAGGTGGGGAAGCTGGAGCTCACAACACAGTGAGTGCAGGTGGGAAGCTGGAGCTCACAACACAGTGAGTGCAGGTGGGAAGCTGGAGCTCACAAGATGGTGAGTGCAGGTGGGAAGCTGGAGCTCACAACACAGTGAGTGCAGGTGGGAAGCTGGAGCTCACAACACAGTGAGTGCAGGTGGGAAGCTGGAGCTCACAACACGGTGAGTGAAGGTGGGAAGCTGGAGCTCACAACACAGTGAGTGCAGGTGGGGAAGCTGGAGCTCACAACACAGTGAGTGCAGGTGGGAAGCTGGAGCTCACAAGATGGTGAGTGAAGGTGGGGAAGCTGGAGCTCACAACACAGTGAGTGCAGGTGGGAAGCTGGAGCTCACAACACAGTGAGTGCAGGTGGGAAGCTGGAGCTCACAACACAGTGAGTGCAGGTGGGAAGCTGGAGCTCACAACACAGTGAGTGCAGGTGGGAAGCTGGAGCTCACAACACGGTGAGTGAAGGTGGGAAGCTGGAGCTCACAACACGGTGAGTGCAGGTGGGAAGCTGGAGCTCACAACACAGTGAGTGCAGGTGGGAAGCTGGAGCTCACAACACAGTGAGTGCAGGTGGGAAGCAGGAGCTCACACCACAGTGAGTGCAGGTGGGAAGCTGGAGCTCACAACACAGTGAGTGCAGGTGGGAAGCTGGAGCTCACAACACAGTGAGTGCAGGTGGGAAGCTGGAGCTCACAACACAGTGAGTGAAGGTGGGGAAGCTGGAGCTCACAACACAGTGAGTGCAGGTGGGAAGCTGGAGCTCACAACACAGTGAGTGCAGGTGGGAAGCTGGAGCTCACAAGATGGTGAGTGCAGGTGGGAAGCTGGAGCTCACAACACAGTGAGTGCAGGTGGGAAGCTGGAGCTCACAACACAGTGAGTGCAGGTGGGAAGCTGGAGCTCACAACACGGTGAGTGAAGGTGGGAAGCTGGAGCTCACAACACAGTGAGTGCAGGTGGGGAAGCTGGAGCTCACAACACAGTGAGTGCAGGTGGGAAGCTGGAGCTCACAAGATGGTGAGTGAAGGTGGGGAAGCTGGAGCTCACAACACAGTGAGTGCAGGTGGGAAGCTGGAGCTCACAACACAGTGAGTGCAGGTGGGAAGCTGGAGCTCACAACACGGTGAGTGAAGGTGGGAAGCTGGAGCTCACAACACAGTGAGTGCAGGTGTGGAAGCTGGAGCTCACAACACCAATGCAGGGAAAAGCTTGCCTCATTTTCTTGTTTTTAATCTCCCTGTGGTAGGATTAGGAGGATTCACAGACTGGCTGAGTAGTGGACTTGTCCTTTTCTTTGCTGACATGGGAGTTGGCTGATGGATGTGCAGAGTGGTTTTGGTCTTTCTTGCTTACTCTGGGGCAGTGATGATGCCAGAGAAGGACCAGCCTATGTTTCCTCATATATCATGTGTACATAAGAGCAGGTTTTAATGTGTGCATATGGAAGACAAACTGAACAAAACCAAGAAATCTGTGGAAATTTGAGTTTCTCTATAAGCTATAGTTTGGCAAACACCTTTTACATGAACTGACTGTGTCCTAGCTGTTCAGGAGCTGGTTGTTCATGTAATGGTGACAAACTGCTAAAGCAATCATCTCTTCCTAAGGTTTTGTTTGTCAAAAGGGAGGAAAATATTACTTTTATTCCCACTTGACTGGCAGGACAGAATGAAGTAACAGTGATTCTTCTAGTGAATATTTAAAATTTAGTTCATTAATGGCTCAGGTTTATGTATTTGCTTTGTGCTTAGTTGGTTCTACACAACTCTGCTCTGGTGAGGCCTCACCTGGAGTACTGTGTCCAGGTCTGGAGCCTTCGATATAGGAAGGGCATGGAACTGATGGAATGGGTGCAGAGGAGGCCACAAAAGTGATCAGGGGGTTGAAGAACCTTTACTATAAGGACAGGCTGAGGGAGCTGGGGGTGTCCAGCCTGGAAAAGAGGAGGCTCAGGGGAGACCTAACAGCAGTCTGACCTGAAGGGAGCTACAAGAGGGCTGCAGAGAGGCTGTTTGCAAAGGCCTGTGGTGACAAAATGAGGGCAGTGGCTTCAAACTAGAGCAGAGCAGATTTAGCTTGGATGTTAGGAACAAGTTCTTTACTGTGAGTGTGGTGAAACACTGGAACAGGTTGTCCAGGGAGGTGGCTGGGGCCCTTTCCCTGGAGATATTCAAGGTGAGGCTGAACAAGGCTCTGGGCAACCTGTTCTAGTTGAGGATGTGCATGGTGACTGTAGAGGGAGTTGGACTAGATGACCTTCAGAGGTCCCTTCCAACCCAGCCCCATTCTGTGATTCTATTATTTTAACTGCAAGGTTCTGAGAAAGCACAAAAATACACTCCAGAAAGCCTCTGCAGGTGACTAAACCAAAAATCTTCAGTTATGAAATCAACTAAGAGCTAAACTTTATTTACTTACACAAATGCCAAACCATACTAAAGAAACTAATAAATGAAAAACCACACATGAAGAAAAACCCAAACCAAACCAAAATAAAAACCAACCAAGCAAACCCCATTTTTGGTGACTATTCCAAGGTATCTTGCTAAACTAAACAAAATTAAGCTAATGTAATAGGATAGAAAGGAAATAATGTAATAGAAGTAATGTAATAGAAATGAAATGGGATGAAATATAATATCTGTAGTGATAGGATGAGGGACAGTGGTTAGAAACTGGAGCAGGGCAGATTTATGTTGGACATCAGGAGGAAGTTGTACACAATGAAAGTGGTGAAATGTTGGAACAGGCTTCCCAGAGATGTGCTTGAGGCCCCATCCCTGGAGATATTCAAGATCAGACTTGATGTGATCCTGGGCAGCCTGACCTATTTGGAGGTGTCCCTGCTGACTGCAGGGTGGGGTGGACAAGATGACCTTTGAGGGTTCTTCCCAACCCAATTCAATCTGTGAATCTGTGAATAATAATAATAATGTTGAAGCTCTCTTTTTGTCTGGCATTGCAAAGAAGTTCACACACAGTTACAGGTCTGAAGCCTTTCCTGTGGGCATGAGCTCTGCTCTTCCTGTGCAAAAGAGTTGGTTGGGTAGAGAGGGAGTGGAAGGGAGGAAAGCTCAAGCCATAGATCTCTAGAAATGCAGCACCACATTATTAGCTGATTTAGCTGCAGTTCTCTTCGTGGAGCTGCATCCATTTCCCCCAGTCAGGTCCCAGACCCAGTCTCACTTCCACTGCTGCTCTTTGACTCCTTGCCAGAGTGAGGTATAACTTAAACCAGAAACAGATGTGGATGACTGTAACCTAGCTGCAGAGTATACACAGGCTCCATCGTGTTAATTTTCCATGCATTTGCAAGAGGGGTGCTGAAATCACTGTAAAATCTTGTAGCTGACAGCCCCTGGATGGTGAGAAAGGCTTCTCCTTGCTTTGCTGCAAACGATCCTTTGTTTCTGCCATGCCTATTTAGATTGCACTACATTTGTTTTGAACTGCTTTCAGCCTTTCCTGCTGAGCATGATGGGAGCCTGTGCTTAAGTGATTGCAAATGTTTCTCTGTGTTTCCATCAGACAGGCCAGCTGGATCGTCCCCTCCTGCCTAGCTGCAACTTCTGTCCTTTGCTTCTCAGAAGGGACCAGCACAAGGGGATGAGTCTTTCTCAACACAACCCTGAAAAGATGGGGTGCAGATATTATGTAGGAATGCATAAAGGGAGCATCCCTGGAAGCAGAGCCACACTAGAGTAAAAATCCTTTTTTATTTCCCATTGCCCTGTGGTTTTGCAAGGCAGACTGAGAGGAATAAAAAAGGAGAGAGTTCCAGCAAAAACAGAGTCCTGTGCCAAGCCAAGCAAAATGCTGCAAGGGAGCAAAGCAAAGCAAGAGTCCGTTAACAGTTTGTAGCAAGAAGCTGTGTTTTCTTTTCCAACCTCCCACCACAGGAACTGTGTCTTAACATCAAACAGAAACCAGCAGGAATAAACAGGTTGCTGGGGGTGAATTGGTTGTGCAAAACTCTAGACTACTCCAAAGCTAAGCTAGTGGCCACCTTTGGATGGGAATTAATCCTGCTGTGTCAAAGAGTCACTTCTGATGTTCACTTACAGCTCAAGGCTAGGTCACTGCACACTGCTTTGCCTTCGTGCTGCAAGGGGTTGGACTTAGAATCACAGAATCAAGCAGGCTGGAAGACCTCCAAGCTCATCCAGCCCAACCTAGCACCCAGGCCTGGCCAAGCAACCAGACCATGGCACTAAGTGCCCCAGCCAGGCTTGGCTGCAACACCTCCAGGCACAGCCACTCCACCACCTCCCTGGGCAGCCCATTCCAATGCCAATCACTCTCTCTGCCAACAACTTCCTCCTAACATCCAGCCTAGACCTGCCCTGGCACAGCTTGAGACTGTGTCCCCTTCTTCTGTTGCTGGCTGCCTGGCAGCAGAGCCCAACTCCACCTGGCTACAGCCTCCCTTCAGGCAGCTGCAGACAGCAATGAGCTCTGCCCTGAGCCTCCTCTTCTGCAGGCTGCACCCCCCCCAGCTCCCTCAGCCTCTCCTCACAGGGCTGTGCTCCAGGCCCCTCCCCAGCCTTGCTGCCCTTCTCCAAACACCTTCCAGCACCTCAACATCTCTCTGCAATGGAGGAGCCCAGAACTGGACACAGCACTCAAGGTGTGGCCTGAGCAGTGCTGAGCACAGGGGCAGAAGAACCTCCCTTGTCCTGCTGCCCACACTGCTCCTGAGCCAGCCCAGGATGCCATAGGCTCTGCTGCCCACCTGGGCACACTGCTGCCTCCTCTGCAGCTGCTCTCTCCCAGCACCCCCAGCGCCTTCTCTGCCTGGCTGCTCTCAGCCACTCTGTCCCCAGCCTTGATGATCTTTCAAGGACCCTTCTGACCCCTAACATTCTGTCATCCTGAACAGGTGTTTGGCCTGCTTATTAAAACCAAACAGATTTCCTGTGAGTCTTCAAAATTCTCCCCCCCCCCTATTTTTTCAGTAAGAAGGGATGCAGTTGCTTTTACTCCTTGGATTGCAGGAGTGAGAAGAATATTTAGGAAGATTTAGAGGTCTTTTTTTTTCCCCCTTTCTGTGATGTTTGTGTAGTCTGAAATGGAGCTGGAGAAAGACAGTCCAATTTTCCCACTGCAAGAGTTTCCATGGCTGCATTTCCTGTTGCCTAAGTCCTCACAGGCCACAGTGGCTTCTGCAGCTTCACTGCTAAAATCCTGAGCAGCAAATCTCTTAGCTTGTTCATGATTGCATTTCTGCTCACCATTATAGCACAGGTCTGCAGGGACTGTCAAATAAACTGAGCTTGCAGCCAAGCTGTCCACCCTCTGAAGTTGCTGGCTGATCTTTTAAGTTGAAATATACTTCTTGGGCAGGGCCATCTTGCCACGTATGTCTCATCCCTGTGTGGATCCTAGGAATGTGAAGAAGTTGTGTTGGCTGCCTGTGCTTGTGGGAGTGGAATAGCTTTGCAGGCTGCTTTTGCATCAGAAATAGCATTCAGCTCTTCATGGCTGTTGCAAAAGAAAAAGGGAATGCCCCACCTGAAGATGTGAGATGTAGAGCATGTGCTGTGGGAAGGCTGAGATGCTGTTTGAGAGAGTGGGGGCTGTTCAGTCTGGAGAGGAGAAGGCTCTGAGGAAACCTTGTTGTGGCCTTCCAGGATCTGAAGGGGGCTTCAAGAAAGCTGGGAGGGGATGTTTTAGGGTGTCAGGTAGTGATAAGACTGGGGGGAGTGGAGCAAAACTAGAAGTGAGTAGATTCAGACTGGATGTTAGGAAGAAGTTCTACAGCATGAGGGTGTTGAGACACTGGAAGAGGTTACCTAGGGAGGTGGTAGAAGCCTCATCCCTGGATGTTTTGAGGTCAAGATGGATGTGGCTGTGAGCAACCTGTTCTAGTGTGAGGTGTCCCTGCCCATGGTAGGGGGGTTGGAACTGGATGATTCCTGAGGTCCCTTCCAGCCCTGACAGTTCTAAGATTCCATGTTTGAGTGAGGTGATTCTGCCACTCTGCTCTGGTGAGACCTTACCTGGAGTACTTTGTCCAGCTGTGCAAAGCAAACATAAACATGAGACCCTCTCCCCTCCATTTCATAGCCATGAAAGCAGCATCCCCAGGTTAGAGCTGGGATCTGTGCAAGGGCCTTTCTCACCAAGCTGGAGATCCTAACCAGGGGACTGTGCCAGCCAGAGAGATAGGCTGCAGTGGCTAAACAAAGCCCTGTGGAAAGAGTGAGCCTGTTGCAGAGTGCCTCAGTTTATCTTGCTTTCTCAAAGTGTTTGTTTTGTGGAGGGGTTAAAACATTTCATTCTCCTTTGCAAGCCTCCCTGCTGCTTGCTTCTCTCTAATGTAGAGAGAAAGAACAATATTTAAGCTGCTTTTATTGTTGTTATTGCTAGTTTATGCTCTATTTCTAGAGAGGAAGAGACCAAGCATAGGAAAACATTTTAGCTTGGCAACTTAAGGGTGAGTAGTGGTATCAGTGGTAGCCAAGTTGAGGCCTCCTCAGACAAACTGTGCCTGCAGGGAAGCAGAGCAAGTGAGACCACTCTGCCACCCCCACCAAGAGCGTATTTTGTGTCTGGTCCAGGGCTTGCTTCTTTGACAAACATGCAGATCAGTGATGGCTTTTATGCAGACAGGAGAAGAGGCCTCAGGAGCTGGCCCACTGTGAGCTCTTGCTGAAATCTGCCCATGTGTGTCTTTGCATGAGGAGGCTGCAGCATCCTGCAGTCCAGGATAGGCAGCTGTGTCTAGATCAGATGACAGGCATTGAGGATGGAGCTCTCAAAGGCCTTTCTCAGATGCACACTTTCAAAAGGTGAATGCTTAGAATCATAGAATAGGCTTGGTTTGAAAAGACCTTTAAGATCAATGATTCAACTATTCTCTAGCTCAGGGCAGAGCTCATTGCTGTCTGCAGCTCCCTGAAGGGAGGCTGTAGCCAGGTGGGGTTGGTCTCTTCTGCCAGGCAACCAGCAACAGAAGGAGGGGACACAGTCTCAAGCTGTGCTGGAGGAGATTCAGATTGGATGTTAGGAGGAAGTTGTTGTCAGAGAGAGTGATTGGCATTGGAATGGGCTGCCCAGGGAGGTGGTGGAGTGGCTGTGCCTGGAGGTGTTGCAGCCAAGCCTGGCTGGGGCACTTAGTGCCATGGTCTGGTTGGTTGGCCAGGGCTGGGTGCTAGGTTGGGCTGGCTGAGCTTGGAGGTTTCTTCCAACCTGCTTGATTCTAAGATTCTGTCTCCTTGGGTAGCCTATTCCAGGGTCTGAAATAACATTTCAGATCTGGAAGGCTTTTACACCTGACAGTAGCCCTCAGGATTCCCTCAGCATCTACCAGCAGCTTCGCCTCTGAACTTTCATGACCAATTTGACTGTCCCAGACTGAACTAGTGATGGAGCAAAAGCCTAGTTCCTTGACCTCTGCTATTTCAGTTTAGTTATTGATGCCTTTATCTTCCTCACTGCATAGGTGCAAGGCCTGGAAAGCAATGAGAAGCTAGGAGTGCTTTTTTTAATGTTTGGTTTTGTAGCCAAAGGTTTTCACAGCTCCAGTGGGGAAAATCAGGAAACGTGAACAAATCCATTGCTAACAATGAGCTATTATGAGGGTAGCACTGGAAACGATCTGAGGCAATACTGTGTCACTGCATCCAAATTTCAAGTTCCTACAGACAATTACAGCCAGTCTGAAGCAACCTTGCTGAGAGCTGTCTTAAGGATCCAAACCCATTTGTGATAAGAAAAAAGCAAGGTTTACTTCTTACCAGTTTGATTCTGAATATTTCCCCCCACAGACACTTTTAATCCTTCCATTTTTTTCTGTTTGAGTGCTTGACTTTAAATGTGTATTTCCTTTGGTCTGTAATATGTTTTCTTTCCTCATTAAGGACAAAAATATGCTAATTGAACAAACTGTTTCAGAAAGAGTGGTGGGATGGTAGCTTGCCTGTGCTAAACTTTCTGCACACAAACCACCCCCTTTTCCCAGGCTGAACTGTGGATGCTTTAAGCACCTACTTCAGGAGAGGCTTTCCTGAGGTTATGCAGATCCCACATGATCCAAGATAAACAGTTCCCACTGAATGAAGCAGTCATGGGCATGATGGGCTTTTTAAGCTATCTACACAGAGTTCTAACCACATCAGTGACCAGAAACCACCAACATAGCCACCTGTGGGCTTCATTGAAGGACCAGATGTTGTTTGAGAAAGGTAAACACTTCCTCCAGCCTGGCATCTTGGCCCTGCAATTCCCTTTCAGAGGAAGGGCACCACTGCAATGGAGGGGATGGCAACCAGCTGCTGTCCTGCTGTGGTGCTTCAGCCATGTAAAGGGTTAACCCTCCTGGGGGTGGCCTGAACCTGCCCCCAGGGGTAGTGGTTAGCCCACTCCTGCTTCCTGTCTAGCCCCCCTAGAAACACTGAAGAACTTCTTGTTTTCCTTTCTCTTTGCCCTCCTGCCTGCCACCTGCACCCTGGTTCCTGCTGCTCCTCTTTTGCCACGTGGCCACCCTACCATATGGTGGGACAAGCCCCTCCTGAATCCACCTCCATCCGTTGCCTTCAACCTGCCTGTAGAGATGTTTTTGTACCTTGCTTCCCTTTCCTACACCTTTTTTGTAACTCCCCTACCTTAAATAACCTTTATTGATTGTTAAAGCTTTTATTTTAATTTCCAAATGCAAGCAAGACTCTTCTTTGGCTCCTTTTCCTCTCTATATCTAATTCCTTTCTTTCCAAAAGGGGGAGAGGGGAAAGCATCCTATTAGTGTATTGTTCTGTTAGGTATTTTGGGCTCTGGGAAGCTAAATCAGACCAATACAAACTACTTCACAAGATCACAGAATGATGAGAGTGGGAAGGGACCTCTCATTGAGTCCTATCCCCCTGCTAGAGCAGTGTCACCCAGAGTAAATCACCCAAGGATACATCCAGGTGGGTTTTGAGTGCCTCCAGAGATGGAGACTTCACAGCCTCTCTGGGCAGCCTGCTCCAATGCTCTGCTACCCTCAAAGGGAAGAAAGGATGTGGTTAATGGCAGTGGCTGAGCAGCAGCAGTGGGATTGTTAGCTCTAGGTGAGCATCTGGATTTGATGGTCTGCAAAGACCCTTCCAACCTCAACAGTTCTATGGTTCTTTGGTTCTGTGGAGTCTCCTGTGTTCAGTTTGTGTGCACTGCCCCTTGTCTTGTCCCTGGACACCACTTTGTGCCACGTTGATTTTTACCAGAGTTTTACTTTGATTTTTATCAGAAGCCATCAGGACCTGAGGCTCCACATTAGGATAGGAGCAACTGCAGGTGGCTGTGCCTGTTAGGCTTCAACACATGGGTTACCTCAGGTATTGCTACATGGAATTGGGCTGTGATGTGGCCTCAGCCTCTCTGTGCTTCAGTTCTTCCTTAATTCCCAGAGAAGTGGCTAGTGAGGCTTTTGGATATGGAAATAGCAAGATCCTAATTTGCTAAATGGAACCAGAGAATCATAGGATTGTTTCAGCTGGAAAAGACCTCAGAGATCAAGTCCAACCATCGACCTAAGATGTGGCCATCAAACCATGTCCCCAGGCACCATGTCCACAGGGTTCTTGAACACCTCCAGGGACAGTGACTCCACCACCTCCCTGGGCAGCCTGTGCCAATCCCTGACCACTCTTGCAGGAAAGAATTTTTTACTAACCTGCAACTTAAACCTCTCCCAGCACAATTTCAGGCCATTTCCTCCTGTTCTATCACCTGATAGTAGGGAGAAGAAACCAAACTCAACCTCATCAACACCTCCTTTCAGGGAGCCATAGAGTGCAGTGTGGTCTCCCCTCAGCCTCCTTTTCTCCCACTTCCTCAGCTGCTCCTCACCAAAGCTGTTCTCCAGCCCCCTCACCAGCTTCCCTGCCCTTCTCTGAACACACACCAGAGTTAGGTAACTTGTTTTAAACAGGGAGGTTTGAAGTGTGCCAAGGAGGCTTAATTACTGTGAGAGGCTGGAGGGCAGAAATCGGCAGGCAGCTGGGAAGACCTCTGTGCCTGGAGTGGCTTCTGTGGAGCATTTCACTTCTGCATTGGCTGCGCTGGGCTGTGCTCCTGCTGATGTGGCATCAGAATTTCCAAGTCTGTCAAGTAGAAGGTATTCCTGTTACCTCCTCCTCCTCCTTTTGTGTGCTGCAGCCCTACAGACGTGGCAGCTCCCTGAACCGCTTCCCAATTACACAGTAAGCATGCTGGATGTCCCTGGTGACAGCCGGGGCTAGAAGAGAGTCAACAGTGCCAGATTAAGAGCCACACAGCACCAAAACCATGAAAGAAAAGAAGGAAACAGTGAGGAGTCCAGGATAAGAGCAAAGACTTTTCCCCACCCCCTCACCCCCTTTATACTTTCTTCTTTCCTCCCACAGAGAAGTCTGATAGGGGCACAGGCTGATAACAGCGAGTTGCCAGATCTCAGGGTCTGACTTTGCTTTGGTTTGTTGCATAGAAATTGATTCCTGTTAGGATTTGACTAAAGTCTGCAAGGTGGAGATATGTGCAAGGGAAATCTTCAGCCTCTTTTGCCTGCCCCTTCTGAAAAGGGAGCTGCTGGGAGGCAAAAGGACTCCCCCACTCCCTGGGACTTTTAATTTTAAGTGTCTAGAGCTGCTAGGAGTGAGGCCAGGCTGTGGAACACCCGGAGCCTCGCAGGGTTTTATTACCCCCTTCCACGTCATCCCCTCGTTCTCAAATCCCTGGAAGAAATCTTCAGGCAGAGCAGGGGGGGAAGGGAATCCTTTGCTTTTTGACCTGCAAGTTTTGATGCACTCCAGCAAAGCCTCTGCAGCTTTAACCCATAAGCACAGACTTTGCCAGCGTTTCTCCCAGGTGCACTGCTGCTTCCCACGAGTTCATTTGCAAGACTTGAAGAAGTCAGCAGCTTCCCTCTCACCACGGAAGAGGACTTTTTGCCCCTCTGCTCTGTGCCGGTGCTTTACCTTCGTGAGTTAGAAGGAAATTGCTCTAGCACCTCTGAACGTTCCTTGCTTCAATCCTAAGTGCTTGATTGTGGCAAAGCAGTGCTAGGGCAGCAGCAAGATTTCTGAAGGTAAACCAGAGAGGACTTCTCAGCTCTCTGCCTTGAGGAAGAGGCACTTTGTCACCCAGCTCAAGTAAATCAGCAGCAATTTGCAGCTGGGCACGAAGGTGCTTGCATTTCTCCCAGCAAAGCAGCCAGCCTGAGCTGTGCTCTCCTCGGCAGCACTAGGAAGAGCAGCCTGAATGAATGGCAAATGTCTAAACTTTCCTGCTCTCCCCACCCACCTCACAGTTGTCTACAACTACCTGAAGGGAGGTTGTAGCCAAGTAGGGGTTGGGCTCTTCTGCCAGGCAGTCAGTGACAGAACAAGGGGACACAGTCTCAAGTTGTGTTAGGGGAGATTCAGATTGGATGTGAGGAGGAAGTTGTCGGCAGAGAGAGTGATTGGCATTGGAATGGGCTGCCCAGGGAGGTGGTGGAGTGGCTGTGCCTGGAGGTGTTGCAGCCAAGCCTGGCTGGGGCACTTAGTGCCATGGTCTGGTTGCTTGGCCAGGGCTGGGTGCTAGGTTGGGCTGGGTGAGCTTGGAGCTCTCTTCCAACCTGCTTGGTTCTATGAAAAGTTTCCCTCTGCCACAACCCTCTGTGCAGCTTTTACTTCTTTGACTTAATCCAAACTGATTCACAGAGCTGAGCAGGGAAAAAAGGAATCATCTGGAAAACACATGGCAGGGGAGAGGCAGAGCCTCCAGCGGCTCTGCAGAGCAAGATAAACACTTCTTAGGGAGCAGCTCTGCTAGGAGGAGCTGGCTTGGCTTGCTTCATGACGTGTCAGGAAGATAGGAATGCTGGACCATATTTGGGCTAAGCCCAAAGCCTGGGCAAAACCTAGGAATAGCTTTTGTTAAGCTGCTCTCTGGGTCAGGAGAAGGAGATGCAGCAGGGCGCAGCATCGCGGAGAACGAGGAGGAGCCTTTGCTGCTTATGAGTGTAATGGATTCAGAAAACAGGAGATCACCAGTCAGAAAATCATGGAGTCATAGAATGGGAGGGCTTGGGTGGGACCTCCACACAGCTTCATCTCCAACCCCAAAATGCCATTTTAAGGTAAAAAATTCAGAGTGTGGAGGATTTTTTCCCTGCCCCATCTCTGTTTGCTAAACACCAGTTTTAACAATGCTGGGCAAGGTTTTCTTCCTGCTTTTTAGGCTCTTGGTGATCAGCATTTTCTCTAATGCCATCTTTTTAGTTAAAAAAAAAGGAGTACTAAAAAAGCATTTTAGTATTTAATGTGGTACATGGAAGTGAGATAGGCAAAAACCAATTTGATTCTTAAAGCATTACTGCAAAGTCCACAAATATCTAACACTGAAGTCTACAAATATTTCACACTGATTCATCTTCGGGGGAACTTTCTGATTGGAAAGACTTTAGTTTAGGTTTGAGATTGCTTTTTTTTGTAAGAAGAAGAGGCATGAAAAATGTGACAAAACTCTTCCCATCAGTAAGCAGCAAGCACCCACTTCACAGGGACATGCAGCCTTTGCTGATTGGGATCTTTGGAAGTCAGATCATTCAGCTTCCTGCCTGAGCCTCAAACTGTAGCAGGTCAGCTCTGAGATGAAAAGATAATTCCTCTCCTGGGGCTCTGTGAGGAGGTTTCTCATTAGGCCTTTGCCAAAGAAAGGGCAAATGAGAAGGGAGCTGAGCTGTGAAGAATCCTGCAAGACCATCTGCACAGCTAACCCACTGGGGGCATTGCCTCCTTCCTGCTGTGCTGCCAGGAGCTCCTCTCTGCAGTACAGCTCTAATCTGTGTTACATCACTGCCCTCAGTTCTTATGGCTTGAGAGAGGGAGGAACACTTGTTCATGAGAAGTCACTGGAAGAGGAATTCAGAAAGAGAGAAGAAAAACAGTAGTTGGAGGCAAGCTCGAAGCCAAGTTGGATGCAGCCTTGCACAGGTTGGTCTAGTAGGTGATGTTCAAGGTCTCTTCTAACCCAAACCAGTAACCAGTCTATTGTTCCATGATAAGTTTCAGGAACTAGATAAAAAACCAAAAACCCCAACCTCTATTATTCTATGATTGTATGATCTTGAAGGTCTCCTCCAACCCAAACCAGTCCACTATTCTCTTATTCTATCATTCTATGGTAGGCTTCAGAAGCTAGATTAAGATAAAAATAAGATCACAGTATCACAGTATCCAGCCTGAACCTGCCCTGGCACAGCTTGAGGCTGTGTCCCCTTCTTCTGTTGCTGGGTGCCTGGCAGAAAAGACCAACTCCACCTGGCTACAGCCTCCCTTCAGGTACCTGTAGACAGCAATGAGCTCTGCCCTGAGCCTATTCTTTAGCTAACTCTTTCTGTGAAAATATTCCTGCAGATCTGCAGTCTAAACCTCCCCTGGTTCAACTTGAGGCCATTTACTCTCATTCTATCACTTGTGCTCAGAAGAGACCAACTCCCACCTGCCTCCAGCTTCCTTTCAGGGAGCTGTAGAGAGCCAGAAGCTCTCCCCTCAGCCTCCTTTTCTCCAGACAAACCCTCTGCCCAGTTCCCTCAGCTGCTCCTCTCCAGCCCTGTTCTCCAGACCCTTCACCAGCTTTGTTACCCTTCTCTGGCCCCACTCCAGCCCCTCAGTGTCCTTCCTGGAGTGAATGCTCCAAAACTGAACCCAGGACTCACTGTGTAGCCTCACCAGTGCTGAGGGCAGGAGGATAATCCCTTCTCAGGTTCTGCTGGCCACATTATTCCTGATCCAGGCCAGGATGCCATTGACCTGTGCCTGAGCTCTGCTGCCTCCATTTCACACAAGGCAAAACTGAGGCAACAAGAGGCAAGATCATTTCCTTTAGATGTCTCAGCTGGAGAGTGACACAGACAGCAGCATGACAATTATTTGGTGGTGGTGTTGGGGGGGTTTAGGCTTGCAGAATCAATGGGTTTGGTTTGGTTTATATATAAGTAGATGATGGGAATCTACCTCCCTTTTCCTACCAGGAATTTAAGGGAATATTTTTCCTTCAGAAGTTTTCCTGAAGGTTGAAGAGAGACAGCAAAAGGCATTTCATTTCTCGAGCTCATCACACATTTGTCTAAGCTCAGAGAAATCTGTTTTCTGTTAGAAGAGGAGGGCAGAGTAATTTTTTTTTTCTTCTTTTTCTTTCCTTTTTTTTTTTTTTTTTTTTTTTTTTTTTTTTTTTTTTCATGTTAGCAGAGCCCAAAGTTGTCTGGAAACTGTGCCAAAACAAAAGCATAAAAAAGAATGCATCTGGAAGTCATTAGGGAAGTTTGGAGTGGGCAGTGATTAAAGCAGGATGGAATTTCGACTTCTTTTTTTCCCCTTTGCAGTTTCTAAGCCAATCGAATACAACTTTAAAGTGAATCAACCCCCCCTGCACACACAGGCTTTAAGTCTTATGAATATGCAAGCAAGAAAAGTCTCCCCCCATTTTCCTCCCAAAGGCAATTCCTGAAGTGCCTCCCAACACATTTCCCTGCACTGTTTGGGAGAGTTCAAATTTTACTTCTGCTTTGCCTTTTTTTTCCGTAATAATTTTCTTTGTTGTTTGTTTTTCTTTTTCCACAGTAGCCACTAGAAAATTCCACTTTCCTTTCCTTTCCTTTCCTTTCCTTTCCTTTCCTTTCCTTTCCTTTCCTTTCCTTTCCTTTCCTTTCCTTTCCTTTCCTTTCCTTTCCTTTCCTTTCCTTTCCTTTCCTTTCCTTTCCTTTCCTTTCCTTTCCTTTCCTTTCCTTTCCTTTCCTTTCCTTTCCTTTCCTTTCCTTTCCTTTCCTTTCCTTTCCTTTCCTTTCCTTTCCTTTCCTTTCCTTTCCTTTCCTTTCCTTTCCTTTCCTTTCCTTTCCTTTCCTTTCCTTTCCTTTCCTTTCCTTTCCTTTCCTTTCCTTTCCTTTCCTTTCCTTTCCTTTCCTTTCCTTTCCTTTCCTTTCCTTTCCTTTCCTCTCCTTTTTCCTCTCCTCTCCTTTTTCCTCTCCTCTCCTCTCCTCTCCTCTCCTCTCCTCTCCTCTCCTCTCCTCTCCTCTCCTCTCCTCTCCTCTCCTCTCCTCTCCTCTCTCCTCTCTCCTCTCTCCTCTCTCCTCTCTCCTCTCTCCTCTCTCCTCTCTCCTCTCTCCTCTCTCCTCTCCTTTTCCCCCTTCAAACACAGCAGCTGGAAGATGATCCTGACATTGTAGAGCACAGGGCTACAATGTGGCATTAAGGTCAAATTCCTGCAGAGGATTAGAAGAATCGGGTTGTGAATGGAGATCTCTTTTTTCCAGCTTCTTCCACTGCCACATCTCTTTGCCTGTGGGTAGCTGTTTTCCTCCAGCAGTACTGCAGGACAGGCTGGTGCAGTCTCCTCCCACTAACTGCTCTCAGTGTATGCCTTAAGGCCAGGCTGGATGAGGCTGTGGGCAGCCTGATCTAGGGTAGGGTGTCCCTACCCATGGCAGGGGGGGTTGGAACTGGATGATCCTTGTGGTCCCTTCCAACCCTGACTGATTCTGTGATTCTATGAACTCCATCCAGGGTCCTCCTTTCCTAACTACCTCCAAACCCCTCATAGGACCTCCTTCTGCTTAGCATATTTAATAGTACAAATACCTGAAAACATCAACAATACTCATGTCTGTCCTTTTTTATTCTGCTAAATTCCTTTTCCCCTCTTTTCATTCCATCCTTAATAATCTGTAGCAGGAATTCTTACCAGCTGTAATGTCAGAATTAGCTGCAGTCAAATATAGGAGAACCTGCTTTCCTCAACTGACATCATAGAGAAACTTCCACTGATCACATTGAGAATTCACAGAGTTGTTTTGCTTGGAAAAGACCTCTAAGGTCATCCAGTCCAACCATCGACCTAAAACCACCATGGCCATGAAACTGTACCCCAAAGTGCCAAGTCCACACCTTTCTTGAGCACCCCTAGGGAGCTGTTCCATCACCATAACCAGGGCTATGTTTACTCAGTTAATTGACACTGTCTCTGATGCCTGCAAAGGCCATGAAGAAGTGGTCTCCAGCTTCATATTTTCATGAACACCTTCAGGGAGGAGGCATCCACAGCCTCCCTGCGTAACCTGTGCCAGTGTCTCTCCACCCTCACTGTAAAAAAACTTCTTCCAAATCTCCAGTCTAAATGTTCTCTTCTCTCTTTTAAAGCCATTGCCTCCCTCCCCCCCATCCTGTCACCACAGGCCTTTTTCAAATGCCCCTCTTCAGCTTTCTTCTAGGTCCCCTTCAGGTACTGGAAGGCCACTATAAGGTCTCCCTGGAGCTTTCTCTTCTCCAGGCTGAGAAGAGAAAGCTCTTCTCACCCATTCTCCATAGGGCAGGTTCTCCATCTCTCTGATCATCTTTATGGCCTCCTCTAGACTTGCCCCAGCAGTTGAATGTCCTCTTTGTGATGGGGACTCCAGATCTGGATGCCTTTCATTTGGTTTCCAGCAGTATCTTCCCCTCTTGATGACAAAAGTAGTCTCCCTTGTTCTTGTTCCCCCTACACTATCTCTCCAAGGTGCCTCGGGTAAGTCTTGGTGGCCAAAAGCAAAGGGCTGCCCTGCTCAGAGTGCTGCAGCTGAGCATGGATGGCAGTGTGCTGACTTTGGCTCACTCATTTCCTATTCCACCCTCACATTTGTAAATGCAACTCCCTATTTTCAGATTTCCAAAACTGTTCCAAAGTCTATGTGATTCCTTTAATTATGGCTTGAAGTAGAGGCAGATGCACTCCAAGAAACCAACAATTACCTGCAGCATGTCATTACCCTGAGACCTAAGGAGATCTGCAGCTTTTGTGCAACTCCATGCAGCATAGAATCATAGAATCAACCAGGTTGGAAGAGACCTCCAAGATCATCCAGTCCAACCTATCCCAGAAGAAGCTGCTGGAGGTGGCTCCAGCTAGGTTGTAATAAAGAAGTCTCAACACAGAACCTTCTTTGATAGAATCGTAGAATCTCCATCCTAAATCTGCCTGCCTTGAGCTTCAATCCATTCCCTCTCATCCTATCACTACAAGCCCTTCTAAAAACTCCCTTCCCAGCTTTCTTGTAGCTTCCTTTCAGCTGCTGGAAGGCTGCTCTAATGTCTCCCTGGAGCTTTCTCTTCTCCAGGCTTAACATCTCCAACACTCCTCTCCTCTCCTCTCCTCTCCTCTCCTCTCCTCTCCTCTCCTCTCCTCTCCTCTCCTCTCCTCTCCTCTCCTCTCCTCTCCTCTCCTCTCCTCTCCTCTCCTCTCCTCTCCTCTCCTCTCCTCTCCTCTCCTCTCCTCTCCTCTCCTCTCCTCTCCTCTCCTCTCCTCTCCTCTCCTCTCCTCTCCTCCACTCTGAATTGCAGTCCTAGCTGATTCAAATCCACCTCAAACTAATCTAAGACATCAGCAGTTCACCACTTTTGGTTACTCAATGCCTAGAATAATTGCCCCATGGTGCATTTGACTGAAGCCACCAATGAAAAACGTATTTTTAGTGGTGATTTCTTCCTGCCTTACTTCTGCTGAAGCTCTAAATGACAAAGCAACATGGCCTGTCCTACCCTAAATCCACAGGGAGATTCTTTAGAGCACTAACACTGCAAGTAAGATGAAATTAAACCAAACAGCCTGTGAACAGGTAGGGGAAAGCCTCAAAGCATTGTTCTATTAGATGCTTTTTAGGCAACCAGATGATTGTATCCTCTGTGTCAGTGTCCCTGTAGCTCTCAGGCCAGGGGGTTCTGTATTGCCATGTGGTCTTCCAGGGGTAACTCTCATTCACTGCATTACAAACTGCCAAGGACTGCTGTCTCCCCAAAGTCTGGTACTGCTGGAGCATCTACTTTCATCCTGTGGAGCTGTGCCACATGAGTGGAGAGCACAAAAAGGCTCTACAAAAGTATGACCTTGGCAGAAAGGAGTTGCAAGAAGCCTCTTTTTGGCAACTTGGTCTAGCTGAGCATGTCCCTGCTGATTGCAGGGTGGGTTGGACAAGATGACCTTCAGAGGTCTCTTCCAACCCAGACCATTCTATGGTTCTTTTAGGTGGTAGGACTGTGAGTGGGAAGCTCTGCAGAAGGCATTTCACCCTCTGAGGGGAAATGAGATGCTGCAGCTGGCACTTGGACTAGAGATAAACGAGCAAGATGCCTCCTCTGGGTGCTCCTTGCACAACGCTGCTGCAGAGACACCTTGTGAGAGAGGATGCAGTTCATCCTTGCTGCTTTTGAAAAGTTCAGCACCTCTTTCTCCCAGAGTGACTCTTCCAGCACGGGAGGGACCACTGACTTCATTGCAGACAGAGGAGTTTCTTTTCCCCAGCCACAATCTTGCATGTTCCAGGCACAGTGATACTGACTTGAATCAGGTGGAAAGAAGTGAAACCTTGAGGCAGTTGTGCAAGTCCCTATGCTTTAAACTTCTCCACACTCTCTCTGTAGGCCAACATATCTGCATTTGCTTCATTTTATATGAAACTGATGGAATTCATCTCTAGCTCCTCCAGTTAGATCAGCATTTCCATAAGTGCAACAGTAATTAAATCCCACTCTTGGCAGAGATGCAGAAAGGGAAATGCTGCCAACAGAACTGACTTTGCTGTACAGCAAATTTAGCCCCTCACAAAGGAGCAGAGTTTGAGAGCCTGGGCAAGAGCTTCAGATTCCACAACTTCAAGAAACACTCTAATTTTAGCCTGAGAGGACCATTCTTCTCCTGGTTTATACCATAGGGTGGTATCAGTGCTGCCTATAGCAGTCCCAGAGCTGACTGGCTTCAGTGCCAGCCTACTGTATGGACTGTTCAGTGTAGAAGCTACTGCAAAGCCAGCTGCAAAATCAACTCAACATCTACTTCAGAGATGTGACTTCTGCCTCCTGCAAATAGACCTACATGGAAGCAAGGCAGGGATCTGTGGGATGAGGATGACAGGGAATTATAGAATCATAGAATGGGTTGGGTTGGAAGGGACCTCAAAGCTCAGCCAGTTCCAATCTCCCTGCCATAGGCAGGGACACCTCCCACTAGAACAGGTCACTCAAGGCCTCATCCAACCTGGCCTTGAACACCTCCCTGGGCAACCTGTGCCAGTGTCTCACCACCCTCACTGCAAACAACTTCTTCCTAACATCCAGTTTCAATCTTCCCTCTGCCAGTTCAAACCCATTCCTCCTCATCCTCTCATTTCCAGACCTTGTCAATAGTCCTTCCCCAGCCCTCCTGGATCCCCTTCACACACTGGAATGCCACTCCAAGGTCTCCTCAAAGCCTTCTCCTCTCCAGGCTGCAGAGACCCAACTCTCTCAGCCTGTCCTCAGAGCAGAGCTGCTGCAGCCCTCTCAGCATCTTGGTGGCCTCCTCTGGACTGGCTCCAACAGTTCCATGTCCTGCTTGTGCTGGGGGCTCCAGAACTGCCCCCAGGACTGCAGGTGGGGTCTGAGGAGAGCAGAGCCAAGGGGCAGAGTCCCCTCCCTTGCCCTGTGCCCACACTGCTCTTGCTGCAGCCCAGCACAGGGTTGTGTCTGGGCTGCACTCCCACTGCAGGCTCCTGTTGAGCTTTTCCTCACCCCAGACCCCCAGGTCCTGTTTCTCAGGGCTGCTCTCAGCCATTTCCCACCCAGCCTGGAGCTGTGCTTGGGATTGCACCCACCCAGATGCAGAAGTTTCTGTAGCCAAAAGCTCAGGAGCTGAAGCAGGAGAGGTGACGTGGCTGTCAGGAACAACAGCTATTTAGGGCTGACCAGAGGAGCTCAAGCCTCAACCTCGAGCTGCCAAATAAAGTTCTTTTAAATGATAGAGTGGGAATTGCAAAGGGGCTCTGGCCAGCCTGCTTGGATCTCACTGGACCACAGTGTGAGGCATGGCAATTAGTTTCACCAACAAACCCAAAACGGCAGCAGTGGGGAGGTCCCTCTGGTTCAGACGTTTCCTCTTCCATGCTGGGGCAAGGGACCTGTGTCAGTCACTTAACTCATCTTTAAGGGAGGGGATTCTGCCCCTTGGCTCTGCTCTCCTCAGACCCCACCTGCAGTCCTGGGGGCAGTTCTGGAGCCCCCAGCACAAGCAGGACATGGAACTGTTGGAGCCAGTCCAGAGGAGGCCACCAAGATGCTCAGAGGGCTGCAGCAGCTCTGCTGTGAGGACAGGCTGAGAGAGTTGGGGCTCTGCAGCCTGGAGAGGAAAAGGCTTGGAAGAGACCTTGGAGTGGCCTTGCAGTATCTGAAGGGGGCTGCAGGAGGGCTGGGGAGGGACTACTGGCAAGGTCTGGGAATGACAGGAGGAGGAGGAACTGGTAGATCCCTGCCCTTTAGTTTAGACTTTTGCAGGATAGAAAAGCTTTCAGATGAGGAGGGCAGCAGAGAGAAATCTTGCTTGCAGCTTCCATCCCTGCTGAACCTGCTCCTTCCTACCTTCAGCAAGCCTACTCCAGTTTTTCTTCTTTCAGGCCTGTAGCAGCACAGGTTTAAAAAAAGATTTCCTCCTCACTAGCTGCTGCATTTGGCCTTGATTCAAAGGGTAAGGGGCACCCAGCCGGCCTGCCGGGGCTGCTCCCAATGAAAACACCTCCCTGCTGCAAGCCTCTGCGCACTTGCAAGTGAGTGCAAGGCTGAGGAAGCAGCAGGACAAAGGAATTCCTCCACATTTTCCCTTCTGCAGCTTTTCACTGAAAAGCACACCCGTGTGTGCTCCCTGCCTTCAAACACTTCTGCTTCACGCAGCAGCAGGAGGAGCTGTGTGCCTGTGCAAGCAGTTTGCCACAACAGCAGCACTCACTCATGCTTGCTTCCTCCTTTTTCTCACTGAGCAAATCACTGCTTCCTCGGGGCCCTCATCCCAGGCAGAAATGTGTGGATGAGAAGCTAATTCACTAGCAGGGACTGTATGGGCAGCTGGGGAGAAGCTACCAACTGGGCTCCAGCTGACTAAAGAGGAAAGCAAAAAAAGAAACAAAACAATTAAAAAGAGGAGGAGGAGGAGGAGG